>NC_092059.1:15201609-15504609 GCF_039877785.1 Chaetodon trifascialis | reverse complement strand
CCGCGTTGTAGCGGAGGGGCTGTACTTGGTTAAGACGGTCACAGAATAAAATATGGGTGTTTAAAAGGACAGTGTTGTGTCACACAATACCACACTGAGTAAGCCACAATGCGCGAGTGTGTGTGTGTGTGCGTGTGTGTATGTATGGGTGTGTGTCTAATGACATAGGATGGCCACTGTCTGTCTGCGTGCCCTCCCACTATTTCCTATGAACCCGTCTGTGCTCGCAGGACAAAAGGCTCCTTCAGTGGCTCTGTCTGCCAGCCAGCGGAGCAGCGGAGGCTTTGTCTGTAGGTTTTGTGGGAGAGAGAGCGAGCAGGATCAGTCCGCCGCTGACTGTGCACACACGGACATTTTGATATGTGATATTTATGCTTTAGATATTACAAAATTTGGCCATGTGCATGTGTGTAAAGGTGCCAAGATTCAAGATTTTAAAGCTTGAGAATGAGTTTTTTTTTTGTCTAGCTGCCTCTCACTTGTTCTGAATGCAGTTTGAGAGTTCAGACTTTGTTTTAAGGTTAAGGTTAGGCATGTAGTTGTGATGGTTCAGGTCGAGTTTGGGAGCTTGGGAATGTTTAGTATAATGTGACTGGGGAGTCCTCACAAATATAGTATCTTTTTCTGAGTACGTATCTCCCTCAAGTATGCCTGCAGAGATCAACGTGTATATTTGTCCCATTACAATTACTTTCTCTGTCTTTCTCTGTGCATTTTTATAGTGTTTTACTTTATGTGTGTGTGTGTGTGTGTGTGTGTGTGTGTGTGTGTGTGTGTGTGTGCGTGTGCGTGTGCGTGTGCGTGTGCGTGTGCGTGTGTGTGTGTGCGTGTGCGTGTGCGTGTGCGTGTGTGTGGGAGTGGAGATGACACAGGCTGTCAGACTGTAAAGCACTGTGAGGAGTCAGGGGAGGTGTGGGTCTGTTCTCAGACACTTCCCTCTGTGACCTCGGACCATCATAAATCTCCTAATTCCCTCATTCCAGTGTCAAATGGAACGGAGCTCTCATGTGCTGGAAATTCCCTCCTTCCCGACTGCTAGAGAGCAAATTCTACAGTAGCCAAAGCTTTTCCACTGCAGTGCTGTTACGGTTTGACAGGGGCATACAGTCATCGGTTCCCTTGATTGGCCAATATCGGTGAACAATGCGACCAGCAAAAGCATCAGTAGAATTCCATCCTCTGTCTTCTGTCGTCTATGGTTGAGGGAAGCAAACGGATCAACATTTTTTTTTTTTTTTAATTATGATAAACTGTATGTAATAAGGTTCTTATTAGCTTAAATTGAACAACATATGGGGCCGTTTTCAGGTTGCAATGCCGCAGTGGCTGCTGGCCAACAAACAGCAGTTAACAGCAATGGCAGATATCAGAAGACATCCTATAATGTGAATGCTTGTCTGTTAAGTAGATCATCTGCTCGTCAGATGATGAATGCAGCTTAATCCTCCCACTGGAAACTATTGGTGACATTTTGGCATTTTCTTTGGCAACAAAGGTTTTTAGTTTCCGTAAGCAAACTGTCCTGCGGTCCCGGTTGTTTGCCTGTAGCTCTGTCTGTCAGCAAACTATAGGCGATCTTGAGGGATCGAAAGTGTCATTCCAAAGCATAGTGTGAGCCACCAGAATGATCACTGAGCCACTGGTCCATCAACAACAGCAGGTTGCTCAACATGCAACAATCCAACTTCAGCACCCATCAGCCCACTGTAAAGTCTCCCTGGCTGTAGGGCATTCAGGACATTTGACCTCAGTGAGACCTGGCTGTAGCAGAACACCATGTCCATTGTCCAGGAAACAGTTTGCATTAGTCCAAGTGTGTGTGTATGTGTAGATGTGCACTACAAATTACCCATTAGTGCATAAGTGACAGGCTTTCAACCTGAGAATTTGTGAACGAGCTACCACCAAATGTTGCTCATCCAGGCAATGGCAATTAAAACCCCTGCATGGCCTAAAACTGCTGAAAGGTGAGGATCAGTTTAAAAGAAGAAAGAATGTAGTCACAAAAAGTCAGGAAATGAAGAAAAAACGAGGAGACAAGGGTCACTTGATTGAGAATGACATCCCGGCGATCGCGTTTCAACAAGATTTGCTGCTTTAATATAAACTCAATTAATTCCAGTGTAAGAGGAGTAACACTTTGTAACATGTGGTATTAATGGGGCAGCTTCAAAACCCATATAACCTGTTAACAGTGATCACTATCACCGCTCCATACATGCTTTATTTGGACTGGGATTTGATCAGAAGTACTCTATCCTGTGGCCCCTGGAGACCCTGGCAGCCGGGGAACCAACTTCCTCTCATGCTCCTGCTGCATTTATTAGCCTGATTCATGGGGACTTGTGTGGAGATTTACTGCTCACTTCATCTTGAAAGCTTTTTTATTGTTGTAATGTTAACCCGGAAAGAACATACTAAGTCCCGATGCGGGTGTATATCACATACGGGAGCATTGCCTGCGAATTCAAACCCTGTGGTTTCTAATATGCACACACGTGAGGGATGGCAGACACGTACCATTAAACGTACAAACACACACACACACACACGCATGCGAACACATCCCAGCCGCCCTTGAGGCGAGATACCACAGCCTCCTCAGGTCTGAAGGATTAAAACGAAGGATTAATAAACATGTTACTTTGTAGTTAGGGGATTAACCCTCTTCCTTCCCCCATTAACACACACACTCCCACCAACATCAGTACATACTAACTGAAAGTGAATTATGCATGCACATACACAACCGCAATTAAATACCAAAACAGGGTCGTTGAAAGTGAAATACCAAGGCAGCCCTATGCACATTTCACTTCAGTTCCGGCCCGAGGCTTCACATCTCCTGAGCTTCAGAGGAATGTGCCGTGTAATGGCGTTAGAGGAGGTCTGAAGGAGGTGCACTGGAGGCTGGATTGGGACGAGGTGCCAGGAGGAGGGAGGTGAGGGGAGTCATCTCTAAGTATTTCTTTTAAACAGTCCCAGTCTTGACAGCTCTCTCTTCCTGAGGCTGACCTCTGCCCAGGTAGCGGCTACTGTAGCATTGGATGAGAAAGACTTTTTTTTTGGCTAAGGGGGCTCCGAGGGTGAATAAATTTGACAAAGGAGTTCATACTGTGGAATTTAAAGTGCCAGTGAATCAGGGTGGGGATTGGGTGTGGAAGGTTGGGGTAAAGCAGCATAAATGGAGCAAGCCCTTCGGGGCGGCTGTCTCCTCGAAGCTGATCCCACCGAGTTTAATCCTTGACGTCACGTGAGCAAAATCCCACCGCTGCCGCTTCTTTCTCCTCCAGACAGCCTGTGGATGTGGGTCTTATCAGCCCGAGGATGGATGTGGGGCAGCACGTCAGTGAGTTACTGCCTCTGTGCTTGTTCTGCGTTTTCCTGAATAGGGCATGGAATGAACAGATAAGGTCAGGAACATGGATTTCATTTTAACTTTAGAGGGGGGGGCCCCATTCCAGGTTGTAAACCACACCTGGCATATGTTCACAAGTCCCTTTCACAGCATGGGCATTAAAGATACGCTGCAGAATCTCATGCTTTTGCTCATTTAAAAGATATATATATATTCAATATATATATTCAGAAAAAAAGACTTTAAGGCATTATCAAAATTGGAATAATGCTTTGACAAGAATATAAAGTTGCAATTTGCCACAATTCATATTTAATTTTTCTGTTTTATGATATTTTCAGGTATTTTATTGGCCATTTGTTACCCTTTGTTAGACAGGAGACAGTAGAAACTGACAGGAGATGGGGGTGGGGGCTGGGGGGGTGGGGGGGATGACATGCCACAAAGGTCTCCAGCCAGACTTAAACCAGGAATGTTGTGATGTCTGCATCTGCATCCAGGTTGCCTTGGCCCTCTCTCTCTTTCTCTCTTACAAAAAAAAAAATCTTGATTTAAACGACACTTCCTGAATAAATAAAGCTTGACAACTGGAACAGCTTAACAGCTACTGGAGCCTCTCAACATTGGACTTTTGAGAAATCATGTGTCAGCCAGAGTGCAGTGCTTTTTGCTCAGATTTTCTCTTGGTACGGTTCAGTTTCTGGCACTCTTTGTCTGGTTATTCACTGTGGCAATCGCTACCAATGCTAACCACTATTTCTGTCCTGACAGCACTTTCCCCTGTCAGCATACCAGGACAGCAGGTTTCAAAGCTGAGTTGAGGTTAATCACAAATGTGTTATTTCAGTTAATGTAGACTAACAAAATTACACTTAATCTAAAAAAGTGGCATGTTATTATTGTTACCCCATCAAGATATTTATCCTTAGACTAAAGCCGTCCCATGCAACCCTCCTCATCAAAGCAGCAAAGATTAACGATCCAGCTAATGGTTAAACATGGACAAACAGTGGCCTGTTTCGTTGCTCCACTCCCACACAGGTGCACTCACCCACACTCCAGGTGCACTGATGTCATCTGCACCAGACAGTGCGACCTAACAAATCCAGATTATGGTTAATCCACAACATGTCAAAACATCTGTCACTGTGTGGCGAGCAAGGACTCACATCAAAACATCTGCCATAATGAACAAGCTGTGTAAAAAAAGAAAGAAAGAAAGAAAATCAGTGGGGAAGGTAGATTAATTTCTTGAACAGTTTCTTTTCACTGAGACTTTGGCAAAATGCAGGTGGAACTACTGAAACCACAACTATCTACACCTGAAACAAAGAAAAATGCTGAAAATGTCCTCAAGAGAATTTGGTTCAATTTGTCCTAAACATTCAACCAGACACAAGACAAACACTCAGAGGTGGGACAACAGGCTTTGATGGAGATACAGAAAATTGCATATGCAACTGACGATATATGAAACTGGGTTGAGAATTAGAGTAAGATATACTCAAGATATACTCAATTTTGTGTGTGTAGTTTCACAGAGTACACAGTCTTGCACGTCATTAGCTGTATAGCGAGTTGGAGCAACTGGAGACAGATGAGGGTTTGTTCATGCAGTATTCAGTCTGTTCTGCTTGGCTATCCAGTACAGTATTACTTCCTCCTCCGTGACTAAGTTATAGTTGTGTTGTGATTTAGGTTACTGAGTATGGAGTGGCTACTGAGCAAACAGTGGTGGGCAAATTCACAACATTCAGCTGTAATTTCAGACATTCCCTATTGAAAGGTACTCTGGACCGGTTTGGTCACACTTGACCTGGTTGAAAATGCCAAAAACCACAAAGTGAGTTTTTGCACTATGGTTGTCAACAACACAACAACAGCGTACTGTAGTCCCAGTAGTGTGACACTTATCTCGTTAACTCATTTTCCAGGCTTTGCCATGAAAGATTCAGGAAAACAGCCAGTTTCCAGACAACACTCTACAACAACTGTGCTATGTTTGGTGCAGGTCAAACATCGTTTCTGTTGATGAAGACAACATGTAGAGAGTTACAAATGTCAGATGTTTTATTGCTGTTGAAGGTAAAGACTCACGGAAAGACTCAATATCAGTCAGGTCTAAAACAGAGATGTAGACAAAGAGATCACTCATAAATTTACAGCAGCTCCCTGAGCTTGAAAAACTGAAAATGTATTAGATTTTCTTTATTCAATTTAAAAAGCTACAGAAGACAACTGGAGAGTCAAGAGAATGAATACACCCTTGCTGTCAAGCTGCCACATCCTGACCTTTTTCCCTGAAAGTGACAGCTTTGACCCAAAGCTCAACCAAATTCAAGTGTCTTACCAGTCTGCAGTCACCCTTTTCTGTTCAAGAGCTCATGTCAGGCATTGCTGAAATGTCACAACATACACACAGTCGCTGGGAGACACTCATCTGCTTGTCAGAGGAGGCCATACAGCTCTTTAGTTGCATCAAATAGCTCGTTCAGCACAGTTTAGCAGCAAAGGACAACAACCGACCGTATCGGCAAAATCCATATCACAATTTCCTTGACGTCCCGTTGCAGGCGGTGGTTCATCACAGTGACAGCTCCTTTGGCTGGATGTGAAGATAGTGTTATTACAGTCTGAATATAGGAAACTTAAAAGGGCTGCTTCTTGTGTCTGTCAGGAAGAATGGTTAATGTTACACGTTCATCATGCATGTTCATTTTGAACACTGATGGATAGTGTGATTCAGTTCATCATCATTATCTTTCTAGTGGGCCAGAATGTGTAGAACTTAGGAGCTAGAGGGCCATTTATAATTCACCTTGAGATGAACACAATGACAGAAGGGTAGCGGTACACCTTGATGATATTAGCGCCCATTGTCGCACGTGGTTTAATGGCTACTCGAACAGGATATTGACCCAAGCAAAGCATGCCTGCCTGGCTTTATGATTCTTATCAGAATGAATGAAGCTGTGGATCCCGCTGAGAGTGATACTTTAGCCAACCATTCATAGTCATTCATCACTGAGGCGGGAAGTGAGATTCCTATATCCATTAACCGAAGATAGATTCACAGTTCCCTTGTGGCCATTTAAGCGAGCAAGAATGTCCAGAGGAGGTCAACTCTCCTGAAATAGCCTTGAACCTACCTTGAAATCTCAGAACATTCATTTTAGATGAGCTGCAACACCTTGCTAACAAGAAGTTGTGGTCCCGTTTTCTGAGCCATGCTATAATTGCAAAAAGTTAGGATCCTATCTCGATACAGAAAAAGTCAATGGCAGATTTTTGAATCAAAAGCAATGAGTTTTTGGTGAGAACTGCAAATTGCAATTGCAAGGTTGCAAAATATATATATATATATTTTAACTTCACAAAGACAAAATTTTTTCATCCTCACACAGGCCTTAAATCGCACCATGATGGACTGGAAGATGGTTTTTGGTGCAAGCCTTTTGTCTGTTTTTGTGATCGGTGCTTAGCCACAGCAGTCTTTTTTGCTTTCTAATAGCCAAAGGAAGACTCGATTTGTAGCCGCCTCCCTCTCAAAGAGGTGAAGTGCTGGACGCTAAATTGCATGATGGACTTTTTCCTCAGCCAAGAAAGGGGCTGCCACATTCAAGGATGTTTGCAGACCATCTCAATTAATGCTTTTGAAACGCCATCTCTCATTAAGCTGTGAGAGCAGGGGCAACTCTGCGGCCAAAAGAGAGTATTGAGCTTTGGGTCTCAAAGGAAAGGATTGCTGCAACACCAGATACAGCATCTGCTATTGATTCAATTACTTCCATGAATAAATAGATTTCTCTGGGTTATGGAATGTGGCCAGCTTGCAATATTCAATGACTTCAGTCAATAGACTTTTACGAGTGCTGTTTGAAGTTGTCCATTTTTTAGAATGCAATAGTACTTCTGTTTGCAGAGGAGTTTCTTTTGAAGGCTTGTCAGACGTTGAAATAATGGGGATGTGGGTGTATCTTTGATTGTGTTGCCAATTCCTCAACAGCTTGTCAGAAAAAGAAAACCTCGGAGGGAAAGTTCAGGTTCAATATTATTTGCTGTCGTCCCTGCATTAATATATATGCTTGGTCCAAGCCATTTAAAATCTTCTCCTGCCCCGAATCCTGAATGAGCAAAATAGAACCGAAGTTAATATTTATGACAAATGCTCTCCTTTGTCTTGAAACACATCAGGCAGTTCTCAGCGTCCATCATTGTAATAGCGAGTGAAGCTGACATTCCATTCTATTGTGTGTCAGTCCATCATCAGGAAAACAAAAGTTGAATTGTGGGTTCATTACACTTAATGGTGAATTACTCACTCTCATGTCTTTGTTAGTTAGGAGCATCCCAATTTTGGTTCCTGCAGAGAGACCGAGAGCCTGGTGATGTGACATATATTTCACTGTGGGGGAGGAGGCCCGTCAGAAAATAATCCGGTTAGAGAAAGAATGCTCATGACAAAAGGAGGAAGAGCAGCCAAAGCATTGTGCTCCTGCACATCCATAGTGATGTGTACGTTCATCTTTGATGTTAGCATCTTTTAGAATGCAAAGAAATGGATTTAGGTCACAGTGAGAGGTTTTAGCCAGTTGGAGAACATGTATACTCATTTATTTCTGAGCTGTTGAATAAAGGTATTTTTGATGTTTTGCAATGTGTGGAGGGCCACATGATCTGCATTTTGATTGCTACCGTATTTGCGAGATGATGCTGACAAGTAAGTAAAAAGTAAAATAAGTAAGTAATAAGTAAAAAAACCCCATCAATCTGTCAAAAGAAAACGTAGAGTGCTCTAGGGAAAGTGTCTCTTTTGAGCTGCTCCACTGTGAATCCCCACCTCACCCTGTGCAACTCGCTCGCCTTTGTAAAAACTTGGCCTCTTTGTCTGCCAGGTTGTGTGTCTATGTTTGTGTTTGTGTGTGTGTGTGTGTTTTTGACAGCAATTTTCTCAGCCGCTTCCTTCCCTCTGATTCTCTGTTGGCATGGTGAGTGAGCAGCGGGAAGCCTTCACTCCAATTTGCCATCGTTTGTCATCACTTGCCCCTGTGACACAGGCACACACACGCACACGCACGCACACACACACACACACACACACACACACACACACACACACACACACCATTGTGAATTTTTTTTAGGCATGCCGACACTGGCGACCCTGTGACAGCAATTTTGGCCTCCCCTCTGCCCCCCATAGCTCTGTAGTGCCATCTGTAATTTAAACATAAGCGACAGATAAGTCAAATTTCACCTTGTTTTTGTAACCGAGGCGGCAGATTACACCTCTACCCACAAATACTATCAGTGCCATTATGTGCTCAAAGTCTAGTTTTGTTCATAGGCCTAAAGAAGGTCTGCATTGCAGTGTTTGCATTACTTTGACAGCACGTTGCAGAGAAAAGGATGATCTACTAGCAAAGCTGGCATTGATAAGGGCATCCAGTGATTCCTGGATGCATGATACATGCTTATGCTGCTTAAGGTTGTATTATCTAATTTCAGAGGTTAAACAAATCTAAAATCAAAAGTTTTGATTTTTCCCCACTCATAAAGACACATATTTTCTCACTTGTTCCTATACTATGCAGAAAGTTTTGGTTTTATTTTCCCTGGTTTTGAGCTAATCTTGCTTCAGATTCCTGCTTCCACCCCAGTACATTAAAGGCGAGTTGAATTCAGATATGCTTCTCAAACTCCTGAAAAGTTGGATGAAAAACATTCAGTGCAAACGCGTTTTTCTGGTTGATCAGGGTCATCCTCAGAGTTTGCGGTTTTATCAGAACTCCTTCCTATCAAAAAAAAATGTCTCTGAAAACTGCTTATGCTATGTTTTTTCTTTCTGCAGATTTCCTTCTGTAGATTACTCAGAGTAACAGGGACACTTTTTCTTTCTGTAGAGAGTTTTCTTGATGGATTTTTTTTTATTTTGTATTGGGGTGGAAGCGAGACAAAATGCTTCAAGTAATATGGGTGAACCAACCCTTCAACACATAGCATACACGAGATGCAGAAGTTCTGATGGTTTAAAATAAGTGTTGTACTTTTATGTCTCAAAGCACAGTGGTTAAATAATGAGGCACAAGTATGATTTGATCAACCCCTCCGGCTCTGTATCTAATTGTGCATTTGAAGCTTGTAGGGATCTTACATTTGACGACAGTAATTAAGGACAAAGCAAAGGTCTCATTAAGCAAATTACCTTGTTGCAGAGGAGTCGGGGGTTAAAAGCCTTCGCTGGCTGTGCTGTCATTCCTCTTCAACATCAAGGATCATCAGACCACTGGGAGAGGTATCGGCGTCTTATTTCATTACACATTTATTCCATTCTATCGTTCATTTGCACTTCATTTTACAGACATCTGCACTACTGGGTTCAAACAGATTTACTCATCAGACCAAAGCATCTTTGTATTCTGGAAATCTACTAGGGCATATGAAATTTATATATGTGCTTGACTCTCCATGACAGGAGAAGAGGGTCAAATTTCTCTCATTTTGTTCCACTAAGTTTTACAACAATAAGACACTCTAACTGGTCATAAATCCAACCCAGGCACCCCGTGGTGTAGATTCATTTTGTTGATGGATGATGGTAGAGCGGACTCAGGAGGGAAGCTGGAAGTCGATTCTATCTATTATTTTGGGCCCTGTGTCCTGGCTGGTCGCTGGCATGGTCAGTCGGTGCTCCTGCCTGTTGGGGAGGCCGAGCCAGAACCCTGGAATGGTCAGTAAGTGTGTTGACGTGAGGGCTCGATGCCATCTGGGCACATGGATTGACGAGATGACGGCGATAACTCTCTGTAGAGTTCAGATGGACAGGAAGATTCCCCTAGTCCCCGCTGTGATGGCGGCACCAAACCCCAGTGCTAAAGATGAATGGTTTCCAGTTCTATGCACCATCACCCCTGGTTTCCTGCATGCAGACCAGAAAGTGTGGAAACGGGACTTTTCATTATGATTATACTTTCACATACACAAAGCAAACTGGCTGTTGGCCATAAACTCATTATGGTCTAATTCAGCTTTCATTTCCTGCCATCCAGGTCCAATATTACCACCTGCCAAGTGCCAAATGCTGGTACAATTTGCTTTTGGTGGATAAATCAGTGAGGATCCACTGCCACACTGGAATGCAGTGATGTACAAATAATACCTAAGGAAATGATTTTAACTCTGTATTAACAAACACTTCTGCAAAGGCTAAATTTTGTTAAATGTCATTTGGCACCACTTTGTCTATTAAAATGGAATAATATAGTAAAACATCTTAGCAATTTCTGCTACTTTTATCTCATATTAGAAGTTGAACCTGGCCAATATACAGTATATGTAGTTAAATCTGCAATCAGACATTCTAGTTGCTGCCAATACTCCACCTAAATTCCCTTGATGATGTTTTTCCTGTGGCTCAATGAGTCCAACAGTGGGGGAAAAAAAGGCAAAAAAGAAGGATTGGGGAAAAGTATAACGATCAAGTGGTCATAATAATAAATACTGCACAAAACCAATGTTTTTCTATACACTAAAATAGTCCTGTGATGTGGTGTAGGTGTGTTGGGTAGGGAGTGAAATCCAAACAGGAGGGTTTGGTGCACCCATGCCATAATGAGGGAGGGAGCCAGGAATCGTGCAAACATGTTTCTCTGCGTAACCAAGTTGTTCTAACCAAGTTATACTGTTCAAGCCAAAATGTGGTGACTTGAACAACAGTAGAATCCTTTGTGTATATATTGCATGCAGTCAGTGAATTATGCTTTAGCTCAGCTTGGGATATAGGAGAAGTTAGGAATGTGGGATATCAGGGTTGTAGATCGGCCAGTTCACTGCTGCTCCTGCAACAAAAAAGCACCCTCTCCTTACTCAACAGAGCCCCATTTGAGAGTCGCTGATTACATCTCTGAACATACCAGTTACAATTAGATGTATGTTACTGATTAGACAGCGACAAGTGGTTAAGTAACTGATACTTCATACTAGATGCACTACTTAGTATTCCCTAAGGGACTCTATAATCGGTTATGATATGTTCAGCAAAAATATCCTTTAAAACACATCTAAACTCTCTGCATCCTCTGTATGACAAAGGAGAAGCTTACTATGGATAATTACTTGCCCTTCAGAGGAAAAAATAGTATTTGTTGTCTAACAAGTGTTGACCACTGAGCTGAGTGCATAGGCTGTCAAAGGCTGTCAAAAAATGTTCAGTGTGTTTATTCCCAGCCAGGGAACAAAATGCTCAAGTGCTCATTGCAAGGACACGTGTATGTGCCAACAAATGTGAGGGACTTTTCTACAATGAAGAGACACAGTCTTCCTATAATTTGGCAGTGGCTGCATGCAGCAGTGGTACCATTTAAGGTATATGAAAAAAAATTAGGATCAAAAAGTAACACCCATGATATACTGTACCCACACATTGGTTTTTAATATTTGGCCTGATGAGATCTTTCCTCAGGGCTGCGTGGGCATGTACAAACTGTGCTTGAATCCCTTTCCTGTTGCATCTCATAAGGCGCATTAGACTAGATTTCACTTGGTAAAATGTGTTTGTGAAAATTAACTATGGGAGCTAGCATAGCTAATGGGCCAACAACAGAATTCCAGAAGTTGTAAATTATAAGCTGTTTTATCAAAAACTTTACCTTACCAAGCTGCATCCTTGTTTCCCTGCTCATTGTGCTGTTTTGTCATGCAGTAAGAATATAAGCAAACAATATTTCCTGAATGAAAAGTCAGTCCGGACTACTTTCTAAATCAGGACATACAGTAGGAGTGGCTCACAA
The DNA here is from genome assembly GCF_039877785.1 of Chaetodon trifascialis. Classification (NCBI taxonomy): domain Eukaryota; kingdom Metazoa; phylum Chordata; class Actinopteri; order Chaetodontiformes; family Chaetodontidae; genus Chaetodon; species Chaetodon trifascialis. The sequence continues at coordinate 15,492,462 of NC_092059.1, read as the reverse complement.
AAAGCATCAAGGCGGTCAGGAATCAGTGAAACTTCCTGTACTTCACCCTTGGTGGGCAGATCCACCAAGCTGTCAATCCAAAGGCGCTTTTCTGCTGAGATGCTGCAATGTTGGCATTTATTATTTACAATGAATATCTGACAGATGTCAGGCGTGATTGGTTACTATGCCAATTTTTACCCCTTCTTCCAGGTCACAGTTCATTTTCAAGCTCCCCCTGACTGCCAGCTATCAAAGGAAGTGGGGTCAATTCAATTCTAGAAATGAAAGCTAAATCCGAGATCTAGTGTGAGTGTGAAGGCTGCACACGGACCAAAATCAGAGGTAGTTTCATAAGGTAACACTGTTTGCTAAAGACAGTGTTTACAGGCTGCATGAATGAATCAGCTGCAACCTCTGACAGACAAGCAGCTAAAGCAGATTCTCTGGAGTAAATAGCAGAGAGATGGACAATAATAGCTACCACGGTACATTACAGAACGAATGCTAGGGCAGCACTCAAATTGGCTAAGGGTCGACAGGCCTGCTTATCATTCTCATTGTTCTTACAAAATACCAGCTTCCTCTTTTCTTTTCAGTCTATCTTTTCTCAGTAGCCCCTCAGTGGTTCCTCCATTATCACAGGACTTGTCAGGGTGCTACATCCTTGACCTTGTGTCTAATTCTGGTGATCTATGAATTTAACCTTCTTAAAGCGTTGCATCCATTTTACCTTGCTCGGCATAAGAGTTTCAGCTAGATTCCTATAATGTAAATGAGATGAAAAAGTTGCAGAAAATCATTTGCATCTGCATCATACTCCTCCACAGAACCTGTGCTTGCACCCATTATTCATATGCTCAAAACATTACAGACCTGGGATGCTAATGTAGTCTCATAGCCTCTGCCCAGTGTTTGAGCCTTCACACTCATACTTTGCCGGGGCCTTGATTAAATTTGTTGCTCCAGCCATCCGCCTGCCGGCTGCCAGATGACTGTGAATATGAATGAGACTCTAACATTGAATGTTGCGAGGCTCTGTCCTTGCTTTTCCTTTCTTGTTGGCTCATTATCCTGGTTGGCTCCCTCCTTAACTTCTTTTCACTCTACTGTCTCTCTCTCCCCCGAACTTGTCAGCACTAACTTCCACACAGCGACGAAACACACATCAGCACACATACAAACATGCTGACAGACCAAACCACAGAGGCGGTGCCTTTTCTTTTTTCATGTATTTTTTGGGGAAAAAAGTAAATTAAAGATTTCCATGAGGACGCACCAGACAAACTGGAAAATATGACTGCATTTAACTGACTGGTGACTGCTTTGATTCTCTTCCATTCTCTGATTGTTTGACAATTATTATAACCTCCAAAGAACAGTGGGAGGTAACTGAAGAATGTAAACATCAGTACGTTAAACTATGAACATAGTTATCAGTCCAGCCAGCCTGTAGCACAAGGGACAACAGAGACAAAATATCCCACATTGGAGAGTCCAGCCATCTTTTGGATGGAGCACTTGCTTCTTAGCACTCTCAAGCGGTGATTTATCTCTCTTTACACCGTACGTGAGGAGTTAGATGCATGGGGCACCCTTTTTCATTTGGAGAGCCAGTTTGTGATTTAGGCTGGTGAGACAGCTGCATTATTTTTCAAATCAAATGGTGCAGCTTTGGCTCATCTCGGTCTTAAGGACAGCCCTAAACTCTAACTTTAAACCGTAAAGTAAGACAGTTTTATTGATTTCTGGTGGAAAGCTTTGCAATGAATGAGCATTTTGGTGGTGTTTTATACTCCACAGTCTATCACCTGTCAATCACAGAGTGGTTTATTTTTCTGTTTCTAAAGGTCCTTCCTTGGTTTAGCAACATTGTCTGTTGTCCACCAAGTTCTTACACTGTTAATTCCCAGCAAACGGCTGATAGCACAAACAAAGCTTCCTCTGTAACAGGAAATTTTGTATTTGATCTATAACAGGGTGTTTTAAAGCAGCAAATGTTAAAGCTTTTATAATCAGTAAAGCATGTGTATAGAAATGGCATAGACTGGAAATGAATACTTTTCTTAGTGAGGGCCTTCAGTGCCTGAAAACTGTATCTTTGTTCCTGTCCAGAAATAAACTTGGCTGCAAAAATATAATATAGTCATACGCACACAACCGGACACACACACATATGTGTGTGTGGGGCCCTACTAGCCTTTCCTTGTCAGTGGGGTCTCTGTCAGTATTGACAGGCTGTGGTCCTGGACTGACTACAGACAGACAAACTCAGGGAGGGGAGGAGACGCCTGGCTCTGCCAAGCGCCATGGCTGGAGAGCCCTCCAAGAACCTGGGGTGTGAGAAAGTCCTGTGTGGCATCCCTGGAAACAAATCCAACATACAGTAGCAGCCATCTCAGTATCTCTATTCTGAATTCATCATTTTGGCAATTTGTCTAGTCTAAATAAGTTAAACAAACAGAAAGGCGATGATGGTTTTATTTGTTATGTGACTTGCATTAACAAGGAGTAGGTGGCAATAGTGAGTTTTACTCTAAGCAGTTTGATTTTTCACTGACAGTTCCACTAAAATTATGTCAGCGTATGCTAATTCAGTTGATTTTAGTGAAGAAAACATCGAACCCTTACTGAACTTGTCAGATCAGGATTTTTACTCCCTGTCCACATATGATGTGCTTTCATCTGTCATGGTTCACAGTGGGATTGTGTTTTTTTGATACTGATGAACTGTTCTGAGGTGAAGGTCTACATATAGCACCCATAAATATACACTTTTAATGTCATGTGTACATATAGCAACATGATAGAGGCTTCATCTGGTTTGTTCATCATAACAGATTACAGACAGGTATTCAGTTGTAAGCATTTCAGTGTGTGGTAGAATATGTTTAGACCTGAGATGTGCAGGATGCACAGCCTTCTGGACACGTACACATCTGACATCTGTCTGAAATCATTGCAATGATTATTTGTCAATAAATGTCAACCATCTCTACTATTTCAAGGTGATTCTAGTCTCAGATAAAACAGTGAGATTAATTGCTTAATGTGCTGTGCTAGGAAAATGCTTACCAGCCGGTTGGCTAGAGTGAGAAAAGAGGACTGTTATTGATGTGATCCAGGTCCAAAATGGATAGTACCACATAGAGGGTCTATATTGGATGAATAGTAGAAAGGTCAAAGGATAAGTTAGCTATATATTACTTTCAACCAAGTCCCCATATTCTATTGTATTTATTAAAAGGCCATGTAGGCGTCCTGTGGCTCAGTGCCACACATGCTGTAACTGTTAAGGAAACTACATGAAGAGTTACCTCCAGCTCCAAGAGACCTCCAGGGATCAGGTCTTAGTCTGCCCACATAGAAGAGGGAACACCATAAACCTAAAAGGATAACAAATGAGACAACATAGGCAAGGATTTATGAAGTGCTGAAACACTCCCCACCATACAGTTTCTTCACAAAAAAACCCCACCACGCTCGATGGAGGAATGAAAAATAGCAGGGTGCTCTGGAAGGTGAGAGATACAGAAAATGGAGCGAGAAGGATGGCCTGCCAGAAGAAGAAGAAAAAAAAACGATTCCCTTGTAGTCTTGCCTGTAACGGAAAAAAGCAGACAAGGGTGGGTGAGAGGAAACCGCTTTCCCTCAAACTCCTTTCCCGCTCATCAGTATCCAGCTATCACCAACGTCAGAGTGTTTTCATGGGTCATTATGAGCCAGACATGTTGTCAGTGCCCTCAAGAGTCTTTGCTCTTCGAGCTCTTCCAATTTACCTCAAAATTTATTGCTCAGGAAAAGACTAACATATACTTAATACAGATTGGAATGTCCCCTGCATTCAATAGATTTCCCAGACCTGATTGGATATTGTGTATCAGCTTTCTAGTTTTGAATTTGGGTGTTTTTTTTTTTTTCTCCTGTCCTGTCTGCCACCATAACTCTCCTGCCTCTGGAGATCCCATGTATTTATTCTGATGTAAAATTGGATAGCAGGTGTTCTCTTATCTCAAAGAAAATCCAGCCAGATACAAAGACACAGTTTAGGCCCGTGCACCCGGAGCTTTTCATCATCTCCTAATTGGCCCATCTGCAGTCAAGACAGGCTGGACTCGCTTGAGCAACTTGCCTCATTGGGTTGTATCAGTCCCGATGCCCTCTCCAGTCTTGAAATGACCCCTGTGTTTGGCACATGAGGTTTTTCTATTTCCATTTTTCTGAACCAAACTCCTTTTTCTGACTGAATCACTTTTGGAAGACAGAGTCAGAAAAGGGATTTACAAAACAATTCTGATCAGACGGCCGGATTTGGGCAAGGTAATGACAACAAAAAGCTGCTTTTGTCTAATTTTGTGTGACTGTGGTTGTGGCTGTGCATATATGAGCTGTCACTTACTGATTTGAGTGGCACTCCACCGAAAGATATCTGCAGGCATCCTGATGTGGCTACTTGTGCCGCCAAGATGGGTTTGTGTGGGAATAAAAATAATGACCTTTTCAAATTATGACCGTAGTTCAGAAAAGACTACTTCAGTATTTTTATTAGATACAAAGAAAAAATTTTGATATCTGCCTTGAACAGTCCAATACCTACTCATTAACATGTGGAGTAAAGAGTCATTATTTAGTCTTGACGTCATAAAAGAGAACTTGATTTAATGGAAAAACTACAAAATTATAGTATTATAATCACTATAATCAATCAGTGTTTGTGTTCCAAAATGTAAGTTCTACAATTCCAATGTCTAAAATGTGTCACTTTGAGAGATGATTCTTTCCTCAAAAACTCAAACCAATTTGCTACACAAAGTGCTTAAAAATAAACACCAGCATTATTAATGATCATCAGAGTACTTTAGTTCCTTGCCAGAAGAATAATCAGTTATAATTTCGTATCCCATTAGTAAGTGCACACTTGTGAACTGGAAGTGAAATCTCCACATAAATGAACTGCGATCATTAAAAAGAAACTCAAATCTTATTGCAGCGTACAGTAGTTGTGACGCTACATCCTGTTCTCTCCAGCAGGATATTGCCTGTGCTTGGTCAGACATTTTGAAATTTTAGGCACGCTTTACTTTCGTTTGTAGTTTGAAATATGTTCTGTGCTAATTAGCACCGTTAATGTGAGCTCTTACATCTCTGATCATCCGTCTTGTCAGTGTGGGCTGCAGAGACACTTTTTTTCTTCTCGGAGATAGCTCTCAGATGTAGTGCTTTGATTTGTTCAGTCTCATCAAGCACTTGAGAGACTGACCTTGCAGTAAAAGCAAACTCCCCAAAGGACACCGTCTGGTCTGAAGCCCTCGCCTCTTGCCAGTCTGATCCCCGTTGGGCTATATGGCTGCATTGGCAGCCAGATTGTCTTCACAGCTCCAGCCATTTTCTCATGCTCAGTCCTTTTGGTGTTGGGGAGTCTCCCAGTTTATCTTTATCGATATCAAAGGTGGCTCCCTGCTCTGATCAATTTTCGCAGGGGCTCTTGATGCTTCTGGGCTAAAAGGAATCAATGGAGGTGCAAAGAGCCCTGTGTCTCACTGATTCTCTCTGCCTCACTCATTTCCTTGTCGCGCAGTGAAGCTGAGCCTGATCTCCATTCACACTGCCCTACTAATCGCCTCATTTGAGAAAATGGAGCAATCGGGCCCATTTTCCCTGCTACCTCGCCATTGATGATTCAGAGAAGGGTCCATGGAGCAATGCAAGACTGGGATCTCTATCGCCATTCTGTCTACCTCTATTCACCAGTTTCCACAGTCCTTCAAATCGACTGTGTGATTCAAAATCCAATTTCTCAGCAAGCGACGGGAAATATATATACTTACAGGGCTAATTAGCCATTCCAGTAATTAAAGCCAATCACTACTGCAGCAAAATAGTTTTTAAATAAGCTACCTGGCATGGAGATAAATGTTAAATACATCTTTTCGATTTTTGGCCTGAGCATAATATGGAATTCATTTAAGATGGGATGGTGCAGTGAAACTATTTGACCCCAACAGTTAAAATTTTTATGATTGATTATGTGTGCAGGGTCCATGCAGATGTCTGCATGTTCTATCTGTGGTAAAATCCTTTAAAACCTGACCCTAGCATGAATTCAGCATTGTCCACAGGCCAGGGAAGGGGATGCTGGGATAAAGATCTGAGGGGCCAGGGGGATGCACAAAGTGCCAGCATGAGGAGAATTTGATACTGAATCTAGAGCTGCTGCACAGTAGAGGAAATATAGGGGGCTTAGGGACCTGACAGAGACATAATTCAATATAGCCTCGGGAAAAGACGGAAGGTGAAAAAAATACACACAAACACACACACATGAGGAGCAGTTACACACTCTTCCAAGAGGCCAGCACCACTGAGCAAGACTTATGAGTATTCACAATTGGTTATCGGGGTCAAGCTGTAGACTGCAGGATCCAAATTGTTGCAGTCAATGAAAACCCGTCCGGTAGAGCTACACTTCTCTTCCCGCCGTGACAATAAGCTTCATGTCAAAGAACATGACTGATCGCTTTCACAGGGGCTTCTAAGGTTACCTCAGTGATAAAGGGTGTGATGAGCGAGCAGACTCACCGCTATCAGAGTTTTTGCTCCGGCAGAGTAAACCCAATACAGTTCTGCCTGATCCCCCCCTGCAGACCAGATGGATCTACAATACAGGAAAAATCTGGTGCATTATGGATGAAGGAGAACAGAGCTGCTTGTCTGGCAGGGTCCAGCAACAGACTGTGCTGATGATAGGAAGACATCCAAGAGATAAAATGTGCATTGTTCACATGTCAAGCTGCCAGTGGATTCAAATGCATAGAGTTAACTCAAACTCTGCTGAACATATTGACCACACTGTGCTAACGGCAAGTCCTCCAAAGTTTGTACTTTCAAAGTTATAGCGGGCATTAAAGTACTAAAGTAGCAGCACTACACTGGCATTCAAATGGTGGGTGTTTCATTCTTGTTCTGTCAACTTATCACTTGAATCTAGGAAATGCGCAAGTTTCCCAGCAGCCAGTGGAGTCTCATCATGTAGGTACAGACATAAAACAAATTGGATGGAAAGCAATATACACATTAAAACACTGATATTTTTGTGCGTGTCATGTTCTGATTTTGATAAGTTATGGTAGATATGTTCTTAAAATAATGCCAATGATGCCAATGAAGGATTTTTGTTGCATATATTATAAGATCTCTTTAAATAAAAAGAATATCAATATTCATTTAGACATCTTCAGAGACATGTTTTCAACACAAATATTTTTCTTCTCCACCAGTGCTGTGACAGGCCAACAAAGGCTTCTGCACACTTGCCGGTTCCCCTGATGTGACGGCTGGGAGGGGAGGATGGGGCACCAGTCAATCTCTCCCTCAATGGTACATCAGGCTCTTGCAGCGTTCAGTGGCACTTAAAAGTACAGCCCTGACCTTTCAACTGTGCTCTAATTACATTCATGTCCTGGGGTAGGCAGCAACCACAAAACAACCCGTCGTCTTTTATGAACTCACCACTGGGACATTGTCCCTGCCGCCCGTCACCTGGGATCTTGGCTGCCCCCAGCGATCCCCTCCTGCCGATCCCCCAGTATGTGAACCGAGCGGGCCCAGATCAGCAATGCCACGGTTCTTTCTGCTAAGGCATCTGGCTCCTTTCACACGTCAGCCATATTGGCTCAAAACGGGGCACCCTTACCCAGCTGGGTATTTGGAGGTTAGTGTGTGTCGGGGAGGCGAGCAGAGTGGGTTGGGAGGTGGTCAACAGCCAACCCGTGTCAGGCCCCATCAGCTCAGCATGGGCATCTATAAAGGCAGCCGACATCTTTCATGGCCAGCGGGCTTTGGAGGATCCAGGCTGGGATTTCTGCCCAGCCAAAGGCTTCCTGCCCCCGAAATGCTTCACTGCACCCACTTCTTTTCTAATCTAGAGGGGCCGATGTGGCGGCGGGGTTACTGGGGAGAGAACAGTTCCAGAGGAGTGGATTTTCTGAAGCTGAATTGATTGACACTGAGGCTTTCAGTGATGAGCTGTAATGTAATTTTGTAGCCGTAGTCTTGACTTTGTGTGTTCTGATGTAGTCAGCATCTGCTATCAGTTCTCCATGTATGATTCATAAAATCACTCAAAACAATGAGCGGATCACAGTTCCTCATCACAACAAGTAGTTTTTCTAATTAGTGACATCTAAATAAGTGATTCTGTCATTAGGCCGAGTTATGACCAGCCGTTTCGGTTCACTTCATTTCACTGAAATGCTGGTGGCAGTGCAGTCCGTCTCATGGTGTTATTTTTTTTATATCTGTCAAGAGGCTGTGATCCGTGAAACTGGCAGCAATGGGTCCACAGTGAGGAGTCACAGGGAGCCAACACAGATGGACTCTCCTATGAAAAGGTCAGATGGAGAAAATTGAGTGGAAGATTTCTTATCAAATGAGTAAAACTGGATTCTAGCAGCTTCGTGCACATAATAGATACCCCACAAGGTGTCGTCAAAGCGGGTGAAAAGAAGGAATGAGATGAGGAATGATGAGGCAGAGGGAGACGGGAGAAAAAATGAGGTGTGCGCCGAGACAGAGAGATGAAGATAACGGGGTAGTGGGAAAGGAGAGAGTCGACCTGATGGGAGAAATATAATTGGAAAAGACATTTTGATGTTATGCGGATGTTATGATGACCTACAAAAACACTACAAACTTGTGCAAAAAAAGGACAGTTCAGAAATGGCTGGCAACCATCCATACCTGCTGCTTACATTTTTTTCTGAAAGTGCTTACTTTGGTTTCTTCTTTTCTTCTTCTACATTGCCATAATATTGCATTTTGAACATTTTGACTCAGCCATCATTTCCTTAAATCCTTGCAGGAAATGGGCATTACATTTTTGCCCGACTGCAACCATATTAAGGACTACAGCCTGTGCCATGCTTTCCTTTTATCACTGGTACAGATATCCTATCAATCACACACATTGTATTAAACATGACTTGGATCCCTTGTTGGTTCTTAACAATAGAAATTTAATACATAGCAGCCACAGGATGTGAAATACAGCCCCTGTCTCTCTTTCATGTTACATCCCTCTACTTTCCTTTGGAGCGGGAGTATATCACATTTTCGTGTGTGATATGAGACTCTGCTTAGAGCCTGCAATATTCTTTTGAAACACATTTTAATAGTACCCCGTGGATCTCAGACTGAGTCCCTATGGCTGTGGAAGGAGGGAGAATCAGATCATTTAGGAGTCTGGCCCGACTGGAAACAAGGTTTATTGAACGGAGCAAAGAAAATGTCTGAATTTATTGTATCATGTGTTGTGGTGGTTGAAGGCTGTAATGAGTGCTCACTGAGAGGCTAACATGCTAATCTTTGCCTCAAAGTCCTTTCCACAGATGCATTCATCTTTCCTATGGCATGAGGAGAAAAACTAACACTCCAGTTCACTTGATGCCAGTGTGGGCTTAAATGATACATAAGCATAGATCAGTATTCAGTTTTAACCGTTATTTATCTTAGACGGTACTAAAGTGTCTGCATACATAGTTTGAGTCTTGCTGCCTTCCAGAGTTTGAGGCAGCCTTAGTTAAGGGGAAGAAAAGTCTGTTAATTAAGGCCCCTTTATGAAAACGCAATGAATATTAATAGAGGAGAGAAGCCATTTAAATCTGTGTTACCACAAGTTTCCTTGCCGACACTCCCATAGTAAATTGCACCCGTTCATTATGTTATTTTCCCTATCAGGCGTTTCACTTGGGGAATCTCGACACATTGTTGTGGTGTAACGGGAAAGAATGAAAATAGATTGTCGCTTAATTAATCAGAGACCACTTAATTACTTGACTTTACGGGCTTCCAACTAAACCTGGTAAACACAAGGGAAACATCAAAATCTACTCACTTGCAGCTCTCTTAATGGAAGAATAATACCATAATCTCACTCATCACTAAACAGTCACCATATATCAAGGCTTCTAAGACCTCTGTGAGTAGTTTCAGCTGCTAAGGCCATAAATTAAAGCATTGTTTACTAGAAAACTAAGAACAAAGAAAACAGAAACTTCTGAGGTACTCAACTACAGCAGTACAATACCCACAATGTCTGAGAGCAAAATATAGACCCAGATAGGCTGCCACGCTTTTTCAGTTATATCCCAGTTTCTTTCCTTACCTCCTTTCCAGTTAATGATTTCTGACTCACGTCCAGATCGATCAAACCAAGAAATCACGAGGAGCTTTTATTGAGTACCAAATGTTGTTCATAAGGGTGAAAAAGTCGGCTAATGGTGGAAATGGTGTAACATCAGCATTTGTTTTAAATCTATGGGGATAGATTTAAAGTAACAGCTACAAGCAACACAACTAACATTTGTTAAATCAGCATTAATAGTGTCACATAAGACAGCTGGACGTAAATAACGTACCCTGTCTTGTTTTGAGATGATCCACATCTTTAGTGGCGTTTCACTGGACCTTGACCAGTAGTTAACCTAGCAAACAACTGTAACGTAAATGTGTGTGTGTTAGCTTTCGTCTACTCTGCACTAAGAAAAGCACAAACCTCAGCCATGTCAGGATAATTCCAAAATGAAAATGTTTCCTAAAGAATGTCCTACAAATAAAACACTCTTCAAATTTGATGAGCGCTTTTATGCCCAGCTGATGCCACTCATGTTCCTCATATCTAAACAAAGTAGAAAAGCAGAAAGTGCATCGGAAAAACTCCACCCATCCATCACTTGCAGGGACACTGACAGCACGTACACCCACTTAGTCTGTGTGTCAGCTCGTCTGGCAGTGTGTCACATTCCTGAGTGCACCCTAAGGTGGGTAGGGAAGATGAGAAGGACATATGAGGAGAGAAGCGTTGAAAGACAAGACAGGAGGTTAGTGAATGGGACACATTATCAAACTGAGATATGAAACTCATTCATAGTCATACCAGCTGCTGGGACATTAGTACATGTCACTGCTGTACCTTCGTACCCCAGTGCCCAAAAATGTTATGGATAGAAGTGTTTTGTACATGGCTTGATGTTGAAAATGAGAGGTATGATGACAAGAAGAGTGGCAGTGATGATAATGGAGACAAAAGTGATGATTTTTGCCCACACAATCATCGCCAGGGCACAACAGTGCTGAAACATGTCGTTGCACTAACTGAAACAGCAGATGACTGAAGCCTACAGCAGATAAAAAACTAAAACCACTGCCTGCTGACTTGTTGTGGATATGAGCGTCAGCTAAATGCTTCCTTCTACTGTGGCTCTCTTTCTATCTATAGTAACACTTTTTATTTTTACTCCCAAAGAACAGATGAAGAGATATATTGCTATGGTGAAAGAAAAAAATGAAACAGCAGAGCAAAGGTTTGTTGTGACATGTAATCACTGGAGATGCGCAGATGTCTTCCATCTGCCACAGACATCACAAAACACACCATGACCACCACCCATCAACTCTGAGTGCAGGATTCTGGGATACGAAGAGGTCTGATTCTAGCATATTCACCACATTTGCATTTGTTAACATGCACGAGCTAAATTCTGGAAGTGTCACTATGTATATGTGTGTGGGTTTGGTAGAGGAAGTTGCCTCCTCCTCTGTCTTTCCATCAAAAGAAAAAAAAAAAAGCAGAGAACAGACAGTTTGCCATCATCAGGCATCACTATTAACTGATGAAGGGACTTGGGGCCCCTCTGCCATGTATCATTAATGAGTTAACGCATGCTGCGCAACTGCTGCAGCTGTAAGCCAGCAGTCTAGTCAGGGTGTGTGGGTGGAGGGTGTTGGGGGGGAGTTAACACCTGCCTCATAACTCGCCTGGGCTCTGCCTTGGCTCTGTTCCACACTGGGGTCAGCTTGTCTGCTAATCTGCTAATATGGTGGATATAATTGCGATTGAATGGTCGGCGGCGTTGTGTGTCCAGGAGAAGCAGTTGTTCTTCCCCACTGCCAATGTTGTGATATGCAATCAGAGGTAATCAGCACCATCGAACTGATCAGCCTAATGGACTCGGATGGGTTTTCATTCACACACCTGGCTGTTGTGCCCGTTTGTGTGTTCCTGCTTGGCAAGTCAATACGCTTGCATCTAAATGTTTGTGCACCTGTTTCTGTCTCTCGTGTTTCTATACTGTGTAAGCTTTGCGTTACGACGCATGTTTCCGTCTTTGTGTGCAAATGTGCTTGTGTGTATATGTTGGAAGTGTGTGTCAGTCTCTTTGAATATGCATGTACGTGTGCCTGTATGGCTAAATTTTAATTGTGTGCATCAGCGTACAGTATGTGCCTGTATGTCTTTCCAGCTATATGTATAAAAGCCCATGTAGTGTGTCATACATGTCTGAGTGTGTTCAGTACCTCTGTGTCGGTCCATGTGTGTACCTTCCTGTGAAGGTGCTTGTCTTCCTGTGTCGGCTTGCTTGTGTGTGTGTGCATATGTGCCCCTCTGTGTGTCTGAGCCAACACCATGAATCAGTGGAGTTGGCCACAGCAGAGACGAGCAAAGCAGGATTAAGAGCATCCTCATTCTGGCTCGACAGGAGCCTCTGTTGCTCTTGGGAGACACGTCAACAGAGAGAGACGAGAAAAGAGAACAAACCCTCCTCCTCCTTCTTCTACTCTTGTCATCTCCTCTCTCTCGCAGTGTTGCGCCCTCCAGCACTCCCTGCTTCTTCTTCTTCTTCTCCTCACTGCCTCTCCGTCTCTCTCCCTTTCTTCTCTCTTTCTTTCACTGTCCTGTCTTATGATGCCCCCCCACCCCCACCCCCCCCACCCCTCGACAGTAGCTTCTCCTCATTTCTCTCTTCTCTCTCCCTCAGTCTCTGCGCCACAGCGAGCAGTAGCTGGCACAGGCGGATGGCAGACGGCCCTTTGTGAAGTTCAAGGCAGTTTCGAGATTTCAGCGGGTTCCAGGAGGTTCATTAAGAAAGCCTTTTCCCTGAAAAGAACTGTCCATCTCTGAGGAGAGGGAACTGGACCAACTGCACAGGGTGATATGGACCTCTAATCAATACTGAAATTTTTGTCTTAAAGCAGACAATGTAGGCTAATTAATTATATCAATATTAAATACCTTTAAAAGTGACAGTTTTTCCACCCCATAAATACAAGAATTAAACGTTTCCTCGTTATTTTATTCCTGGATAAAACAGTAAAACTGAACAATGAATCCCATAATTAATTTCTTCTGGAGCTTGGCAGCCTCAGACGCAGTTCATTTTAAAACTTCATGCCGAACAGTTTTCCTGTGTCTTTGCAGCTTAGTCCTCAAGGTAAAACTTGTACGCTTTGAATTTCTGGTATGAAATCGGCGCGCAGTTTCTGGCACACTAATTGTTTTGAATCAGAAGATTTTTCTTTGCAGGTGGAGCTTCAATTCTCACGAAAACGGTGGAGCTAAACTAAGAGTAAGTGGCAAAGTTCATTATCAGTCAGTTGGATGTTACAAATTCCAGGATGTATGATTTGTAACTGTAAGGAAGAGTGGTGAAAATTCACAGACTCCTTTTTTCCTGGCACACACGAGTAAGGTTTAATAGCTGATAAATCTAGGCTAAAATCATATGCATAATCAGGCAACGCTGATAAGCTTCTACCTGATACTAAAAGGAGGCAAATGTTAAAATATCAGACCAGTACATCAGTTTACCTCCTACATACTCCTGCAAACAGTCAGATGAACGCGCTGACATGAACATTAAAGCACACAGACAGAGGACAGCATTCTTAAAAGCAGCAAACAAGATAAAAGAATGGAAAAAAGCCAGATCCAAACACTGCCAGGAATTCACAGACTTGCATACAAATTTCATATATTTACACAATCTCAGCAGATACTCGCTTTATTCACACACTTGTCAGACATGAGTATCTCCAGATGTGTACGACGCTGACAAATATTCGCATATGCTAAACAAGCGCCCACTCTCTTTGAAGTCTTGTTAAACAGGCTCCCACACTTCACAACAGACACTTTGTCACACTCAAGCTGATGCTGGAGTATTTGGTCATGCAACATGAACACATGTATACAAACACAGGAACACTCACGTAACTAAAGAGTGATGTTAACACTCTTCAGATACTTAGATCAGATTTCTTTCCTTAAAGTGGACTTAGGAGTCAAAGGCCCTCGGCATTCACTTGGCTTTGTTTGCAACCGTGTTCACTGTATGAAAGGCAAGAATGGAAAGAGAGGAAGAAAGACGCTCTTTGCTAAAGCAGCAGTGTCCCCTTTGCTCATATTTTCTCCTCTGACTAACTAGGAGGTTGTCTCAGTTTGAGTTTCATGCAGCCTGCTTTTTTCAGAAACTCTCCCTGATCACTGTGGACATTCGATCACGCTCCTGTCTTTCCGTCACTCTCTCTGTGTATCCATCTGTCTCGATTTTAGCCTTATATTCTTTTACCAGATTCCATACGGCGGCGACAGTGGTAACATAAGACGCTTTTGCCCATGAGGGTGACACTGTAATTTATGTGGATAACGCACAACGACCTCAGAGCCTCGGCAACTTGCAGCATTTGATTAACTGCCCAGCCTACTGTTTGGACTCACGGCAGTAGGAAAGGGGAAATTTCACTGTAAACCACTCAAAATTTTACTCTCAGGAGTTCTTTATTGCCATTGTACTTGAAATGAAGTAAGATCTGAGGTGCAGTTTGAAAGGCTTTTTCAAAAGTAAAAACCCTATACAAAAGATGCACTCAAACTAGGCTGTAAAACTATGCATTTATGTAGCAAGGAGGGCCTATGGCATTGCTCCTGATGGCCCTAGTGGATGTTGGTGATTGTTTTGAATAGCCAATATATCAGAGGCAATTGCCCTGTAATGTAATTGGCTGATAATGGCATCATGACATCATCTGCAGCCCTCCTCTGAGCAGGACAGAGAATCAGGTTTATTGTGCATGGAGTACTGCACAGGGACTGAGGGTAAATGGAATTAAGTCCGCACTGGTAACAATTTCAGTTATTGTAAGCCTCAGCATTTCTATTAATGAAAGAAAAACACCCCCCTCTAAGAGTTTCACTTTGCATCTACAGTATATAATAGGATTTTTCACATTATGTCTCTTGATTCAATTTACGGAGGGACATTTCCTCATGATATGATTCTTAATCATCACGAATACTGTCATTTCAGTGGGTGTGATTTTTGAAGTGAAAGTGGGTCAGAAAGTCGTACGCTCGCTACCAAGACTAGCACCCTGAGTAACACGGAGTTGGGTGGCGTAAATGTTGAATTCAGGTTTGTGTGCAGTGTAGGGAGATCCTCTGCCTCTGTGAGTTGGACTGTAACTCGAGTCTGCTCTCTAATTGAATGGGGTGGCCTGCAGCGTGAGTCATAGGTTAGGAGTTCAAACCACAGTCACCTTTTTGGCTATAACTCTCTCCACCTACCTAATTCCCTCACTCTTCCTTCCCTTCAGAGATATCATTTTATAAAGACGAACAGACAGAACATTATTGATCTGTGACACTTCAAGAAAATAGATGTGCTTCTGCACTGAGTCTCTACCTCGGCGAGTGAAGGCTGATCGGTATTTGCTGCTTTCACCTCGCTCCTGCAGTTTCTTATTGTGCTTTCTGTCTCATTCAGCTCTTATGTGCAGCCATGCACACAAAGAGAGACCAAGGCTGCAGAGCTAGTTAAAAAAGGAGTGAGGGGGGCCGAAAAGAATTGAAGCTACACCTGACACACAAGATTGCAGACCTTACAATTTGTAAAAAAAAAAAAAAAAAAAAACACTGTGCAGTTGGCCATTAATTTCCATCCCTGAGTGACTTACTTGTGGGCGCAGCAAATCGAGAAAAATAAAACTTCAACTGAGCGAATGGCCCAACGGTTATTTGCTGTATAAAGAGAAAGAAATGAGGACAGACAAACAGCCATCACCAGCAAAGAGGAAGAGAGAGAGAAATATTGTGTCTCTGTGTGTGTATGAGAGACAGAGAGTTAGAGGGCTTATTCTGTCATTGTGCAAGTCGGCAGGGACAGCACAAGAGGTCTCGGGCCAATTGCTTTCTGGGTAGCAGCAACCGCCCACCCCATGCCTCCCCATCCCTCCCAGCCTCCCTTTGAAACACCCCCACACGCCTAAGCCTCTTGTCACAGGTGAAGGAGTCGTGGAATAATTACCTCCGTCGTTCAGATGTGCACTCTCCCTCCGCGCTCCCTTTCTCTCTTCCCTCTCCTCGCTGAATGCATTTCAAACATTCATCTCCGTGTTCATTTCATTCTGGCCCAAGAGAAAACACCTGTCGTGACTCCAAGCTACTCTGTTTTTTTGTTGTTGTTTTTTTAGTGGGTCCCCATAACTTTGCCATTCCACCACTTGATAGTTCAGAGGTAATTACATCTTAACGTTTAACTTGATAGGATGTGAAGATGGCTGAATGGAAATGAGAAGGGGTGGCCAGGTGGAAAAGAGGCAATTTCTTTCAGGTCTGGAGCAAATTTTTTTTCACTCACGTCACTTTCAAAGTCAAGGGGGCACACCCGTGACTAAATAGCCTGTGTACCTGCTTGTGTGTATTTCTGTGTGTTTGTTGTAATTCTTCTCTCTACATGCAGCCGACTTGGGTCAGCATTAAACTGCAGTTGATGAAAGCAATGACTCTTGGAAGCATTTGGAATAATACTAAATAAGTGATGGTCAACGATCATTTGTGTTCAACCTTGCATTTCAAGGATGGGAATTTGTTTCACAGAATTAGCTTAGTTTAAATAAAGTTACTTTAAATGTCTGAACTGGCTGTTGTTGCTGTTGCAATGCTGTTTGTGATTGTGGTCATATGGGGGCACATCATACGTACCTGTAGGCGAATGTATGTCACAGCATATAAACGTTAAAGGTAAAAATATCAATTCCTGCTGATATCCCTTTCCTAAAGCTACACAGTTTTTTGGAAACCTTTCACAATTCTTTTCTTTGGACACCCCTCTCTGTGGCCCTCTAACCTGTGCCTCAACCCAGCCATCTCCTCCCACACATTTTCTTTTTTTTTCGTTTCTCCCTCTCCTCTCTGACCTTTGCTACAGCCATTCTTCCTTTTCTCTACCTTTTATTTCTCTTCCCTCATGCCTTTGTGTCCCACTTACTCTTCCTCCGTTTCTCCTTCATGGTATTTAAGCTTCCTCTTCATTCCCACCTAGTCCTCAGTCGCCTTTGATGAACTCTGTGCCAACAGTTTAAATTACAGACTGCAATGCAGAGTGTAATCCTCCGCCGTTCACTGTGTAATTAATGTACGGTGTACCAGTATAGTCTCTACTGATAAATACATGTACGTACAAGGGAACAAGATGTGAAGTCAGGGAGCAGGGGATAAGGCTCACGCTGTAGAGTTGTTTTATACAGAGTTTGCCTGGTGTGGTTTTGGCACTAGATCTGCTCAGTTTTGGATGCAAACTGAAATATTTAGAAGTTAGTTTACGTTAAGAAGAGACATGCTAAGTTTGAAAGTCATGATGGTCATATCCTATTACCTTTGTCAAGGAGGTTATGTATTCGGTCTGGTTTGTTCATTTGTTTGTCTTTCAGAAGGATTATGGAACCACTTTCTCAATTTTCATAAATTTGTTTGAAGGCTGTAGGATGGGCTACGAAAGAACTCAGCAAATGTATGTTAAGTATGTGAAATGCTTCCAATTTGGAAGTACAGAATAAATGCACTGCTGAGAATATGAGGTTTCAGCTAGGCACAACCATATTTTGTTATCATTTTAACAGTTTTGGAAATATATCCAGACATACAGAGCGGTTGCACTTGGAGATTTGCACTTCACAGAAGAGTGGACTTTTGGCCTTGGTGAGGATCTGCACTCTCTGAGCTCCCTTCTAGTTTAATTTTGATTTTGTGAATAAAAAACTCTCAAGTTTTTCGCTCTTCCACCACACAATGACAGAACATAACATCAGTCGTCTTCAATAGCTGGCTCATCATACAAAACCTTCCTGCTTACTGTACTGTATAAGTGCAATGAACGGCATCCTGTCTAACAATAGTGTCAGTCCACATAAACCTGAACCTCATCAAGCTTCTTTAGTCCCACGTAAATACAGTGTTGTACCACAGAAACAGGACTACAACATATTGGCTGTAGGCCTACAATATGTTCCTGCCATACCTGTTTTCCTGGACCTTTAGGAACTCTGTGGTTAGCCTATCCTCATTTTGTTACCATATGTACCCCCGTAGTGTAGGTAGCTAGTAGTATATGATAATTTTGAATTAAATAACAGCAAAATCATAAAATACTGCAGAACTCATTAGTCAGTTTTCCCTTAAACTTCTAGCTTTGTTGCTCATCAATGGTCATCCTGATCATATGCCAATATATTAGAATAGACCCCCAGTAGTTAAAAAATACCTACAATGTAACTTCATTTATTCGCCTTCTTTCCAACTTCACATCTTGTTCCCTTGTGCCTAAACTTATCAGTACATACTGTACTGACACATTGTTAGTAAAAAAAAATGCAGTGTCATTTGGAAAGAATTATGCTGTACATTAGGGGGCTGCAGTCTAAAGCGTTATCCACTAATTTAAAATATTTGGCCTCAGCTGTGGCTAGCTGTAGCACTTAGTATAGGTGGGTGGGGTTAACAGCTTGTTTATTGTCCAAGTTTATGAAGGCAGGGTGAGGGAACAGGAGACCCCAGCATGCAGATTTCAACCAGAGATAAGCGCCCACATCCCTCCTTAAAAATTCCAGCTGGATAATGGAAGACATTCCCCTTTATGGAAAAGCAGCTGAACAACTCTCGTAGGGGAGAAGAGTAAAGAGTAAATCTTTCAGGCATAATATATCTACGTTTGGCCATTGAACAGTGAGGACAATGACTCAAATTCCTAACCAGCCATGTGTGCATGTTCAACAGATTGTTTTTATTTCTTTAGGTTCCATTTCACATGATTTGTCCAAAAAAGAAAATAAACTATGGGGGTGATGGAGAGGTTGTAAAGGTTGCAGGGTCATATAGCTGAATTATAGTGACAATAAAGAGACAGAGTTTTATGGATGTTATTCAGGTGCTTATACTCAGATGTCTCAGTGAGGTCTTTCAAACCTCCATCAACTGCAGTGTAATAAGTGGTTGTGTGGGTGTTTGCACACGTGTCCTGGGTTGACTGTTATATTAGTTTGTCAATATACAGCAGGGGTCCTTGACTACATTTGTCCAAGGGCCAGAATTTTTCTAAGCAGACACTGCGGTGGCCAGACTTTCAAATAAATGTAAAAAAAAAAAAGAAAAGGAAAAAACTACCATCAATGAATGAGTCCTTATCTCAACAAAAAACTAATTTTCCGTATCCTAAGAAGCAAACACAAATACTCAGTTTGAGACACAACACAACAATGATAATAAACCCAAGTGCATCTTGCGTCTAACAGACAAGCTTTGTGATTCTCCGACACTTGTGGAGTTACCTCCTGTAGTCTAGCCAGTGTGCTGCTGTCAGCTCCAGAGAAGGTCCAACCTGGGAGCCGGGCAGCTTGACGGTGGGTCCACAGAGAAAAGAAGATGGAGATGGAGAACTATCCAATTATGAATTATGGACTTTGGCAAGCTAATCAATGAATGCTCTCAGGACGGAGTGGGCCTCTTCCACTGCTGAGAAACATTAGATTCAGCATTCTCTGAATCCATGCTGCCAGTTGACAATCACTGATATACAATATAGGTCCAATAATGGCCCTTTAAATGAATCTATTGTCCAGGCATGTCTATTAAATGAAGAAAATGTTTTAGGTTTAAAATATAGATTCAGTGTCAATGTCTTATTGATGGTTGCTGAATTTTAACACAATAGAAGATGAACACAGCCAACCCTGCCGTTCTCAATAACCAGCAGTGATAAATACACTGCATTTCCTCGAGTGGCCATCAGGGCTGTCTGATGTGAGGACGTAGTATCATTAAAATGTTTTGGAATGTTTTTCTTTTTTAGCATAACAATATGCTTAAATGTAAAGACATTAGGCTTAAGGAAACACTACAGTGCTCCCAACAACACCTGTATTACAATATCAGAGGACACTACATGCTTTGGCCTTGTCCTCGGCTGTCATTCCAGCATTCCCATGCCTGGTGGACGGCCCCAGTATGGGATCCCTATTCTGATGACAGACGAAAGGCCAAGTCAAGTCTCCCACAGCTCCTGAAGGACAAAAGCCAGTCATAATAAGTCAAGGCTGATCCCTGGATGCTGGGCCCCTCCAACAAGGAAGACAAAGCGTTGAGTTCCCCTCACAAAGGCAAGTTATTATAGCAGAGAGCTTCACGTTGCTACATTGTCAATCAAACTGGGGCCTGATAGAGGAGCGGGGCTGGCCTGTTTTTCTTCACTTAATTTGAGGAAATCAAAAGTATTTTCTCTTTCACTCTCCCCTACCTACTGCTCAAGCACTCTCTATCCCATTCCCTTTTTTACTTTCTCATTACTTCCACTTGCTCCCTCCTCTCCAATTACAGACTAGTCTTTCATCTCCATGGCCAAGGAATGGAGTGATAGGATCAGGAGGAAGAGTGAAGAAAGAGGCTTTGTTGCCCTTTACCTCCCCCCTCAGATACCCCACCCTGGCCTTCTAATAACCCCTGGGCCACTCAGGTCACTCTAAGATTGCACTTTACACAGTTTCACCTCTGTCATGCAACATCAAGATATTATACATGAAACGAGTCATACAGTACTGTCAAATACATGTTTCAGTATGATGCCATTCTAACTCAATAACAGTAACCCTGCATTTGCTTGAAAACAAGTAAAAATCACCATTAATATTTTAAAAATTCCATCTCAAATCCCCATGCTTTTCTATTCTGCACTGCAAATATGAAATAATCATTTTGCACAGTTCCAATATCCCCCTAAAAACACAGTAATACAAAACATGAAAAGGACAACATCTACCAGTTGTCTGTTTGCCTTGAGAATCCATAGCATTGTTGCACCAAGGAATTAGGGCCGTGCATTAGAGAAACACAATGCATGGGTTTAAAGTCTCATCGATTGTGGTTTTCTCGCCCACTGGATTTTCTGGCATATTTGAAAGACCAAGTCCTTGGTTGGTATCTTAATGTTGTCCTTGGGTTTATGGAGGCTTACTTTCTGTTAGCTCTGGTGCCCCACAACTCCCAGCTAATCTGTTGCTGTGGCTTTCTTGGCGAAGTTTTCAGATGACATTGAAGTAAATGGAGCCAGACAACAAACACCAACAAAGGAGTAACGCTATCCATAGCTAATGTCTGAGTGTGCCTCCTCCTGAGTGATCTGTTACTTTTAACACGTTGAAGCCTCCATAAATTTCATATTTATTTGAGGGCCTTAGGTCCTTTCAGTTTTGACCCACTGAGAGATTTAGGCGATTGAACACACCAAGGTCATACTGGCTGTCTTTTGCAAATGATGCCAACCTTTTGGAATTGAATGCTAACATCATTTTCTGCCATTGTTTTGCCATTGGTCCTTGGGCAGATGTCTCAGCACCAGTAAGGAAACTTGAGTTCACTGTGGGCTCCACAGAGCCAGGGCCTTTCCCAGGAGCACAGCCCCCCAAAGGGTTGGGGTAATTAGGCCAGGTGAATAGACCAGCAGCCTGCTTACAGTGGGGCCTTGTTCCCTGCTTTAACATGACCCATTGTCTCACG
This sequence comes from Chaetodon trifascialis, assembly GCF_039877785.1. Taxonomy (NCBI): domain Eukaryota; kingdom Metazoa; phylum Chordata; class Actinopteri; order Chaetodontiformes; family Chaetodontidae; genus Chaetodon; species Chaetodon trifascialis. The sequence goes on along the minus strand of NC_092059.1, from coordinate 15,470,825 downwards.
TCTGGGTTAGAGAGGGAAGGTTTCATTCAGGAAATGGATCAGGGGATGGGACTTTAATTAGAGTCACCATAATTGAGTATAATGCAACAGTAATTGAAGATTCGCTAAAAGGATGGATTGAAGCAGAGTCCGGCACAATGGAGTGTCCTGACGAAGGACAGTTTGGAAGGGAAAGCAAGTCTAAATCACCTGGGGAATGCTGTCATTCCACTACAGAATAAATAACATCTGGAATGTGATAGGATCAATCTGAAGGCCTCAAGAGAGCAGAAAAAAATAGGTAATGTTCCTGTTTATATGTAAAAAGGATCGCTCAACATAATGACTTGGAAGAGCAATTGTACTATTGACATGCTGAAAAACATGGCTGGAGATGGCCAAATGTGCCAACGGTGTAGGAAAACATGGATGTGTTCTATATTGCTGGCCATGCCCATCTTTGTCTCCCTCCCGACTGTCTTCCCCCGGCCTGTAGCTGTGCTCTCTTCCAGCCTGTTTTTCTCTGGTGCATGGAGCTGCTACAGGCAAGATAAGGCTGGTCTCCCCGAGTTAGGGCTTAGCATAATCCCTCTTCCTTCCTCAGAAAAAAAAAAAAAAAACAGTGCTGAGGCTCATCAACACACGGCTGAAGAAGAGAGGAGGAAGTGATGGAGAAAGAGAGGGAGACGGCAGGAATAGGGGAGGCGGTAAGGGTAACGAGGGTGAGAGAAAGCAGGGGTAGGGGAACAGGGAATATAGTAAGACTGCTGCCACACATTTAGCAAAATTTCACCAGGCGTGAAAGAAGTACAAAGGAATGTGAGTGTGCAGTGGCAATGGAGAAAAGGGGAGGAACAGTTATGTGCTCCCAATGATCAGAGTGCGAGCTAATCCTTTGACAAGGGGGTCTGGGGAAACCCAATCCCGATGCCCAAAGGCCTGACATGCCTAAAGCTGGCACCCCAACTCCAGTGGCAGGATTCAGACAATGTGTCTGTGAGCTGGTGCCATTTACTGCCGAGGAATAAGCTGGCATGGGCACGGTAGTTCAAAGATGGGGTACAGACAGAGCCGCTCTCCACCTCTACAAGCACAAAAGAAACACTCTATTGTGAAAACGGATAAAACAGCTTAGAAAATGTAGTGCATGCATGGATGGGTGTGTTGGAGGGTAGATAGATGGATGGATACATGCTTAGGGGTAGATGAATGGATTAGAGGCCACTGAGTTGGCAGGATGAATTAGGTAAAGGTGCTACAGTGTAAGCAACACTACTATTGTCCTATTTTTGTCAGTTGTGAGCTGCAGACATACAATAGCAGAACAACAGAAAACAGTTCTCTTGCCATCTCGATTGCCAAATGCTGAAGAGTTGAGACCCAAATACAAAGTAAAATCACAATCAAAACAGCAATAGTGCTGTTCCTACTGTATCAAGGTAGTACATCAGTATTTCCTTGACAGCAGGTTGCAGTCCTGAAAAGCCTGTCTTTTTCTTGCAGGGTTTCTTCATTGTCTCATTCCCAACCCACACTCTCATTTACTCTCAAACAAAGCAACACATACTCCAAATGATTCATCTCAGGAATAAAGGAAAGTACAATGAGATCTGGCAGGAGCGACAAGGTGTGACAAGTTCCAGACGTTCCAAAGTCTAGCTGAATTCCAGGAGGCAAAGCATCATTACATACGGGAAAACAGAGCTGCAATGGGTTTGACACTTCAATAATAGTCCATGATTGAAACAATAGCAAGGAAACCATTTTCTGGTAATACAACACCAAGTGAAAACACAACTGCATCAAGTGCCCTTTTCATTTTGGTGTATAAGAGTTTAGTGCTCGAGGAGAGACTAGAAAACATGTTAGTAGAATGCCGTCACTGTCTTATTGACCTGATAATGTTTTGGTGACTGACAGCTATTTGGGAGCTTTGACGTTTTTAGCATCCCAGCCGCTCTTGCCTCAACATTCAAAGGGTTCTTTGTTGTGCGGCTAACTTAAGACAAACATGAGGTTCTGGGCAGAGAGCAAGCAAGAAAAAAAAAGTATAAATAAATAAATAAATAAATAAATAAAAAATTAAAAAGCTAGCTTAAGCCCAGAGAATGGCTAGATTCTATCATTTCTTGTTTTGGCACTTCAAAAGGGCTTTTATTTCATGTTTCTTTCTTTCTTTCTTTCTTTTTGACAGCACAGATCCCATTACGTCAAAAAGCAAAACATTTGTGGACTACCATGTTTACAAAAAATGGCTGGGTTCATTTTAGAGGAGCTGAAAAGACTGACTTTGCAGTGCATCATAGTGTTAATCATTTTGCGGAATGGAACCCTAAATTAGATTCAGATGAGATGAATGTTTTAATCAATTGGCAATCTGGGGCTGACATGAGATTGATTGAGAATGTTTCATTATCAACATACAATTTCCACTGTCTGGAGCCTTATGCTGATTTTCATTTGTGGCAAACCATGCCACACGCCACTGAAGTTGTTGACAATTAACAAGATTGACGATACAGCTATTCATCGTGTCACACTGGTTTGTTTTATTTTTCGGCTGAAGCGTGCAGCATGGGTATGAGAATGTGTGATGAGAGGAAAGCATGCAGATGAAAGGATTACTGAAGATTTTTGTCTGGAGAGGAGAGTCAGTGCTGGAGGGGGGTGAACATGGGAAGTGAATAAGATGGCAGGACTAATGATAAATGCCTGTTTTCTGATGGTTTTTGTGTGGCTTTTTATTGGTTTTATTGAATTCATGAACCTGGTGCGCACTCAGTGGTGCATCTTCCCTGTCTCCTCAATGCCACTACCCAGTAAAAGAAAAACTTTGTGTTTTCAAAAGCACTGGCACGACTGTTTGTCAGATGTGCCCTGTTTACAGACAGCACGAAGAACAAGCAACATTAAAGCCAAGTGAAATTTCACAATGGTAAAAAGATAAAAGGCATATTAAATTAGTAACAGAAAGGTTGGAAGTGAGCTGTCTCCTTTAATCTGTTCTGGAGTTGAACTCTGTGTTGTTTATATTAATGTCAATCACTGATGAACAGTGACGTAACTGCATTACGTGATTGGATGTGTGGCTCTTGTGGTGTTTGATATGATTAAGCGTATTTTATTAGCATAAAACAATGTTCAAACTCCACCACTGTACTTAGTGTGACACACACATAACACATATAAACAAAGATATTTTTACCCAAAAATGACACCGAATGAAAAACTACCATTAAACATCAACAATAAGTGTCAGTATTTAGTGCCAAGGATTAATGCAAAATAGCCTTGAAGAAGCAAACGAGCTGTTGAGAGTTGTTATTTTCCACTAATGTTCAGCACTCAAACATGAGAAAAATATCCTCAAATGGTGCCAGTCTCTTCACCCACAGCAGCCTCAGGAGACCAGAATGCAATGCAGCAGCAAGACATGATGTATTTGGAGTAAGGGGTGAGAATGACCAGAAAGTCTGTGCTCGCACTCTCCACATGAACATATGAGAGATTTGAGCAAGAGCTTGCATATTGTTTCAGGAGACATTTTGGCAAATGTTGGGAATCACAACATGCCATGTAGATACTTTCATCTTTTCCCGCTGAGGTGCTGAGATATTGCCTGCTGAGACTCCTGCCACCACAATAACACAGAGGGGGTTGAATGGAGTTTTGTTTGTGGTGCACAAAACGTTGAAAAATTATACTTGATCAACTCATAGCAATGTTGTGGTTACTCAGGATAATCCACAAACCACATTGTCAACAGTTTGCAACAGGAACTTTATACAAATTATTAACTGTACTACAGAATGTCCTCACATGTCATTTAGAGTTATATATACACACATTAATGGTTAATGAAAGGAATATATATTTGCGCAGCCAACTAGGAGTTGCTGCGTGCTCTGCATGCACTTCAAAATGCACGTTTGTTTAACTCTACATCAGATGAGTGTAGTCACAGGAGGTCATGCTTTGCTTCCATACAGGATTTAGTGAAAAGTTGCTCCTTAGAGCATCCTGAAAGATCAATGAAATCATCCTGAACCTAGCTGCTTATCTGTTCCCCTATATGGATTAAAAGTTGGTTCCCAAACTTTTTCAGCTCGAGACCCAAAATTAAATGAAATCTATATGTGTACAAAACACATCAAGCACTGCTGCGACATCTAGAAACTGTTGATAATGAACACAGCAAACCATGAATTCAAATGGATTTATTTTATTATAAAAGTACATGACAGCAATTATCAAATTTGCTGAGTGTAATGTTAAGTTTCTCAGCACCTCACAACAAACTCGCACTATGAACTTGCACTGAAAAATTAGGACATAGAAGCAGCAAGTCGATGCTGGAGTGGGTGTGTGATCAAGTATGTAAAGTCAGTCACAGCAATAATCATGTCTGTTGAGTGGTTCTCACCACCTCATAAAGTATGTTCTTGCCATTTTGCACATACTGTGCTGTCAAAACACTGTCTCTTGAAAGTCTCTTGTTTGCACAGGCATTCTTTTGACTTGCCTTGATGCTGTGAATGCCTCGTTTGGAGATGTCTATCTGTCTTTCTTCTTTTTTAAGTTGTTATTACTGAGCACCTGCCCACATGAAACACATTGAGGCCACTCCTCCGCATTTCCAATGGTTTTAAAGAAGCCAATGCTTCAAAAGTCTTCCCCGTGTTTTCATTTCAACATCACGCACACGATCGCCGGCCGGAGAGCGTAAGCATGCTTTCAGATCCATGTTGATGGCCCTGTTTTAATTAGTAAAGTTTCGTCACATTTCATAGCGTTGTTATATATTTTACTCACGGTGACCCAATAAAAACAGGTCCGTGTGCCAGTTTGGGTCAGTGCCTTAAGTTTGGTAAACATCTTCGATGTTCCTCTGCAAAAATCAGGTTTTTTACAATGTAGTTTTCTTCCATTCAGTTTATTTGTTACATCCAAACCCATGCACACCCAGTCAAGTAATGAGGAATAAAAACCTAAGACATGGCAGCATCATCTCAGATTTTATACCACTGCTTGAATAGGACTAAAGATTAGAGAAGGGCCAAGCCGGATTTGTTGTCTTGCCAATTGACAGACTTGGCTCCAGCAGAACCTGATCTGAATGCAAAGCTCCTGGAGAGCCATTGTGTCTGCCATGCGTTAAGACAAGTATCTGTGGAACCTCCCAGTCCAGGATTACTGATCTCCAGGATCAGTGTTCAGGTCTCCAATCAACTTGTGATCCATCAATAGATTTCTCATCCCCAAAATCAGCTCTGCACCAAAATCCTATGGTACATAGTCTTTATAAAATGTAGTAAATATTTAATAAAGGTCACTTAATGCTAATGCCACACTATGGTCACTATGATATATTCAACTAATTGTGTTTAAATTTATAATAAATTATGTTCATTATGTGAGATCATTCATTGATTAGTCCAAGTTTCTTTGTTACCATACTTTCTTTTTACATTTTGATGATATTTACATGAACGAATGAATGAATAGCTGTACCTTTTGCTTCTTCCTCAGCAAAGGACATAAACCTATGACGTAAAGTATTTATTTTATAGCTGTGTTATCACACTGTCACAAAGAAATTAACAATTTTGTGAAATTTGTGGTTTTGTAAAAAGTTTATGTTTTCATTTGACAACTTTTTAGAACAACATGTCCTTTTGATCTGAAAAAGGAGCAGTTTTGTGACTGCTTTTCACAGTTTTTTCAGTAAAAACTATTCATTTTAAACATAAAAGTTTTAATGTGACACATAACCTGAGCAGCACCGCCGCACGGCCTCCTCCCCTCGCCTTGCTGAACTCTTAACAGGTCAACTGAGACCATTCAGCCATCCAATTCCCTGCCTGGATCCCTGTGTACAAAAAAACCCCCTTACGCTTTGTTGAAAACTGTCATTCTCCTTTTTAAGCAAACACTGACTCACCACCAAATGCTGGGCCCAGTGCCAACTTAAACATATATTAAGATGTGGCGTACAGCAGCATGATGCAGAGCACTCTTGACAGCTCTACCAGGTGTGGGAATAAAAAATTAAAAAAAAGAAAAAAGGCATAATTGCTGATGCACTCTGTAATTAACATGTCAAAATGGTGTTGAGAGAACAAAGGTTGGGAAGAATAATGAACTATGGTGACAACAGGTCTTCAAATAGCTTGAGATTTTTTGTAGATTATTAAATCATTTTAAGAGGTGAGTGTAAAGCTGCACTTTAATGTTTTAAACCTTCGTGACATAACAAGTAGATCTTTGCTTTGTGTGCCGATGTCCTTGTCTCTTGCTGTTGTGTGTGATCTGAATTCTAAAGAGAGATCAATACTTACATTCCACTGTGAATAATGTGACATGCTGATATCGATGCATCAATGATAGAAAGCTGTGAAAATCACACTCATTGTCCAAGTTAATTTGCTGCTTTGAATATGAGTGAAATAAATGAATTGTGGAAGGCTTGGGATTGCACATGTTGTATGTTGTTGTCAGTCAAATTCTGCCTGCGGTCTTCGCTTGAGACTGCTTATAATGTAGGAAATCCAGAAAATTCAATCTCCTTTTATACTCTTATGTGTCACTCTGGATAAGCCTGACGCCTAAAATAAAAATGTAAAGTGCAACTGCTAATTACTCGGGCAGTTGTCATGTGCAGTGCTCTTTAAATCACATCGGATTGACACTGACAGCTCCCTGAATGCAGGCTTGAGACATCCAAGGAATTCAGAGGGTTTTAATCCTTGCTTTAGGTTACGATCAACCAGACAGGTGTGGGGCCATTGAAAGCTGTGTGTCTCGTCAGGAACAGATCCCAGCCTGATCACATGTTGGCAGAGTGTGTGAACCTACCTGGGGTGGAGGCAACGCCCAGGAGCAGAGGCTTAAGCCATGTGGGCAGGGGCTGTTTGCTGACTGTACACGCTTGAATGGTACGACACAACAGGGGGCTAATTGGTGTAGGATCTCATTCAGCCTCATTCTTTGGCAGGGAATTCACTATGTTAGGGTTCTAAATAAGGATCAAGATTTGTCTTATTTTTTGCATGAATAAGAAGCAGAAAAACAAATAATTTAGCAGCCATTTGTTTGGGGTCTCTGTGTTGTGTCAGTTTCTGTAGAAAGAACAAACTCTTTGTTCATTCATGGTGGATGTTGCTGTTCGTAACTATGAAGTACTGGCTCTGTATGATATAAGCAAGCCGCTGCAAGAAAAAAGATCAGTGTTTGTATGCTGGAGGATTTATTCTGGGAAAGTCCTACCTGATTCAGAGTGTTTATAGAACAGCAAGTCTTTTTGTAGATGGTACAGGTTGCATCACTAGTGTTTTATGCTATTTGGCCATACAGGAAAAAAAAAACAAACAGCATTTTGGATTGTGTCTGTAATCAAATATTACATCTATCCAAGTACAAGCTCTCTTAATCTTCTCCCTCTTTCTCCATCCACACACACACACACACACACACACACACACACACACACACACACACACACACACACACACACACACACACACAATAACGTAGAAAACGGCTGCTCGGAAACTCACTGGGACCCGTAGGGTTCCTTCTGTCTGTCTCTCTCACCTGTCTCTGTGATAAATTAGACACATCTGGCATTTCCCTCAGGGGCCACTGGCCACTGTGTGTGCTTGCCAGCTTCTGCCTGCTTTTGCTCAATCTTTCATCAGAGCTGCATTTTTTTCACTAAAGAAAGAAAACATGGATTCTCCGTGGTGTACCTCATAGATCTTATGAAATTTTGTCGGCCCATCCAGCCTGTATTCATCTGATCTTACAGAGAGGAGATGCTCTGTGGTTCTGCCCAACCACCTCTTGTCCTCTAGAAAACAAATGAAAAGCCAACTCGCTGTGACAGTAGACCTTCCCTGCTTGGCCCTCAGGGGCCCGAATGGGAGAATACAGGAATATTACGGTTGTTATCATGAGGAGCAGTGCCTTGGAGCTGAACCCAGACCTGAGTCGAGGGTTAAGTGCTTTGAGCTGAGACTACAGGAAGCCAGATGAGACAGCAGCCATTGACAGGCTGTGTGTTGGCTGTGACAAATGATGAGGCCCGCTCTGCTCAGTTCTTGTCAGTCATGCATATCAAACTGACCGGGAACAACTTTTAGTGTTTAAGAGGAAGAGCCGATCCCTCAGCCTTGGCTCTTGGCTTGAAAATCACCACCTCCCTCCCCTTGCCCCGTTCCTTGTTCTGCTTTTTCAGACATATTTTATCATGCCCTAACTACACTGTAAATTATGCATTTGGTTTGTCGCTCATTATTTTTAAGCAGCATCGAAACAAGGGACTGTTCTCAGGCTATAACTCCCGATGTCTTTCCTTTTCTTTTTTTCTGCCTTTTCTTTCCTTCCTTCTGTTTTTCCTATTTAAAATGCACTTATCAGCATCATTACAGAGTCTAAATCCACTATCACAGGGCTGAAGTGATGAAAACAACTATGTCTTGTGTTAGAGGGTAAAATGACAGGATTTACACAGAATTTCTCTGATCACTGGGAATTAAGATCAAAAATATGCTTATTGAGAAGCTTACAGCACGAGTATGTTATTGGGCTGGGGTTGGGGGGCCGAACTCAGATTATTCACACACATATGTAGGCTTAGCATGCATAGGAAGAAGAATTAATATCATGCTGTAACTACATACCTTGCACCAATACAATAATCAGTGTATTCAGTAGTTATTCAAAGCAAGTCTCCCTTTCTTTGCTGCATGTCTGTTTGTGCTTAGATGTGTTAAATTCATCTCTCTCTCTCTCTCTCTCTCTCTCTCTCTCTCTCTCTCTCTCTCTCTCTCTCTCTCTCTCTCTCTCTCTCTCTCTCTCTCTGTGTGTGTGTGTGTGTGTGTGTGTGTGTGTGTGTGTGTGTGTGTGTGTGTGTGTGTAAGTAGAAACAAATATGTGAACTCATCCCTTTAATTCCACTTCCCACAATCCTCATTTACATGTTACGATGCCAAAATATAAAGAAGGTAAAACTGCAAAATGCTCACTTTCTTGCAAATTCAAGCTGTTTTGAAAGCAACTGAACAAGGAGCAGGCAGGACACTGCTGCAGAGGAAATATTAGCCATGTTCGGTCAAGTGAACACTGGGAAATAAAGTGTTTATTTGGTCTCAGTAAAGGAACAGTGCCATCACATTGACAGACTCATCCATATTCATGAGGTTTCTTCAGAGGCAAAAAAAAGAGACACAAATCTGAATATAGAAATGAAAATTACAAATGCATGAGATTTCTTAATACTACCACCTACCACCCCAACCCTCCTTCTCTCCTTCACTCTCTCCTCCTGCCTAATCCCCATCTTCTCAATGCTCGGTTTGCTCTTTCCCTCGTGTTTTCTTTTTGTGTCAATCTCGCTCATTTTGTCAGACCCCTCCCTCTCTTTCTTGGTCTAATTGCCCATCTCATTCCACAGTGCAGTCAGTACTCTGTTGTCGTCTGGCTGACGTTTGGTTGTTTCAGCTACTTATGTGAAGAACATCCATCACTCCTGAAACTTACTGTCACTCTGTTTGGGCATGTTTGACTTAAAACTACAGCAAAGCAACCTTAGATATTCCCTTTTGGGGGTGGGGGTGGGGGTCTCAGGGTGGTTTGCTGTCGTTATATATGCTTTGCTGTGACAAGTGTCATTATGGTTATTTGTGTAAGTTAATTGCTTTTGGTCGTTCACCAAACTGTATAGCGAGTATTGCCTGCTGTGACTGTCACATCCTAACAAGAAAACAGACGTTGCATTAAAAGGATTGGGTGCATCTGATGCATTTGACTCCATCTGCCGCATTATTGGCTACAGCTATTGATTTTCCTTTCATGATATGGAGATTCATTCACACAGAAGTGGCCGTCTTATCCCTGATAACTTTTTAACCTTGAGAAATATGCATGCCCAGGCAGTCCAGAAAGCGTGTTGTGTCCAGGACTAAATTGATGAACTGGCATGCATTAGCATAGTTCGAGTGTTCCCCTAGGGAGCGCCAGTAGCTTGAAGCAGTTCTTGCTGCTCACCGGTGTCTGCGAGTGTGCACGTGTCCGTGTGCGTGTGAGTGTGTGGGAGAGACACCTACTCTGTATGTGTGTGTCCGCGGCCCCTCTTGTGCAGGTGGGTGGATGCATGCAAGCCTGTCAAGAGCACTTGGAGAGGAGCTGCCAAGGTGAGAGAGAGACTGACCCTGGCCACCTGTCCCTGACACCCACCTCACAGCTCTCTCTCCCTCCCCACCCTCCGTCGCACCGCCCTCCCTTTACACACAGCCATTGCTCTTTATACAGGTGATTGATTGAGCCAGATAGTCCAGGCATTTAAGGCTGAAGGGGGGGGGGGCAAGGAGGGGTGTCGGATGAATGACCGAGTGGCCTCTGTCCTGGCTTAGTCAGGTCTGACTGAGAGACAAGCAGACAACACCTGCATCCGGCTGTGGCGTCACCTGGATGACATGCTTTGGTGAGGAATGCCACAGCCGCTCAACACGGCTCATCCCTGAGAGACTTTCTTCACCGTTCTTGCTTAATAATGCACCTTTAGCAGCAGTGATTCCGGTGATTTTATATGAGGGTGCAGATAAAAATCTCATGCCAGGACATGTTTTTAAGACACATTCGGGTGATTTGTTTTTGCAACGCGAGCCTTCTTTTTCTGTTTTTTTTTTCTTGTCTAGAAGAAGAGGTTTGTCTGTCAACTTGTAGTCACGGTGATTTCCGTTGTTTTTTTTTTTTCTTTTCCACCTAGTTTCCGAGCTTAAAGGGCCTTGTTGACATGAAATGGGGTGAATCCTTGCCGGATGAAAGGGAATACCTTGTCTGGTTGCGGAACAACACAGGGTTGGTGCCGCTTTCAAAACTCGGCAGACTTGGCATGGAAATGGCCACCCCCACACTCAGCCCTCTGTGTTTATGCTTCTCCGAGACTTGTGAAAATAAACACTCTCCCTGGCAGCTGAAGCATCGTCAGCTCACTGCCACATAACGATTAAACACATTTTTTGGAATCATTATAAAGGATATAAATCACAAAAGAAAACTGAGTTTAAAAGGGTTTTGTCTTTACAAGTATAAAACAAAACTGGAGCCACTTCCTGGGCTGCCACATGCATTAGCATGATATCTAGTCCCGCTCCATTGTGTTATAGCTGGATTCTATTGTTACTGTTGTAATTTGTGTGTAGTTAAACTGGAATTCAGATTTTCATGCACTGCATTGAATAGTTGTACTTGTGCAGAAGGAGAAAGAAAAGGCATTTACTGCAAGCTGCACATTAGCCGCGCAGACATATGATTCATGCTAGTTCTAAACTCATTTTTCAAAGGTGGAAAGCATTGCCTTCTGCCCTCCAACCATTCAGTCTTCATTTAATCAGGTAATCCAATAAAGTGCCGTGATGGGCTCAAAGAAATTGACGTCTTTCCTCCATGGTAAATAAATTTAACTTAGCAAGCTACATCATAGCAGTGTGCAAATGCAAATAGATAACTCCAAAATTGATGGATTCAATTTTGGTTTTTGAGAAAGATAGCTCAGAGACAGCAAATCATTAGAATGTAAATGTCAGATGCAAATCGTCATGTTTGTTGGTATTCTGAGCTTTTTTACTATGCAGCATAAATGGACTACTGTTCTCTTACAGGGCAGGACCTTACATTCATACAAGACGTTTTTCAGAACTAACAAATTGAGTCTTTTAGATTCTTACAGCTAACACTACATGTTAGTAACCTTTTCAGTAACATTTGTTAAATTATCTCTTCAGTGCTCAAATGCTATTGACATTGTCTCATAATGTAGGCGAGCTGTCAATACTGAGTTAAGCAATCAGACCCTTAGGTCAGGTCATCATTCTGTAGGCAGGTAAGACACTAGTTATATATGAAATACATTCAGGCCATTGAAAGTCAACATAGACACTGTCTGTCTGTCATTTAAATCCACATTTCAGCCATTAAGCTGATCGAAATCACTTACAGCGAGTGTTGAGTTGCAGGAGTGCAAAGATAAAAACACTGCCTAGACTAAACAGGACAAAAATGATTTTGAGATCTCTGTGGCTCAAAGAAGGAGCACATATTTAATTTAGCAGCCTTACAGAACAGTTGCAGGGGAAGAAGAGGGTTTCGCCCACATACATTTTCATTTTTTAGAGGATTTTGCAGGATAACCCATCACCGATCCACCAGTCTTCAGAGCCATTTATTCTTTGCTCAAGGGTGCCCCAACTGCAGCTGCTGGAGAAAGAGAAAAGCTTGTCATGCATTGTTTCCCAGCCCAGAATTTCCTCATATGATCCTGATCCAGCCCAGCCAAGACTTTCCAATCACATCCACAGATATGTTGACTGTCTGCTAAGTTTGAAGAGAAGGGTTTTTTAAAAGTGAACTGAGAGAGAAGAACAGTATGTTGTCCTTATGAATATGTGATGGGTGTCAAAGATAACCAAACGCAGTGTTTACCGGCAAAATCCCAAAGTACTGTCATTGCCCATGACCTGAAAACTTTCAGTTTATTTTGCATTGCATTGCACAGCAACATTTGTGGACCTTCAGCCGAAGCAGGTCAGCAAACAGTAAACAAGGAGTGCTGGAACTACTTCCAGTGTAAAATCAAATCTGTATGAGAAAGACAGTGCCAGGGACGAGGACTGAATGTCACAGCTCTATTAATTTAAGGAAATGAATTCTGTAATTTGAGATCACCTCCACACTAAAACACAAGTTCAATTCTATTAAGTCTCGTGCTAACTGAGCAGACAAGCCACAATAATCTGTTCTTCAGCTTCAGTTCCAATGGTGACATTAACATTGTTAGTTAAAGGGACTTCATTAAATAATCAAATGAGCAATTTGATGGAACAAAGGTCTAATTTACTGTATGCACAATAATTATTGAAAATGTTGTCCTTGATTACTGCTGAGCTTTGTTGTTTTTATTCTAGGGTGACTGCTCTTCAGCGCCTCATTCTTTGTCAACATCTTTTCCAGCACTGCACTCTGCCTTGACTCTCCCTCCTTGAACACTCTGCCCTTAGCTTTACTATAGATCCACCTTACCTCAAACCTGTGAAACTTCACACAGTCTAAGTTCACTGTGCTGCACTCAACTTTTACATTAAAGCACAATGTGCTAGCCCATTTCATCATTTATTCATCTGGGCTAACAGCATCGTCAAAGGGGACTCCATGATCCTCTTGTCTGAAGAGATGCACTCTGCACTCCACCCACAAAAGCCTCTCCTTGCTCTTGCAAATTGCATCTTCATGAAGGAAGGAGGACAGGCCATTTTGTCACAAACACGGCTGTTGGCTCCTCAGGGACTGCCTTGGACCTGTAATTGACTCTGAGACACTGTCCATGTCATGTCCTCTTTTCCCCAGCCGGGGGGGGTGCAGAATGTAAGTAGTGCAGAGCTGACTTGGGGAAGGCCAGGGTTGGATTAAGAGGCTGGTGCAGTGAACACCATTAGGGCTGCTAAGACCCAATGGCTCTCTGGTGAGAGAGCAGCGCTAAATGGACTAGCACAGTGGCATTTTAGTGTTGTGCTCCTCAGGGACTGTCACACTCAGCCTTTTAAACCAGTCACAGCCCTCAAAGTCCCTAAGATGGAGGGCCTGTGACATATTTGAAATTGCCACATATATATTTTGTGGGAGCGATACAATATTATTGACTGGAGTGATAGTTTCAGGACAGAGGCGTATTTTCCCTTCTGCCAATACAATCAATTGAAATTATGAAGTCCACATACAGTCACATACTTTGCGGATCCTAAAGGGACCTGCATATGGCCAACCCAGCATTATAAGAAAGGAAAGGAAAGACTCTTAAGCTTCAGTCAAATTGATTATATAAGTTGTCGAGAGGGCTGTCGCTGTCGCCTCCATTTTGAAAAAGAGTTAATAATTCTTCAAAGAATGCAATGGGTGAATTTATAAATCCTATGATATGTACCTAGGTTTAGACAGCTTACAATTTTTCATAGAGAGAGGTGCATCAAATGGTAGGATGTGCTTCTTAAGGGAAAGAAAGGTGCGAGACTGTCAGCCTTAAGATGCCTGTTGTCAAGGAGGATTGTGAATTCTCCGAGGACAGAAAGGGAAAAGCGTACTATTAGAGCATCTCATCTTCATCGCTGAAAAAAAAAAAAAAAAAAAAAAATTAATCTACAGCATACTGGCAGAGTAATCGGATTTAGGGAAACTTTTATACTACTTATATAAGTCAGAAAGAGGGTAAGGAAAGGAGGTGATGGGAAAAGGGGGCAGCAAATGCAACACTGAAGGCGTCTGAGCAGACCCTGCAGTGCAAGAATTTCTGAAAACTTCTTTTGGCACATTAGTTAAGAAAATCATGCGTGATGGTGTGGGCGTGCTTGTGTGTGCGCATTGGTCTGTGTGTATGTGTCAGAGGAGGGAATGCGGCGTTCACCTGTGGTTGACCTCTCGCTGGCAGCTGGACAGGTGAGCTGTGTTGCTGCCTCATTATATTCAGGCAATGCGGAGCTTGGCCTGCAGAAACTGACACACAGCAACATGCATAGACACATAAACACAGACTGTATGTATTATTTTGTCCGTCTTGCTCCCTCCCACTCACACACTTGCTCTCACCTGATGGAATTAATTAATTTTCCTCTCTCTCCTCATCATGTTATTGACGTCCATCATTATGGGTCTTGTTGGCAGGTAAACCATCACATGCACATGCCTGCCTCCAAAGATGCTCTCAGTTTTAAGCACTATTTCGCATTCTTGGACGGCATTGTACACGTTTACAAAGGCCTCTGTTTGTGTTACTCACTTGAGTGAGTTTCCCTCACTTTGCTCATCCTTTTTGTGTTTGTGTGCCCTGCGATGGTGCAAAAGGTGGTCAGCGAATAAAGCTGCTGGCACCATATGAGGTGTTGGTGTTCATGGGGGAAACTCGGGGTCAGTACAGTCACTCATGGTATATATTAGAATCTAGAATTCTTTCTTTCTTTCTTTTTCCAGATCTGTTATCTACAGCTGTTTTTCAATTGTATGAAATCTCTCCCCTCCAGCTGATTAAAAGCCCACAGCCATCTGAAGCCAGCGGGTCAGCTACTGTATGTGTTACATCTGCAGCCTCTAATTTGAAAAATGCAGTATGAAAATGGAGCGCCATTACGTGTAATGATCCACTGTGGTTATCTTGATTAAATCACACTCAACCAACACCAGGCTGCTGCGAAATAAGCTAAAAAAAAAAAAAAAAACGTCTGTGTTTCTTTTCATATCACTCAGGTCAGCTGTAAATCACTACTCTGACAATGTCATGATTGGACATACCGAGAAACATCTTAAAACAATTAAGATTTCTGTGTGTGACTGTTACGACCCCCAAAGAAATGGCTCACAAAAGAGGTCCAACATAATTAAATGAGGAGTTTTTCAGCAAAAAAAACTAAGTTTATTAATACAAATGAAACCAATCAACACAAAAAACAACCTCAACCAACCAAAAGGACTGATGGGCAAGCAGGCTGAACAAAAGGAAGGAAAGAGCTCCAGACCAGCCCACATAGGGATCTTTCCTCGACCCTGAACACATCACAACTAAACCCTAAAGGAAATAAAGCCACAAAAACAAGACTACTGGACCCATCAGAGAAAACAAACAGAAACACAACATAAGCAGTACAACAGAAACAAACTGCTGCAGCTCCTGCTGCTTCCCAGGAAGGAGAGAGAGAGAGAGAGAGAGAGACCAGTCCATCAGCTCCTTTAAGACCTGCCCCAATCAGGAGCCCACCGTCTCCACCTTAAAAGAGGCGGAGCAAGAAAGAAAGGTCAGTCACATCACAGAGCACCACCAGCAGGCTGAGGAGCGCATAACAGCGACACCCCCTTGTTTCCAAATAATCTGACAAAAACAGCAGGGCATTTTTTTGTTTTTGATGGCCATGATGTGATAGAGGAAAATTACCACTGTAATAGTTCAAATCATATAGTGGTGAATCAAGATGCAACTTCTTTTCTTCAGACACCAAAGAAAAAAAAAGCTCCCTATTCAGCAAGATTAGTATGAGGCATTGCCTGTTTACATAATCACATAAACAGCTGAAACCGCTTCACTAACCCAACAAATAATGTGACACATAATTTATTTTCACTTAACTTGTACTACATTTATTCTACGACACAGTCAGTAATAGTGCACATGGTTACTGTGTGGAAAAATAAAAGCATGCAACATTACGTGTGAGGCGCGCGGTAACAAAGACATGGTGGCCACATTTTATCTGCACCTGCAAAAGCACATTATATGGGTTTGGCTGGATGTTTGTGGTTACATGTTTTGCACAACCTGTTCCTGAATATCAGAAAATCTGGTCTGCAGCCATTTTTGACGTGCACTGACCCAGCTGTTAAAAAGTATCGAGACAGGTCATGTGACCGGTTGAGTAGCGAATGATGAATTACCACATTATTGCCGTTTCAGAGAAACAGTTTAGCATATGCACTCGGGTAAGCCATCATTGCCCCACTGCCCATAACCAAGCACTGCTATCATTGTGATTACGCATTGAAATTACCCAGTCCACAAATAAGATGTCCTTGCAGACAGAGCAAATCATTTTCCTTGTCTCTTTAGCAGGGCTCTGAGCTTCACTGGAGTAGACTAACAGCCCTGGTGCTGTTGATAGCACACCTCACATGTCTCCTGATCAATATTCTTACCTGTCATTCAAAGCGATAGTTTGAAGTGAGGGTCTGAATGTCAATACGATCCCCCAATCAAAACCCTGTGCTGAATAAAACGCATGTTTTCCAGGCTCACAAAGTGTGTTTGAAAAGTGCCCCACAGCGGCAGAGGACATATTCTGCAACTACATTTTCATCAGAATACACAATAGTTCAGCTGATATCTTGAGACTTCATCTTTAGCCTTTAAAGCAGGCCGCATGGGTGTCATTTCCGGCTCGATAAAAGGGCATATGAATTTGCCTCTGAGAGATGAGAAATATGTATGTTGAATGTATGCATGCCTGGATCTGTTTCAGTGAATGGAACTACACATACACACATACATATATACATATACACATACCCCAGTGAAAACATTCCCTGCCACTTGTTGATATATCCACCAAGAAATGCCTTTAAATGAATGGTATTGATTTGTTCAGCTTGTTCTGTGGAGCAGAGCAGCATTGGAGGCATTTGAATGGAAGTCAGCTCCCTTTAACAGGCCCAGTCTGCCTGCCTCTCCACCCTGGACTCCCCGGCTGTTATTGGCATGCTACGCTTATTGATGTCTCAAATGCATGCTTTGATTTCTCCTCCGTCTGGAAACTCTGCACCGTTTAAAACTTTTAATCGGTTGCGTGCTTGTAGTCGGGGGTATCTGGAAGACCTCAAAGAGTGCAGTAAACTTTGTCTAACCCTTTCACAAAGCTGAAATTGAACAAGCACCTAAAGTGTAAGTTCATTAGTGAGGTTTAGCTGAAATTGGATTCCAGGGATTTTGTTTTTAAACTTTTATTAAAAAGGTTACCTCCATGGTTAAAAATAGATACAAAGAATCTGTTTCTCACCATTACACTGTGGACTAAGGCTCAACAGCAACTTGCTTGAGAGGTGATAAAATGGAGAATGAGTCTTATGTGGACACAAATGGTAATAGGTGAGGGGAGTTTGGGAGCGTGGCGGGGGGATGTAGGTTGTCTGTAAGAGGGCTTTTGAGTCAGGAACAAGAGCTCTCTAATCACCAGCAAATGAGCAAATGGACAAACATGTGGCCATGGCGCTGGTTTGTTTGTAAATATTTAAGCTGGGGAGTTGTAAAAGGAGATTGAGGAGAGTGCTGGGGGGCGCAATTAAGACTTTTAAGACAAAGCCAGCCCCCGTTTATTTCACCAACCCCACCGGTCAATGACGGCGCAACCTACCCCCATCCCAAATATCTGTGACCCGGAACCCCCGCCTCCACATGCACTTTTTAAGAAAGCTGTCAGTCTCCCAAAGTTAAGGGCACCCACTTTACGAAGGGGCAGCAGAGGTGAGGGGTCAAAGGTTAACTGCGGCTCTTTGGACTGAAATGAACTTTGATGACAAGTTGTGTTGCTGGTGTGTTAACAGGGGAGGTCAAACAGACCGTGGTGGAGCAGTGGGCTCTTCATCACTTTAACTGCAGGAATAACAATTAATTTGTCAAGTGTTGAACGCGGGGAATACATTTTGTCTGCCATCACAACACATGTACTTGCAGCCTGTGGGGATGCTTTTATTTTTTGCAGATTTCACAGAACAATGCTTTAGCTTTTTGTCTGGACATAAATGCATTTCTCTCAAAAAGAAACAAAAAACATGACAAATGCATCATTCGATCCTCTGGGTCTTTGTCTGCACTATATCTTCAATACTTTTTCAACACTTTAGAATTCCATTAATACCAGCTTCATATTCCTTTCATGCGCCTGTTCCTGGTTCTAATGGGGTTCTATTCCTGAAACAATAAATGACTGCGTTAAAAGCTAAAGACATTAGCTGATCAGATAATCAATAGCACCATCTATTTTCAATAAACACACCCACACACACACACATAGACACACACACACACAGACACAATGTTGCATCTGCTAATGCGTGCCCTTTGATTATTGATGGGCCATTTGTAGACAGCCTTAACTGCACAATATGTCTCACCATTACTTTCCTGACCTCATTCTGGCTTGGGGACAACATTATTCATGCGAGAGCCAGAGGAGAGGAAGAGAAAGAGGGATGCAGCCTGTGGGGGAAATGGTGTGTGTGTGTGTGTGTGTGTGTGTGTGTGTGTGTGTGTGTGTGTGTGTGTGTGTGTGTGTGTGTGTGTGTGTGTGTGTGTGTGTGTGTGTGTGTGTGTGTGTGTGTGGAAGTAACAGAGGTCTACAGAATTATCATCAATAACCCACCTCCCCTCCCTGTACATAAAGAGAGTAGGGAAGGTGGGAGGAAGGGAATAAGGGAGTGAAGGAGGAGTGACAAGGCTGCTGAAGCAGGGTCAGGAAGGGGCAACCGCCTAAAAAAAAAAGCTCAGTCCAAATGCTATTTTTAAGTTCCTCTTTCCTCTCCTCTCCACAGCTTGGGGTAATTTAAGAGTGTCCAAACCCAGACAGTGTGCGAGGGAAGAGGCATTCATCACCCGAAGAAGACACCGGTGTTCACAAGGAAAGAAGGATGAGGACCCTGAGAGAGGCAAGAGGGAGAGGGGGTAGAGGGAAGGAAGCTAGGTCGTGATTGAAGGAGGCACTATTGGCTTGTTTCACTGCCCACTGATGTGTGTGTGTGTGCCTCTGTCTTGGGATGAGTATATTTCTTGTTGCTATAGAGTATTTCATCAGTGTGTGTGAACTGAACTGATGTATATGGCAGGGCTGCGGTGCTTAGGACATTCAAGAAGACTTGGATTTGTCTCTGGTTTGAGCCTCCACCGTTCCGGACTCATCTGGGTCACAGACAACACTAAATATTTATTTGCAATTTTGTGATTTTTCCTCCCTATCTGGCAATATTTAAGAAATCTATTTTCATTACTGCTCAGTTCTTTTCTAGCTAGTGAACCAGACTTGCAAATCTGATCTTTAAGCCCCTCAGTACTTATTTGTGTATTTCTTTTCTTTGGTTTGTTGGATGTGAAAGGGCGCTTTCTCTAACACATGACTCCTGCATGTGTATCTACCACTCTATTGATCAGTAACTAATCCCTTAATCATTGCTGTTACTTTTGAAATGACACTGTTTAATACTTATTCAGGTCATGGC
Source organism: Chaetodon trifascialis (assembly GCF_039877785.1). Taxonomy (NCBI): domain Eukaryota; kingdom Metazoa; phylum Chordata; class Actinopteri; order Chaetodontiformes; family Chaetodontidae; genus Chaetodon; species Chaetodon trifascialis. The sequence continues at coordinate 15,451,049 of NC_092059.1, read as the reverse complement.
CTTGACTGCAATAATTCAAGATCTTACCTCTCAACAACTGTACCTATATTTAGAGCTGACTTAATTAACATTACCATGAATGCTGTGTAACCTTGGTACTCTGCTGAATCAGACCACCTGTCATGGACTGCAAGTGAGCATTTTTGTGGAAGTGTCTGTGTGTTCCTTCTGATTTGTGGTCAAGGCCCTAAACGTTGCATAGTTTGATTAGCCTGATGATGACTGGACATTACTGGAAATGTATGTATACATGAAGGATTGATCAATGTGGCCTTTTCTGTACATGCTGTACTGTATAATGTCTGTTTACAAAGGTGAAAGTGTCCCTGTTTTCTTACATTGCATGGGACTCAGATCTCAACTTCCCCCACCATTTTGACATGAGACACAACCAGGAAAAACCAACAGTAAACTTGTAAAGTATTATAGTAAGCACCTCATTTAAGGTAAGGTCATGCTGTAGGTCATACAATACATGTGACATCCATTGAGGCCATGTGGTGTAAAGGCAGCCTTATATAGCAGTTGTCCGTTATATAGCTTTTGTTAAGTCTTGACACAAAGGAGATGGTTGGGGAGGCAAAGAAAGAGGCCAGATTCCAGCGCACATTACAATTAGAGAGGAAGAGATCCTCCTGCTTGTCAGTTTCTGCTCACCTGTCTATAATCAGGATGTCAGGTGCATTGTAGACAAGAATGGGCCCCCAGTGCAGGAATGTGCTCAAGGCTGCAAATTAAAACACGTCATACCAATGTTAGTATCTCTGAAAGCAGTCATGCAGAGAGCTGTGATTCTCAAAGATACACGACAAACAGAAATGTCATGATTACATTTCTGTTGTTTGCATGCATGCATGACTGGATGGGACAAGTGAGGAAACAGTGGAAGTCATTGCACAAACCACCTCCTTCATGTTGACACCAGAGGGCCAAAACTGGCTAAATGATTGTTAGAGTTCAGGGGTGGTGTGTGGGGGGAGGGGGGAGCATTACCAACGTCAGCACGCTTGACCGCATCTTAGGCCTACTGGGGGAATCCACCCATATGCAGCCCGCTGACTGTGACCTCCAACCTGGTCTTGTGCACCACAAGCCCAAATACCTAATCTGGAAAACCCTATTACGTGACTTTTAATCTGCTTTGGGTATAAACAAACAAAACTGAGTCCTTTTTTCCATTGTCCAGTTCCAGACCTGGACACATTGGGGCAGCAGATAAAGTATCTTGCTACAGCCACAAAGCAGTTTTGGAACAACTGATGTAAGGAAAAATGGGAAAAGGAGGAGACTGACATGGATGAAGCTGGGGTTGAAAGGTGCCTGATTCCCACTCTCTCTCTCTCTCTCTCTCTCTCTCTCTCTCTCTCTCTCTCTCTCTCTCTCTCTCTCTCTCTCTCTCTCTTAGTCCAATTAGAGGCCGGGTTTTGGCTCCCTTTGCTGGCAGCACAGTGTTCACTTAATGCGGCGTGAAAAAATCATTATGCCACACTACAGATGGGCCCAGCCATGCAGAGGAACCTTTGCGCTCCTCTCAGAAAGCCAGTTTTAAACAGGGGCACTAATAAAGCGGAGACCCAACCATTTGCTGATGACAACGACGTGTAGCAGGGCACCGAGGGTAATGGGAGAGAGAGGGATTGAAGCAAAGGCAAAAGAGATGAATGAAAGAGTGAGTTACAGAAGCTAAAAGGGAAAAGATTGAGAAATTAAAGCTCGATATAAGAGAGACCAGAGTTTAAGCCAAGTTTACTCAACAGAACAGAGGAATGAATGGTGGTTTCTAATGGGTTCAGATTCTCAGTTATCTCTGCCACCCTAACATAAACATTTAGTTTTTCTTTTGAAAGACCCAGAAGAGGTCAAGGTCTGTGTTTGATTCCCATCCAAATCCAAGTATTGATCTTTGTAATAAATCCTTCAAAGCAGCTTCAGGACGGCAGAAGAAATCCTCTGCTTTCTCACAAACACCGGCTCCTTTGTCAGCCCTCCTCTCATTCTGAGATTCTCCTAAAACATTACTTCTGCGAAAGAAGAGGGTGGGAAATCAAAGACAGTAAAAATGTAATAAATCAAAAGTACCCCAAGGCAAGAAATAAAAGAAAGGAATCCTTTGAAGGCTGGGGCAGATGACGGCTTCATGATAACCTTTTCACCCTCGTGCCCTTCGGGTCCAAACAGGCAAAATGGATGTAAACATGTTTTATTACAGCATAAAACTCTGAGGAGGTCGTAGCATGTCTGGACTTCCTTTAGGGCTTTTATTTGCCAGATGAAGGCATGTTCTCTCAAGCTCTTAAATGCAATGGTTGTAAACATGTATGACTAAGTGCACGTTAATGGTGAAGAGGTTAGGTCGTAATGGACTGGCTGTAGTATCAGATTAAGCCAGCAGCCTCACCGTGGGGATACTGTGCATGGTGGATTGTGAGAATGTGGTTTACTACCTGCTGGAATCACAGGACAAGTGATCTAATTGTCTCTTTAGATGTACAGATGGATGTCAATGGTGACTGAGATCAGCCTGGTGTCACCTTCTCAATATCAAGATGACATGACACAAGATGTGCTTGAAAAAATGAGAAATATTTCTTGCATCAACAAAGGTGGAGTAACCAGACGCAGACAGGCTGACATGGAAATCAAGGACTGGCTCAATTCCAGCTCAGCTGAAAAGTTTCTTTGTGTTTGTCAAGTTCTCATTTTCAGTGTTGATTCAACTTATAATATCCTTATTTGCACTTGTCATAGCCCGAAAGCAAAGCAAAAATGTTTTAAAGCCTTTGTCGCTTTGTTTCAAGAGTTTGACGTCATATTAGGTTTAAATTTGTTTTATAACAGTTTGGTTGAACTTTGTTGAAGGTGTCACCTACACAAAGCCTTGAGACACCAGTGTGCTTGAGACAGAATCTGGATGTAAACCAGCTCACAGGACGCTGACACATTTATTACCCGCATGTTACTATAGGAGTCATGTTTCTGGCTTTTTACTGCGTTTGTTTCAAGACACAAGGCCACATATTTCCTCTGAAGCCAGCCATGAGAAATGCTTTTAGACTAAACAACCCAATATAGAAATGTTGACCACTCATAAAATGCAGTCTTTGCCTGTTTGGGAAAGTTCCCTGGGCCAAGTAGAGGAGGTATAGATGGAAATATGATATGGATCTGAAGGCAGTATATTCAAGGCAGTATATTCAAGATGTTGGAAAACATAAAATACTTTCTTGACCACATACAGTGATTTTCATTCAGCTGTTTATTTTGGTTTCAGTCTTTAAAAAGGGTCATACAGCACTTAGTGCATTATTTTATGGTCAACTGCAAGCCTATCGCAATCACCCCTCACTCAAATCTGCAAAAGTTACCTCTAAATATCTGCAGCATCCATTTGCAATTTTCAAACAGCAATTGCAACACCAAACCACATGCTGATAACAAAGTTAAAATCATTAGTGGTGATACCGCAAGACAAAACCACCATGGAGAAGAAAACATCCCAAAGCCCCAAACAATTATGGACATATCGTACACAATCCCCATGTAAACAGAGGGAGGAATGCAGCGTGACTGCATTTCGATAAAGATCTCAAGAAGTCAAATCCAACAAACACAGGAGAGGCGGATGCAAACCATACTGGAATACTGGTAATCAGCAATGTTTAAGGCCAAGTGCCGTCCACAGCGGTAGGTCTAGATTGGGTCTACCTCAGGTATAAAACTCCAAAGGCACCGCTCTGCCCCTGGACTCTGTCACACCATAGTCTGCTTGGTAACCTTTGTTTTATGTCCTGGTATTCCATTACACACGTGCTCTGACGTGTAGAGGAACAGCCAGGGTTGCCAGTCAGGGGAGTAGTTGACATTTTGGTGGTTGTTAAGGTTTAAACAGCTCACCCGCAGGAGGCAGTAGATAGAATATGGAGGCTCTGACTGAATTGGGACGACCCAGAAGTCATTTTAGAGCAATTGACATGGCATTCCTCTGCATGCATAAGTGAAGAGACCTTTTGGAAATACTAAAATAGAAAATGCCAGCGCTTAACTATAGCTCTGTGTGGAATTCACAGTGCCTGTGCAAATCAAATGATACGTCACCACTAAAATGCATAATGTAATTACTTCATTAGGGTCTATTACCGTGCATCCTCGACATCCCTTACTGTACTTAGCACTTAAAATATGGAAGACGTACTGTACCTTGTTTGAGATTAGCAAAGAATGAACAATCCGTGGTCAAAAGAATCAATGGAGAAAATCTATGGAAACAGCAATAATGCAGACATTTATGATGATTTCTCTCTCTCTCAAGCACTCTTACAAGCTGGCATATATCAAAAAGCTCCACTGCCTTTAATCCATTTAATGCAAACAGCCACATCAGCTTTTCCACAGTGTATGAATAATGGGGCCTGCAATGCTTGTTGAGTTAGTAAAACCAAACAGAAATTAAACATGAGCAGCGCAGATCCCCGACAGCCTTTCTGGTCCTGTTGTCAGGTCTCACTCCTGTCCGAGCTGATCCATCATCGCCTCGCGTTCGCACAGCCGTCCTCCACCTGAGTCCCTGGAAGCCTTTATTTATCTTCCCTCGGCTCCGTTGATGAATGGATAGAAACGAGGTGGATGAATTAATAACAGTGTTAGCACGATGATAATAGCGGCAAGAGCTAAAGCGTTATTGATGACTCAATCAAGGACAGCCAACCTCCAGCCAGCGTCCCTGTTTCATAATTAGTTGCTGGTTTGTAAAATTGCATTTCATCCTCTGCCAAATACGGCGAGTCGTTGACAGGTAATATGTAAAACTCCCCTGTTTTATTTATTTGCTACAGGGGTCATTTCAGTTCGGCGATGCATATAGCAGAACTCTGCCACTAATTCCGCTGCTTCTGGTTGGCTTTTAATGAAAAGAGAATTTTTTTCCCTTCCTCTCAGGTTTTTGTCCTAGCTGTTTTCTCATTTCCTTTGAATGCCCTGGGAAGCTGGGTATTTGTGACTTCAGTTGGCAAGGACTCACAAGACAGTGTCTCCACCTCAGCTCTTAAGCACAAAACCAGTGTCCTTGGTTCTGCTAGAGTGGCTAGCATGAGTCAAAGTGAAATGTCTTTCTGTGTGCTTCAAAGTGTACGAGGCAGGGAGATGAACTGCGTGACCGCTTTATGATAATATAGCATTAAAGGAAGTTGTCATTGACATTGTCACTTTAATATTTTCAACAAACTGGCATATGTTGTTTGTGCATTCAAGGTTTTATCGAATGTTATTCTTACATGGCTGGTGGATCCATAAAACTTGAGATATTACTTATGACTTCCATTCTGATGAACTTCATACAGGATGATTGTGAGTACGGCAGTTTTTTTGTTTGTTTGTTTGTTTTAAACAATATAAGGGCATGGTAAGCATACATGTGTTGCTCTGAAATAAAGTTTTGTTTGGAAATTAAATATTGCATTCAGTATGAATGCATTAAGCAAACCTAAACTAATCCATCACTCCAGCTTGCCTTTCTCTCGTTGACTGTCTGGGCTTGGAAATGAATGGCCCATCATTCATGTTGCCTCTACACACCGTTCTGACACAGCCCATGTTTGGACAGGTGCGTGTGGGTGCCCATAGCTGTATATTTGTGTGTGTGTGTGTGTGTGTGTGTGTGTGTGTGTGATCGTCTTCTCGATTGGTCCGTAAACTAAAGAGGCCTTTAACGCCCAGGCTCGGGGAGTATTTCATCAGTTTGAACAGTATCCTTGCAAACTTTTCTCTTTTCTTTGAGGGCGTCTGTATTAAGTGGCTCGCCTATTTGTCTTTCTTTTACGATAAGCCAGGTCAGGTCAGAAGGTTAAAGGCAACTTATAGTCAACCTTAAAGAGATGTTGAACTTTGGTGAAGCCTGGTGTTGCACACCTTCTTGCCTGGAATGAGTCACATCATCTTTATAAGGGACCACTGTGAAAAACAAGAAGTATGTTTTCTTTTTTCCCTCCCTTCTCCATGAACCCCCTTATGGCTCATTTTGCATATATACAGTGGCAAATGTTTCCTCCTTTGCATACTGGATTTTGCCCTAATCTTTATCAGGGGGCATGTCAAGCTTGTTTTAGTGCTCAGACGGTTACTCTGACAGCATGCGTTGTTTGCATTCATGAATTTCCCCGTAGTGTGATTTTGAATTGAAAGGAGAGACCTGAGTCCTCTGAGACAGACAGGTGCAACTGGTAAAGACATGTTTGGACTTTCATATATGCCGGCCAGGAAGTTACACAAGCCAAGGTTCTGCAAGACTCGGTTCTACTTTGTGCTCTCCAGGAGCTTCCACAGCTTGTCATCTTTGGTTACAGTTTTATAGCCGTTTTTGTCACCATATCCCCCAGGTCATGACTGACAGCTCTGTTTTTAAATGTTAAATCCAGTCAAAAGAGTGTGGTACCACTGTTAAGCAAATCAGGAAGAATATAGGAACCATTAGAGTATATTTCATATTCTGAAACATGTGCTTTAAGTGCTATTACTGGTTGGATATGTATAAACAATAGCTTGATTCACAAAAATCTCTTAGAAATGTCATGTCATCACAAATGGCCTTGATTTCCCTCCGTGTGCAGGTGGTCCATCTATGTCATTTCCCTGTCAGCCGAAACTGGTCCTTCTCGTAGGGAAGGAGTTTAGGGAGTGTTGCCTCAACCCGAATACCAGATGCTGACCCTGACTCTGCTTCTCTCTCTCATCCCCTTGTTTGTGTCGCACCACTTCCTCCTGCTGCTCGCACCCTATGGCCTACGGTACGAACAGCCCCACTGTTACAGCTACCAGACACACACGTGTAGACACACACATGCAAACTCATATCTGCTGCCTCCTGTTTCAACCACTCCACTGCAGCTGTAGGAGCTTGTCTGGAAAGCCGAAGAAACAATTCCATTAGGATGATACCGTGTGTGTATATGCGTGCGGGCAGAGGGGCGTGTGTGTATGCGTGTTTGTGCTGGCTTAGATGTAAGATGAACCACACTTTAAGTTTACAGCGTGTGTCATTGTGTTCCCCCTGTGCAGATCTTTGTGTCCCTGCCTTTCCATCTTGCCCTCTGTGCTTTTGAAAGTGTCGCCTCTTTTCATCTCTCTTAGAAACCGTTTTAATTTTCAGCACGACGACCAAATGTTTACTCAATGCATGCTCTAATTAACATACTGTCACGGTCAGGCGAAAACCTTGCGTCTCAAAAACGACTGCTTTTTCGGAATGTTTTGAAACGTTTCAACAGACAGAGGTTTGTGGCATTTCCCATCCACAAGGATAACATGCAATCCATTAACTGGAGTTCAAATTCTCACAACAGCAGCAAGAGACGACTTTGTAGAGAAACACAAATAGACGTTGCCCACGGACGTGTTGAAAATGCTGCATCCTTTGGAATACTTTTGTGTCAGGATGCTGTTAGCGTACGTGCGTGACAGTGTGAGGGGAATGAGAGTGCTTATCTGTTTGTATGCCAGCCCTGCACTTCATGCTTTATATAGATACCTGGGTTTTCCGGTGCGGAGCTGATGACACTGTGGTGTCTTGCCTCCCACGCCTGCCCTGCCCTGACTCACACAAGAGCTGCTAACAGATAAGCTGTGGGAGAAGCACAGTGATATCTTTCACCGGCTCCACTTAGCCAGGCTGACACATTTAACCACACACAGCAGTTCTGCAGCGGAGATGAGTGCATTACTGTAAATATCACAAGGTCGGTTTTACTGGCAAGGTCACATGAATACAAAGAGTTTTGTGGAGATTGCTCAACTGGCCACTTTCCTATAGACTTGGCTTTGAATCTTGCTGTTCCTGTTCTGTGCTCCAGGACTCTGACTCCACTTTTGTTTGTCTTTTCCGAAACCAAAATAATTGTTTTTCTCAACCAGGTTCCCACGACGCTTCTAGTTATGCAGATAGTTTCCCGGTTTTATGAGCAGAGGTTTTTGAGAAATCCTCCTCTGAAACATCTTCCACTTCAGTGGAGTTGAGCGGGATTAAATTTCTGATGCTCAAATCAATAATAATAAAAAAAAAATAGAATTTTGTTTTCTGTTTTTTTCACTTATGTCACAAGGGTTGATGAAAAAGTGATTTTCCTTGCGATGTGGATGAACTAAAACTGTATTTTGAGGTATGCAGTACATGTGGCTGTACCGAGCGCAGAGCGACTTGCGTGCTAAGACGCCATGATGCTTTTGTGTCTACACTCTCATTACATAATATGTGACCAACAGACCACTCATCCATAACCTTTTTTTTCCAGTGTTTAGAGCATTAGCTAATGGAGATGACTCTGAACTGCACTAATTTACATTCCAATATGAAATCCTCAGCTCATTGTCCAGCAGCATCCAAAACAATGGCAGGGACCACCTCCAATGAAAGGCTCAGTTTCAGCCAGTGGGAACAGGGAGCCTGAAAAACATATCTCCTCCTCCCACTGCTGCTTAACTTCTCCCTACCACACACACACACACACACACACACCCACACACACCCACCCTCTGCCTCCTCTTTAGTGGACTCCGACAGCTCTCAGGGAAGGAGGGATTTTGCTCTGCTCTTTCCAGATGACCTCCTCTAAACTTGGGTCCTGGGTTTAGAGCACAGGAGGAACACAAGGGGGAACAGTGTTGCAAATTTGTCACCCAGAGTGTTAAAATTCCCCCAGGAATGTTAATCTGGCCAGTCCACCATCCCAGCACACACACACACTTCAATAATCCTCAACCCCATCGCTTAAGACGGATTTGGTTGTCCACTGCTACTACTTGTATTAAGACCACGCACTCCCGTCTCAGGCCAAACCTTAGCCAGCTCTCCAGACTAGAACACCAAATTATATCCTGGGTTCCAATTGTCTTTAAACCTCTGTGATGAAATGAATTATCAGAAAAAAGTGGAAGAAGAAATGTGCATGACCATTTTTGGTCCTGGAAGGCTGCCCCGTACAGAACATTTAATTACTTCCCATTCGTGCTGCTTTTGATGGATAATAAATCTCGTGGACAGAGTTTCACTGCAAATGAAGAGGGTTCGCCTAAGATGAGACATTCAGCATGTGGAAAAATGTAACTCCCATTAAACTTACTTCAACATGGAAAGAAATTTTAATTGCTATCTCTGTTGTTGGACTGTAACAATGAGAATAGAGTTTGAATTCAGTTTTACCATTAATATTACAGTGAAATGATTTATATATATATGAAATATATGTACATTTCGTGGAAGGTTTATGATTAAAAAAAAAACCTCTCATTAAACCCTCTATGCCCGCTAGAGCTACTTTTACATGATGTTACATGGTTTGAAGCCAGACTGTTTTATGATAAAGTCCTTTAATGAGATTTATGTTTACAGTTATTTACCTAATGTGCTAATAAGCTATTTACTAAAGCAAACAGCTGCAAGTTGTTTGTCAAACTGTCATTTCCTTTGCTACCTTACACATACATTTCTGTTTATCTTTGTGAGCAGTATGTGTATGTTTCAGGTTATACATGCACTGAGCACTCCTGAAATACAAGATAAATTCCCTTCAGGGCTACTGGTCATTTCTTTCCTGTGCTATGCGGATATTGTGAACCTGTTTGTATATGTCAATACTTTGACTGCGTGCATGCCTCGTTCCAAAAATGAAGCAATGTTTACTTGTAGAATGGTTTCCTCGGGTTTGAATGTCGTCTTTTTTCCCCTCCCTGTGTCCATTCTTGCCATCGCATGGAGAGAGAAACAGGAGGCAACTCGGGGCTTTTTAACTTCTTGACCTTCAGACATGATTGAATCTGTTCTGCTGCCAAGCCAGACAAAAGGCTTCTGAAAGCAAAGAGTCAGCTCATGACTTGGCCTTCATGTAGCCATGGACAGAAGGAGAGAGAGAGAGAGAGAGAGAGAGAGAGAGAGAGAGAGAGAGAGAGAGAGAGAGAGAGAGAGAGAGAGCAATCATGTCATGCACAACATTTATTTATTCAAACTGTCCATCTGCTGTGTGGCTTCAGCTTGGCTGGCAGACAGCACACACACACACACACACACACACACACACACACACACACACACACACACACACACACACACACACACACACACACACACACACACACATGCTTTTGTCTTTCACATTCATAGACACAGACACATTTTCCTAAGGACCAGGGCACCTCGGTTGGTTGAGTCATAATCCATTATTCTTCTCAGTAATCCAGGTCCCCATGGTAGGAATTTCATGACTATTGATTTTTTTTTTAGTTGTCACCACATTTTGCAAAAAGGTTGTTGAGAAATGATCACAGACTTATTATGTGCACAAAAAGGATGCAGCAAGAGTCATTCTTCTGGTCATAAAACATTGTGTGCGTGTGTGTGTGTGTGTGTGTGTGTGTGTGTGTGTGTGTGTGTGTGTGTGTGTGTGTGTGTGTGTGTTTACCTTAAGTGTATATTTTTACATCCATACTGAAAATTCATAGTGTTGAAGAGGGATTTGTTTTTATGTGCAATGTCTCAAGGTTTTACAAGTCGATAACTATTGTAAATCTGACTGGTCGACTGTTTAAAGGAACCACCCTGTGATCGGAGCTTGTAGGCTGGGACAGTGTCCTATGATGCACGCTGATACCTGCCTGCCAGCTGAAGAGGAGTGTCAGCCGTTTGTTACAGAATTAAAACCCATTCTCTGACCTTTGACCTTTCTATTTTAGCAGCTTGAGCAAAATAAATACTAAACAGGGGCTATACATAGGGCTTGGTTTTAATGCATGAAAAAATGTGTTTATACAGTTAGAGACTTTTTTCGGATCTCAGTGTTGACTGTTTCTAGATCAGCTATCTTGCTCAAAACCTGTCAGCCTCTCCTTTGATTGAAAATTCAGGCAAACACAAACACACTTGTTGGGATGTGACTGGAATTTTAACTCAAATTAGCAGAGCCTGAACTGACTTCTGCTTTATTTGAAATGCCAAATTGTCAATAATGATTCATGACTGACTGGAATTTCAAATTGAATAGACAGCACCTTAAAAGGATGTCAATAGTCCGGTGGTAGGAAGTCACCCATACTGTCAGTGTTCCCGCCTCTGCATGGGGGTAGTGATGATAGAAGATTGTAAAGGAGGCAGCTGTGCAGGCACGGGTTTCTAAACAGCTATGACACGGTGACCCGGTACAGTGTTGATGTGTCAATGCTGTTCCTTTGTGATATCACTCGACTGTTCAGTCACTTTGATGATGATTCGCTTCCTTGTGTGACAGCTCTGTTGTCAAAGCTGGTGTTGGAAAGCAGGGAAAGCTGCAACAAACACAAGTGGCGTGAAAAAGAATGAGTGTACAACAATCTCACTCACATGTACAGGCACAGACATGACTGTGTTCAGTCAGGCTTATGTACAGAGAGGCGTGAAGACAGACGCATTTTCACACACAAAAGCACTCATACATACAAACCTGGTGCTAAATCACTGTTAGCCATGCGCCTTTTGCCACATTTCCACTAGCGCGGCTCGACTCGACTCTACTCTACCCGGTTGTTTTGTGTTTCCATTAGGGATAGTACCTGGTACCCGATACTATTTTTAGTACCTGCTCTGGTGAGGTTCCAGGCGAGTAGAAGCGATACTATATGTGTGACGTCAACAGCCTGTCGGCCACTGATTGGCCGAGGAGTGTCGTCACTGGTCTGCGACGTCCAACACCGGAAAAACAATCCCGCCCCCTCCATTGTAACGCCGGGCAACAGCAACCGCTGACTTTACTCTTTATTCTCACTCGAGGGAAATGGCTGCTCGTAAAATATCACCGTGGTCCGTCGACGAGGTCCAGACTTTTCTGGGTTAGTGTGTGATAAAAAAGCCACGAACCGAGCAGCACATACAACATCGCCTCGATGTCCTCCATTGTTTGTCGGCTCTGTTCGCGTCGCGTACAAATTGACGTCATGGCAGTTTCGCGCAGCCGTGGTATGACGACCCCGTCTACGTTGAGGAGGTACTATGAAGTACTCAGTTGTAATGGAAACTCAACCAAACCAAGTAGAGTAGAGTAGAACCGAGTCGAGTAGAGCTGGAACTGTGTAATGGAAATGCGCCATTTCAGTGCTGGTTCCATTTTGTTGTTTGTTGTGTTTTTGCTGCGGATAACTGGCCAAATAGATGCAGTGTGTCATCATTCAGAGATATTTCCAGCACTTACAGAAAAGTTTAATTCTGCAACATCCATATTTTTAATATTTTAACACAACAAAAACTCCAATAAACTCGCTCAGCACTACCTGACCAACACCAGTTGGCAGACAGACAAAGTAGGAGACTAGCTGATGAACATAGTGGATCATTTAGCAGCTACAGAGCCAACCCTTTTCTTCAACAGTTGATGGCGAGCAAAACGTAAATATTGACAATATTTGGACTTGGATTTGTCCCGTCGCCAGAAACATGACTCCAAATAAATGCTAATGATACAAGTCTGCCAGATGTGTGAATAGGCAACCATTTGCTAAATGTTTGCCGTGACTACTTTACAAGGTGATAATATATCAAATGCTGTGTTAGAGCTTGTTACATTGCCCCGAAATGCCCCCCAAAAATCAGTTAATGCAGCTTTAAATGTTGAGAGTGATTTAAGTTCCTCAGAACACAGGGGAAGATATTTTTCCACACCATTTTGCACCAATATTTCTAATTACATTTAGAAGCAGAGTAGACAGTTTCTTGAATAGCCTCAAAGGACCTGAAAGCAATTTAGCCACCCAAGTTTAAATTTCATTCATCTCTTAAGCTACTGGGTATAACAGCTAAAAGGTAAGTTAGTATTTCTGAGATTTGAGATTGGAATTTCACCTATTTACATTCCTTTTCTGACAGTTTTCTTAGGGCACAACATGAGCTACCTCGGCAAAATTTATTACCACTTTCCATCACTGGTGCCACCAGCCTGAATGAAGTTGATTCTGATTTAATCAAAAGTATCAGGTGCTGTTTGATTGAAGGTGGTGGCGGCGTTGGAGGGGAAAATGCAGGGATAGTTTTACAAGAAAAGACGAGACCTGGCAACGTTGCCCAGCAGTGCGGCCTGATATCCCTGATGAAATGTTCTGGGAGAGCATGCTGTTATTACCCCAGCGGATGTTATTGTACAAAACCGAAGACGGGTAATGAAATGATGTATGGTCTTTTACTGAGCAGGCGGGAGTGTGTGTACTTGTATGCCTGTTAGCGCACATGTGTGTGTGTGTTAAATGAGGAACCAGGCGGCACCATCTGCCTGACAGCTGCAACAAAAGATGATGAGATTGTGTCCGAGAGGAAATCTACTTGTGTTTGCCCTGCGTGCCCCCTGCTCCACCTTTAATGCTCACATGAAACCACACACACTGGCTCTTCTTTGTCACCTTTTAGCTCTCTGATGGGGGGGGGGGGCAATGTAGAAGGGAAATACAGGAGGAAGCAATTTGTTAGGAGTCGACTGTGTCATATTATTGCTTAGTTTCTTTTTGTTTTTCGGGCAGCGCTTGCCAGCAGAGGATGAAAGCGAGAGGGAGGTCAGGTAGTGAGAGAGAGAGCACTGGCAAGCACCACCACAGGAGGAGGGGGGTGTGACTCTGAGGGCAGACAGACTTACAGCTTGTCCTCCAATTCCTGGACCGAGCGACTCTTTGTTTGACACCTCGGCTGAAAGCGGAGCTCCACCAGGCACGTCCGCTGCTGGCTGACAAACAGTGTATCCTGTCTCTGTCGGCCCACCTCTCCCTCTCACCGGCCAGCAGCGAGGGTGAAGAACAAATGAGAGAGTGGGGGAGACAGAGTGGCAGAGAGAGGGAGAGTGACAGAGCCAAAGAGGGAGAGTGAGAGAAACATGGAGGAAGGAATGTATCAAGTTTGTCCTCTCCTGCCAAGAGACCTGAAGGAGGCTTCCATTATTGGCATTTTTCATCTCCAGATCATCTAGCTGACTCCTGCAGTGTCCAGGTTGCCAGATGCTTCCTTGGAAATCTCTGGTTTCACTGAGAGAAGAAGCCTTTGTCCTCTCACTGGAGATCTGTGGCACGCTCATCAGGGCATAACACAGGACAAAGCCATGTACAGGATGGAGTAACTGCGCCTCGCTAAGTGTACACAGTAACTTTATAACATTGACAAGTTCACTTCTTGACATTTATTTAGATTTATTACAGCTCCAGTGACATGGCCGTGAAAGAAGTCACACCTTTTTACTAAAAGCTGCCACTCACATAATTGCAGAAGATGGAACAGGATGAGCGAACAAGAGAGAGGAGAAAAAAGGACAGATGGCATGCTATGTGTCATGGAGGCCTCCGCAGATGTTTACTGGGGAAGGAGAAAACATGACCGGCCATCTTGAGGTTCTGTTGTGCGCTGCCAATGGGAGTGGGACTAAATTGAGTTAACATTTATTAGCATTGCTTCCTGTGTTGCAGGTCAGCTCTACATTGCTAATTATCTGCAGCGCTTTTCAACTCCATTTCAACTCCCAAAAGGCCAGATATCTAAATACTCTGCATATCTTAAATGAAGGAAAAGAAGAGATCTTCACAAAGCATACTCGGCAGTCCCATAGTTTCCATTTGGTTGTGTTGTGAAGCAGAGGGCAAGAGCAGAAGCGTGTGTGTGCGTGTGTGTGTGTGTGTGTGTGTGTTTTTTTTGTTTCAGGGGGCAGAAAGTCAACCGTGACGAATAGAGCACATCTTCTGCATCATTACATCTGTACTTCAGGTCTGCTTCACAGATTTATGTCCAGGACAAGCTTGTTGCAGCTCTCTTTCCTTTCCACTTGTCATCGGCTTCCGCTTCATGCCTGACTCCGTGCACTTGAACATGTGATTCGCTGTGATTTCAAGCTTTTTAGCTGCTCAGATGTGCCAAAGGTGGCATCTCAACCATGACCTGCTGAAACTCGATTTATGCTTTTTAGAAAGGAAAGAAATTGAAATATGCACTAGTTTTGAGCACACTCTTATTTGTCTAATCCGTGCTAACAATCTAGTGTATCATCCATCTATGTTTCGTACATGATCAGATTTTGGGCAAATGGAAAGTGAGCGAGACAGGTACTTTTAAATTCTCTATGCATGAAAAACCCTGTATCTCTATTCACCAGGGACTCCTGTTTTAATGCATGTTTTTTGCTGATCCCTGTAACCTTTGCTTCTCTCACTTTAAGTTTTACCCCTCCACACTGCTCCTCTCCTGCTACAGTACTTTGGGTGCTTTTTTTCTAGATCTTGGACAAAGTTTATCTGTCTCTCAAAACATGAATCAAGCACTTGATCCAAAAGCAAAGCCAGAAAGCAGAGAAAGGACATCAGTCAGAACAGTCAAGAGGGCTAAACCTAGTAATCCAATATGGGAGGACTCATTAGCACAACTTATTTCCAAGCTCAAATTAAGTCTCAGTACTTAATGTACTTTGTTTCATAGGCAGAGGTTGTCCGACAAAAGAGCCCTTTGAGAAGAAAATCAAATGTGGATCTGAGAGTTCAGTCAGGGGTTTGAAATGGGAGTGCGTGTGTGCACCAATAAGATTGAATGAACATTTTGTATACTGCTGTGGTCCTGTCATGCTGCATGTGTGTGTACGCACGAGGAAGGGAGAAAATGTTTGTATGTGTGCGCTTGTGAGAGTGTGTTGGACAAATTTCCTCCTCGGTGAGAAGTAAAGCCAAAACCTCTTCCTGCCCAACTTTAGGCTCACTGCTAGCTTTCACTTCTCGTGACAAACCCTGACTGATACCATGCATTAGGACCAGACCGCTGCAGCAATGGCACTGAGGTGCCAGGGTGTGATCACCCTGATGACATACCGAGGTGTGAGAGCAATGGCCAACCTGAGCAATGACCTTCAAGGGATTTTCCAAAGTTATTTCTGCTGAGGACATAAACAAACCTTTTTTTATTTTGCTGTTCAGAGCGATAATAATAGAGGCCAGTGAGTCATGGTGTGAAACCATCCTACAGACATAACAAACTTACCCACACGGACACAGTCAAGGCCAAAGCATGACCACCCGTCTCAGCACCGAGAGAGTAAAAGCACCGTGAACCAGACTTATGAACCAGATGTTCATAAGTCACAAAATAAATCAAGACTCAAGACCCTTAAAGTCAACTCACAGGAGTGATAATTCAACATCATCATGGCTAGTTTGCATGAATTATACACAATTTTAGCATTAAATAGAAAAGCAATGAATATTAGATAAATAATGATAGCACGACATTACAGAATATTTCATTTAAAAACCAGACTGTGCTGTAATGGAATTTTTTCATGCAGGTCAATACTAACAAACTGCATGAGCCAGCAGTCACTGAACATGTTCAAGGCCAACTGGAAGCAAAGGATAAACATCAGATCGAGTATGTATGTAGCAGAGCAAGCTAATGAATAGAGATAGTTTTCAGTTCAGATAAATGAACAGTTTTCTATGTTTAAGTTTCAAGCAGTATCAACACAAACTAACCTCTCGCAGTGTGTTCTTTGACTGTTAATGTCATTATAAATGAGTGTGAGTCAAGTCTGAAGTCAAGAAAAAGTCTGCTGGGGAAATTTCGAACTCAAGTGCACATCTTATACTCAAATATTGAACAGGTATCTTCTTTTTTGATCGTACTATGTCTGCCTTTTAGATTCACTGAATTCTACTGTGGAACACGGCTCTGCGTACATCACAGTTCAAACTGGGTGCCGTGTTCCATTGTTATAGATGTGAAATCTATAACAACAAGACAGGAAATTCTTGTGAGCTGAAGGAAGGAGTTCACACTTCAGATGTCTTCAGCAGATGTATATATCTGCAAGTTTGATGCATTAAGGAGTTGATGAGCAATACAACGTCCACAAGTGAACCAATGTAGTGCCGCACCAAACCCTGAAGATGTCCTTTCTAATGGGGCGTATTAACACTCCCAACGTCACGTTTCTCCCTTCTACTTCTTGAATTATTCCCCATTATAGATATTCTACATCTATCTTCCACATTTGTGGTACTCTATCAGATAGTCAAAACTGAACTTTAGCTCCTACTGTACCTATGCCCTGACTTCCACCCCTGTAACTGAGGACAAACTTCCTTATTAAAACTGTAAATACTTGAGCAATCCTCCTTGAATGGTCCTCTCTATGTGTGTCCAGTTTATCTATAAGACCT
The DNA here is from genome assembly GCF_039877785.1 of Chaetodon trifascialis. NCBI lineage: Eukaryota > Metazoa > Chordata > Actinopteri > Chaetodontiformes > Chaetodontidae > Chaetodon > Chaetodon trifascialis. Next base: position 15,433,874 of record NC_092059.1, on the reverse strand, counting down.
TGGTTACTACAGTAGCTGAGACAGGGAGAGACTTCCTATCTGCTATCTGCTGAATGGTCTCTAAATATTAGGTTAATGTGTGACTGTCTGAGGTCTCTGTATTGTCCAGCCTTGAAACCTTTGGACTCCTAACTGTACAGAAGGCCTGAGATAGAAAACTCCTTCACAAAAGTCTCTGTCGGCGGCAAGCAGCACTTCAAAAATCACTCTCAACAGTACAGAAATAGTGAGATTTCTGCGATGACAAAGATAAATACAGATATTTTGAATCTGTTACTGAATTACTGTGTAATATTAATGCTAACATCAGTTCTGAAGTTGTCCTCGCTGAACAATTCTCAAACACAGAGCCTCATCCTTACAGTCAGAGTGGTGAGGTAGATTCTTTCTATTTATCCCTGGTCAGAGACTTAACATGTGGCAAGGGGAAGTCGATTAAGTATGGGTCATAACTGTCGCTATGTTGCTGCTATCATTACAGGATAATGAACATGCTAATGGATGTGGAGTGACGAGAGAGATGGTGAGATGGAAAGAGAGAGAAAGTGACCACTCCCATGCTGCTCATGCACAAGTGATGGCATTGCATTTCCCTGAGATTACATGGCAAGTTTTGTCAGTACTGTCACTGATCTTAGCTTTGACAAATCATGTTGTCAGCAAGTTTAATTTCTATGACTGTGGCTAAGGTCCTCTGATGTGCAGGTCTAATGCAAACAAACTGAGGCATCACTTGTGCAACAGAGGACTTCTTTAGTAAATGAAAGTCAGGGAAGGAAATTTCCACTGTCTTGAAAATGTGTGTATGGATGAAATGTGGCTATGGTAATGTGTGACACAGAAAGGCAGAAAAGGCATTTATTTATACAAATGTTAACAGATTATTAGTTTAACCAGCACAGTGGTGCAACCCCAGTACCATAATGGTCTGGGTGAGTGAGTCAGTGACCAACACACGTAACTCTACTGTAAATGATGCCACAGGCCAATGACATAATTATGTGGTGATATCTCAACCTCAGCCATCTGTAGACGGTCACATAAAACGAGTGGGCTGCAGAGGAAAAAAAAAAAAACACCAGAAACTGGCTTAGAGCAGTTGCTTTGATGTGTATTTGTCTGAGGAAGAGAAACAGGTACATTTTTGAGACAGTTTTAAATAATGCAGTAATGGAAGGTTTGTTTGTCTGTTGTCAGTGCTGCAGAATTCCCCACAAAGGCAATAAACAAAACATCAGAGGCGCTGTGTTGAAGTGAAGTCATTACGATGCAAGATAACTGAAAAATTTTAAATTCGTTATATACCGACATGTTTCAGCTCAATAGAGCTTTCATGGGTTGGGGAGTGCTAGCTGCAAATCATTCTTAGTCCTTCAGTCTTTCACTGCGGGCTTGTTTGTATGCCTCCCATGCTTGTATTCAAATTGTCATTTTATTGTTAATGAGAATTATTTATCTTCTTTCCTCTGTTCTCAATCTCCTTCCTCCAATCCTCCCTCTCACTTAATCCCTCCGCTTCTGTCCCATCATGCTCTCTCTATCTGTTTCTCCCTCTTTCTGTCTACGCATCCTGCCATCGCTCCCGATCCAATGTGGTGGAACAGCGGCTGACGTCGGCGCTTCTTCTTCTCCGTGTTGCAGCGCGCCCTAATTGCTGGTCTCTCACACAAACACACAGAGCTGCTTTATCTCTAGCTGGCCACACCACGCTTCAACAGACAGCCCAGCAGCAGCAGCGGCAACTGCAGCCTCCACAGTTCAACACCCCCTCACCACCCTCCCGCATCTACCACAACCATCTTAAAAGGCTCCAATTAAACCATTACTGTAAGGACGGGAGGAAGCAGGAGCGGGGAGGGAGACAGGAGGGGAAGAAAAATGAGACAGAGAAAGACAGAGGATGCATCAAAGAGAGTGAGAGGATGAGCTTGAGATGAATAGGAAATTAAGCATTGTTTTGCCATGTAGGAATAAAGAAACACAGGGCAGCAAAAAATAAAGAAAGTGAATAAACAGCACAAGATTTCTTGCTATTGCAGAAGACAGATACACCCTGTAGCATCAGACGAAGTGTGACGCGACAGACTCAAGGAAGGAAGGAAAGAAAGGAAAAGGAGAAGAGATACTGAGGCAGTGATTTACGCTCTTTTTCGTCTTCGCGTCCATGGAGCCTGAGGGTAGAGGAAATGGCAGAAGGCACAGGGAGATAAGAGTCTTTGTTCTACGGAGGTGTAGAGATCGTTACATTCCACTAGATAGCCTTACACTTCTGTCTAGCTTGGCCGACTGGAAATGAAAGAGAGTATAAGTAACTGTCTGAGAAGGCCAGACGCTCTACTTTATTATGGTTTTGTATGGTGAGTGCCCGTGGCTATTTTTCAGAGGATCTCCCTGCAGATGCCTGTTGAAAACATCTTTTAATAGTCGCCATGGCCTTTACAGGTGCCGGTAGGCAGATTTTGTTACCTTTGGACAGAACCAAGCTTGTTTCCAGTCTTCATGCTAAGCTAACTGGCTGCTGGCTGTGGCCTTATATTTAAGAGACAAACATGAGAGTGGTATCAATCTTCTAATCTCAGGCCTTTCCTGAAATATCAACCTATTCCTTAGACATTCATACAGAGGAGTGGTTGATGGCCATGCACCAGAGTGGCACTTTAAAATATTCAATTACAGCCTAGAAACACCCCACAACCCTGAGCAGTGCAGAAGTTGCCAGACATGCACTGATTCACAGCAGCAACACAGTCATTCATTTCAACTATACTCTTGAAACAGGGTGTGACTGATGAAGCCATTCCCGTATGAGCTGACAGAGGGTCGAATGTATCACCAGCCATGCCACACAATTCATTACTGGCCTGTAGCTACCTGGAGGGTTGTGATACATGATAATACCTTCTGTTTTGTTTGTCATAAATTTTGGCTCCCAGGCAATACAAAAATCGGCATCCGAGAACTATGCTACCTATTTACCCAAGGCGGCCAAGCGTTGAGCCATCTGTGCTCGCTAGTTCATATATTCACCAATGTACCCCAAGGTGTGATACATCAGATAAAACAGGCTGAGGGCAGGGCCGGGCGTTGGCCATTATGTAGTCAGAGCGGTGGAAAATGACACAGAATGTCTCATTTTGCTCCTCTCTGCAGCCATGCCAAGAGGTTCTCCTGGCATCCAGACATCTCATTCCATGTAACGGCTTGATGGTTTTACATGGGCAACAAGTCAAGCTGAGAAAACACTGAGCCATGAACTGCCCCATCTAGGAAAATTACCACTAATAGGATACAGTAAGTAGGATGTGATACTCCTCAGTGAAATTTACTGTTTCATGTGTGACCGTTTGGAGGAAAGTCATTAAATCTCTCTCTTTTTTTCCACCAGCAGCCTTGTATTGTGCAACTTTGGTGTGAGGAAAAGAGAAAGGTTAAGGAAAGGAAAGAGGAGGGACGGGGAATAAGAAAATGATGGAGTGACTAAGGGGAAATGAATTAGGTCTGTCTGTCTGTGTTTGTGAATGTGTGTGTGCGTGTGTGTGTGTGGGGAGGAAGGTGAGGATTCAGGGGCCACCCTGGGGCATTTTCCTCAGTTTGTGTGTGTGTGTGCATGCTGGGGGAGTGCAGAGTGGGGGGATTAAGGATAGAAGGTGAGATAAGATAAGAATGACAGTGGAGGGTGGGGTCGTTTAATTGTATTTATCCAGAGCTTTGGGGCTGTTGTGAGTGTGGTGAGTGTGTGCGTGTGTTCTGAGGGGAAGCATCTCTGTGGGTCAACATGGCCTGAGAGTCAACTCAGTTTGACACGAGGGAGATGGATCACTGATGAGAAGGGGCGGAGGAGCAGCACACACACAGGACGTTCAGCGGTGTTTGTTCGCATCCTGTCCCCTGCACCTTCAATACCATATGTCAGGGGGAAAGACGGACGAGATTCACCCCCTAACTAAACACAAAATCACCCCCTTGTGTATTTTTAACTCCACAGATACCGCAATTTCCACCCACCCACCAATTCATTCAGGCAATATGGGATCGCTGCAGGCACTGACAAGCTAAAACACCATCCCAGGTTCCGTTAATAGCAAAAAACACCCTGCTAATGGACAGAATGGTTTATTACCACTTCAATCATTCCTGACATGTGTATAGCTAGTCTTGTGTGTTAGCTGGGGCCATTAAAGTAGCCATCTTCCAGCTGGGGGTGGGCAGGTAAAATGGTCCCCTCTAATGCAACTCATACATAACCTGTAAGCTGTTAGGAGGTCAGCACCCTTAGGCATAGATGAATGATAATGCCTTCTACTGCCTCAGTTAAGTGTTCCTGTCTTATCACTTGTCCAGTGTTGTTTTTGATACTCTGGAAGTGCAATTCAGACAGTTAACTCCCCAGACGCAGCTATAGTCTCTCTCTCTCTAAGCCTCCAGTCATTTCTGTGCTCTTAATTCTTGATTGATTGTCTGAAGAAAATGACAGACAGACAGACAGACAGACAGACAGACAGACAGACAGACAGACAGACAGACAGACAGACAGACAGACAGATATATAGATAGATAGATAGATAGATAGATAGATAGATAGATAGATAGATAGATAGATAGATAGATAGATAGATAGATAGATAGATAGATAGATAGATAGATAGATATGCTTTCACAAAGAAAGCTGGATGCAGCAAGAACTGTAAAATGGGAGTTAGCATGTGTGTAAAAGGCCTTCGCCACAGAAAAGCAAAGAACTGCCAAAATCCTACATACAGCTGGAGGTGATAGTTTTTTCCTCTCAGGGTCCGTATGAGGCAAGCAAAGGCAAGCCCTGAAAAACATCACACACACACACACACACACACACACACACACACACACACACACACACACACACACACACACACACACACACACACACATCCTTCACAGTACAAGCACACAAACGAAGATTGACGATGTGCCTGTAAATGGCAATGGGAAGTATGACGACTGGCTGAGACAGAGAGGAGATGAGAGATTAAGATATCATCGGGGGAGAAAACAACATGATGTCTTTTATTCCTGCCATGCACACGTGTAGGACTCAGAAAACCCACATGCACCAACCAACCATACACAAACACACACACACACACATGCCAGTGATAATCTCAGACAAGGCTCATCAGCTGACTCACCTGATAAAGCTTGTCATGCTCAACTTTGACCCAGCGTGTGGTTTTAAAGTGTAAAATGCAGCACAGACACTGTCACCAGGTTTCTCAGTAAAATGAAATGATTAAAGGTGCTCCATCCTTTAGATCCACCCAGAGTCACATATCATGACAAGAATACAAAGACTCTTGCAATAATGGGTACAATACACTAATTCTGTGGAAAGTATGCACAGGTGGTTCAGTCTAAATAATAATTAGATCATTAGAATAAAAACAGGGTGTACAACAAAGTCCCAGATCCAGAATACAGCTGAAAAAGAGGGCTTGGTCTGTAACTAGCCAAACCAGAAACACTGTCATCCAAAACGATCAAGTGTCTCATGAAAGGAAATGACCAGGCTCATGACTCACAGGTGGCACGTTGCTCCTCTATGGATTTTTCTAAAAGAAAAGAAAAAGCACAGAAGAGACTCCCTTTGTTCACCTCCTCCACCGATCATAGGAAAAGAATGCTTTAGTGAAGAGTATGCATAATGAATGCGCTCAGATGCATGTGGTGTTACAGCTGCAAGTTCATACAGTATATCGCTGAGGTCATACAGTATTTAGGACACACTGTTTACTGTGAATGTACAAAAGGTTATGTTAAATAAATATAAATGTAATGGAAAATCAAGCAAACAGCACCCCTCCTCAAAGTTGCCAAATCCTGGTTCAGGTTTAGTTTAATCGGGGAATGAGATAAAGGGGCAGTAAAGTTTTTTTTACTGTCCAGTAACACTGCAGAACCTCAATAACAGGGAGCCTTTAAAATACATATTGATTAAAGTATTGGATCTTGGCATAAATTAGCTCCTTCATTCATGTCTGCTGAGAAAATATGACTTAACTGTTGATGCCATTTACAAGCTATTGTCGGGAAGCACAGCAAATAGATTCGATAAAGGTCATACATTACTTAATGCATTTTGGAACATTCACCTGCTTCAGGCGGGGGAACACTGATAAACATATGCCATTTAGAGGATAATTCATTTCCAATTGCCTTACTGAACTCCAAGTTTGTATAAAGTACCCAACCACGGCCTTGGTAATGAGATAGCAAGGAGGAGTTGACCAAAAAACACATCTGACACACAACTTAGAGTTCAGCAGTGTCTATTTGCTCCTACTTTGAGACATGGAGATAAAAGCATTTTAACGCCTCCCTTAACAAAGGAAATGCACCCCATGCCCTCCAGCGTTTCAGAGAGCCGCGGAGCTGTTCTAACCTGTCTGCAGTTCCCAGCAGTAACAGAATGATAGGACAAACGTACACATTCCGGTTGGTGTGAAATAAAGGTCTTTCATTAGTGCTAAATTGGCAATGAGGAACTACATTTACAAGAGTGATAATTCAGGCCTAACCCTGTAGAATGTATATTCAACAATTTTCCGACCAATAAACCTGATTGTAGAAGCTATTTATTACATTTTCTCACACAATTTGGACAAGTTTTTGACTTGTAATCCCTGACTTTACCCCTGATTAATGTGATTAATTTTAAGATTTGGATCAGCTCAGCATCAGCGTACTGTAAACACGCCTGGCTCATGTGCTCACTAATGTCGCATATCTAGTAAAAAAAAGGACAACACCCATCTGAATCCAAATCAGCTGACATCTGGAGCATCATGGCATTTTTTTTTTTTACTGCAGACTGACGGAAAATGTCTAAAGATACTGTTTGTGGTTGCGCTTGGATCACAGCCTGGAAATTACTGTGTAATTATTTTGTAATTACAGGGCCTAGTTAAAATAATTAAGCAGTGCACTAACATAGAAGAGGGGAAACACAACAAGACTTGGAATAAATAGAATAATATTGTAAGAGGGGGCTGTAAATTAATTATGCAGTAGGGTAACATTAACGTGATGGGAGACAACAACCATTAGTGTAAGCGTAAGTGCAGCTTATTTATAGATTCAGTTATACGTTATGTTCTAAAGCTAAACTTTAAGAGGAACATGCATTTTTATTGTATATTTTACTTATCAGACTAAAAGGTTATTTTACACACCTCTCAACCCTCAGTACCTACAGCCATCATTGACCTGAAGACAGGTCTACAGATGAGGTCTGCACAATTACAGCCTCCCTTCAGCGTGCCATTAGTCTGCATGTTGCAGCTCATAGCGCACATGCTAACGCCATGTACAGCATACAGATCTGCAGTTTCTCAAGCAGACTTACAAAAAGGCTGCACTACAGGTTGAATCTAACAAGAGTGTGAAATAAGACTGAAAACCTACTTAACATACCACACATAATTGAAAAATGTCTGAATTCAGTCTGGACGTATTAAGGCCAAAGCCCTCAGTTCAGAATTGGAATATTAGAAGTAAACGATCAGTGAAAATGTTCTTCATATGCTTGGCATTATTTTCACAAGCTAACTGTCCTGACCAAGAGTATCCTAATGTGACTGTTAAACTTATTAGGCAGCTGCAGAACTGAAAGGAAATGGTTTTCATCGAGTTTGAGAAAATAAGTCAAGAGCTTTTGATAGAGCAAGGAAGGAAATGAAATAATGTAGCAAAGGAGGCACAGAAAAATATGATCCAGCCTTGAAATAACATAGACTTTTCACATTTAAGACAAAGTATGTCCATATGTGAAGTTCAACAGATATGATTTAATAATCGAATAGAATTTTCTTTTGTTTTTCTACACGCACATGTCCCTCTCTTTTAATATTAATGGAAAGCACTCCTGTTATCTGCCAACATTTTTATCCTCATTACTGTACTTTGTCTAATTTACTCATTCGTGCTGAGTACAGAACTGTAGCTCCGAGGTCTCCAGTTGTGTCACTCTTTCTTTCATGCCTCAACCTGAGCTCTAACACCATGTGTCAGGCTTTTAATTTGCTCTTCTTTGGTAGGTGAGATTGGAGGGCGTTCGCTGGGGGAAATCGATGGGAAAATGGGATGGAATCTGCTGAGTGGATCAGAGCGAATGGAGTCAGCCCTCATGGGCATAAAGGGAACATTGGAATGAGAAAGTCTGGACAATGTTTTTAACTTCTTCCAGGAGGCTGACGACAGCAATCTGCTCTCTCAAATCCCTCTGTGGAATGTGCTTGCAAGATTAATTTCTTGTTATTCAGAATTGATCGCTTCTTTATGGACTCATTTGTGCCTGATTCCATTCAGGCTTGTCTGTCGACTATCTGCCAACAGCACCACATATTCTAAACACAGGACTTGGTTTTCAGGAATGGAGCCTGACTGGCAGTTTTACCGGAGGACTTGGATACAGCTGTCGGCTTGTGGGAGAAGGTTTTCCTCTTTTGTCGCGGAAGTGGTTTCGAGGCAGCACCTTGAACGTGGCTTTGTCGCTGGTGCGGTGGCACTAAAGATAATTCTAATCTCTAGGATCGATCTGCATTTTAATTACACCTCAAACTTTGGAGAAGAGCCTCAGTTCAATTTCAGCATCCAACTCAATTAAAGCTTGTTTTGTCAGACATGTAGAATGAAAGCAATAAAGGAAATTACTTTTCTTCTTTTATTAAAACACTCTTGCTGTCAATTCACTCCGGGTATGTTAATGAGTGCTTGAGGTACAGCGAAGGCTGTTAGAGCAGCTAAAGCAAAAAGTTCCGTTACAGAGTGTGTTTTGGCTTGTGTGTAAAGAAGGTGGGGTGATCAAATATCACTTTCACTGAATTCCAGGTACACCATGGTATGATCTTAAATTTCTGTCACGTAATGACTTACAGGTGTTATCCTCCATGTGTATTGCTAAACTGCTTCCCTTGTTTTGCCACATCCTCGATTTTTCCACAGCAAATTGTTCCACTTTTCTCCCTTGAAATGACCCAAAACTCAGCCCCAGACAGCGCTGAAGATTATCCCCAATTAGCTGGAGAGCTCTGCCAGTAACAAGCTCTCTCTTTCTGTCATCAGACAGTGTGTCATCATCACTGCCCACCACTACAGCGCCGGACGCCCTGTGATGTGCTGACGTCTGCTAGGCCTGTCAGTGTCACAGCAACCCGATGTATGTCTAAGCCTCTGCCAACGCGACACACGGCACTGTCACAGAGTCGTTTGTAGCTCTCATTTTTGCTTACAGCATTTACTCCCCCCTGCATCAGCTGCTCTCTCAAGCTTTCACTTTCTCCTCCTCCCCACGTCTCTCTTATGCCCCCATCTCCTGTTAGTCAGTATTGGGTTGATTGCTTGCATCCTTGCATATTCTGAGAAAGAGAAACACACATATATATACAGTATATATTTACAATTTTAGAACCTGGTATAAAGGATCTTCTGGAGGCATGTTGTTTACATTGCTGCAAAGCAAACCACTCTAGTCCCTCATTAAAGCACCGCAGGTTGATTTGACAGCTTAAAGTTTGTCATTGTGTAATGCTGACATAAATTCTGCATTCTGGCTTGAGACACAATAATAATGGTTACTGCTCAGTCACACAGACTCTGATGGCATATGGTTAATGAAGCTTTGCCAATGAGAACCAGCTCAGCTTAGAGCTCATTCAATTGTGGACATTTAAAGCACCACAGCCGCTAATGTTTATGCTCCACGGGGAAGCCATTTTGTTTAAGTACCACGGCTCATCCACACTGTCAGTCACTTCACTCATCAGCGGTGAATATGATGTTCATAATTGCTTTGTATTCTAACCCGCTTAAGTGTTTTTGGAGGTGAGGAGGTGAGTTGAACTGAAAAATTAACAGCTGTATCATCCGTTATTTGCATATATAATAGTTGAGTGCACTGTGGAAATGTCACATGGAGTCGCCTCTTCCTGTTGTGTTGGTGTTACGAAACAGGAATTATAAGAATTTTACCTGGTAATGAGTGACTCATTCCAGGGTTTGATGATTATCTATCACAGATAGAATGTGAGACTGCGAGCAACAGTCATATATACATTTTAAGTACAATGAAACTGAAAGCAAAACAAGAGCATAGAGGTAATATTAAATCACAAACATCCAAAGCAAAGTCTGGTGGAGAGAAGTCAGTGTGCGTGTTGTGTGACAAGTAAAATTTAAAAAGCCTTTGTCTAATGTCATGCCATCATGCTCAAACTCTTCAAGCTCTAAGGTTCCTCAGTCAAAGCTATTAGAGGCCTCCACCTATTATATATTTAAGTCAAGTAGAGCTGTGATCATTTTACCCTGCCGTTTTAATGATACTCCCCCATCGTCTGTGCCAAGTCACTAATGATCAAACTGGAACTGTACATAAACACATAAAACCACTCAAAACTGCACTTAATAACTAGCTGAGTCGCTACGGAGGGTTTATAAAACCACGCTTAACAAACACTGTCTCCATTTCTCACGCAACAACAGGAAGCTAATTATTTCAGCATTGTGGTATGAAGACTGCTGCTGCATGGGTGTTCACAGTATGGGAGCTCCTTTGATGTCGCAAATATGTCCACTCTTCAGCCTCAGACTCCAGACTGCTCATCATTAATTGGCTCAGGGTAGCTTAGTCATTCGTCAGTGCACTCATAAGATAAGGCAACCACAGGACAAACAGGTTTGACACACACACACCTGCCTGCAGCAGCACTACTTCATCACATATGCACACTTTGATCAATCTCGCCATCGTTTATGTTTGGATTTTGGGCAGCTATGCCCGTGCGAGTGCTTGTTCTCATATGGCGATGACACTATATAATGTGAAACCAGCATCTGGCCTCAGATACATCTCACAGCACAAATAGCACATGTACAGTGTTCACATGGCAAACATGTTGGGAGTTTAATCTTACAAAGTGTGGGTTGTTTCCACCTGGAAAAGCAGTGGTAACACGAGGTTTCCACTGTGCTGTGCTCTGCAATGTGCTTTGTAAAGTGACACTTAAAGGATGTCTGTGAGCCTCTCTTCCTGTCATAGCCAGCAGTCCACTTGAGTCTCAAGTACCAACACACATTTCGCACAACCACCCAAAATAACCCCAGTAGACGGGCGCTGTGGGCCCCTACAGTGACCAAGTGAGGAGCTGCCATTCACAGGGAAACATACAAGATAATGAAAGCAAAAACGCTCTTAAGACACAAAAATTCTTGCATATGGTTTACTCATGTTAGTTGTTTTTCCTATAGCTGCTAAAGCTTCAAATCTTCAATTAAACTTTCTGTTTTCCATCTGTCTAAGAGAAATTAATGTATATTATTCTAAACCGGCTGATGAGAATTGGCTCACTGGTGGATGGAAGTGTTTTGAAGTGCTATTACAAATGCATAATCAGTGCCGTCAGCTTATAGAATGGCTTTGAATCACATTAGCCAGTGGCAGTCGTGTTGTAAAGAAATTCCCGCTTTTCTAGGGTTATTCTTGGGTTTTGTACTGTATTAGCTGCAGGCAAGTGGACTGCCGCCTTCTCAGTTAGCTGTCAGCCTCTCAGTTGAATTACTCTAATGTTTTATCCCTCAGTGTTTGCCGCTTGTAATGAAATTAATGCCACTTTAATTTGCATCACCCTCTTGTTAAACCTCTGGATGCAGAATGAATGTGGCATTGTTTGACTGCAGGACACGCTGCAGAAAAACAACACTCTCGTTCGGAGAACCACACAGTGTGTGCATTAACTGACTTGTAAATGGATCTTATAAATTGTCTTTCGGAGATTTTTTTTTCTTTGCTTCATCTTAGCCTCCCTGGTTTCATCACACATCCATTAATTTCCAAAATGTTGCCATAAAACCTACTGAAGGATTGGGAGTTTGGTGGTGCATGCTTCACTGAAGGTGTATGATATACCCCAACACAGTATCAGGTGATCCACTGAATCATTCAGTGTGACAATCAGTGTTACATCCTGGCTGTATTCATCCTCACAAAGACAGCGGTTCATTGATCACTCTGCTCCCTCTCATCACTGCATCAGTCTCTCAAAGCAGAAAGGGGAAAAATATGTATTTTCAATGCAAAATGAGCACAGCTATTACTCCCCACGCTGACAACCAATCAATTTCACTACCGTGTTTTCTGTCTTCAGCTGGAGGAGAGGTTCGATAAAATGAGCAAGATAAACCGGGCATGGGAATCTGGCTGTCAAAGCTCTCCTACAGATGGACGTTTTATGAATAGGACTGAAAGAGTGTATGTGTAACAGCTGTGTATGTAAACCCTCCGCAGCTCCTGAGGCAACGTAAGGACAATAATTTTGGTTGCATATGAAAAGCATGTGTGTGTGTGTGGGATTGTGTGTCAATTGTATGGCCGAACGCCAGTCAATGTGCCCCCTGAGCACTAATCCTTGAAGCAATTGAAAAACTGTTGTGAGTAACAGGAAACAATCTTTTAAGTCTGCTTCTAGCATCACATCAGAAATTAATTTCTTCCCTCGAAATCAATCATTCTTTTCCCCCCATTTTATCAGTCTGGAGCACATGCACAGGAAATAAACAGCAGTGTTAGAAAAAAAGCATTGAACTGTGCAGGAAAGGTAAATGGCCCAAGCAGTTGGGGATTTGGAGTCTTCCACCTGCTACTTGTCAAATAATTCAGCTGGTCAAAGTGGGTGTAGTCAGGCCCCACTGACTCACACACAGCACAGCCATCTGCTTCTGTTCGTCACCCTTTCCCACAATCCCCCTGTCCACCCAGCCAGTTTGGATCTGATGACAGGTGTCTGTCAAAATTACGAACATATTTAAATATGCAACTTCAATGCACATTCAGGTCAGTTCACTTTTTAAACTTCTGTTTCTGTTTTCACTGATGTGAAGCTGAACTAAATTAGTTGCAAAGCATTTGGAGGGACTCCCACATACAGCATCAGCGCGTCCTCACCGGAAAAAGATGTGCATATAGGTTGTCTTCGCAAGTAGGTTATTGTGATACACATTTAGATGCATTGTTAGGCTATGACTGCTAGTGTCGTAGTAATTATGACGGAAGAAAAGGAGGTAGTCAGGTGATCAAGTATAAAGGGCAAGAAAGTTGGCAAATGGAAGACAGGATGGAGAGATGGGTCAAACAAACACAGGACTTTAACCCAGGAGACTGCTGTTCACGGCAACTGGGAGACCACAAGTCAACATTGAATTATTTTAACATACTAAGTTACATACATAATAGTAACATTTTTCATCCAAATCACAAGCTTTTCCTCAACCTAACCAAGTCATTTTGGTGCCAAATCCTTCACAAACAGGGACTGTTTCAGAATGTTAACCACATGATGACGAAGGTCCAGCACACCTATTGCTGGTACTCTCAAACATTCATGCATGTCGTAAGTATGAGGACATGTTGTATACTGTCTTTCTTAAAGTCTAGTTATGGTAGCTTTGTGTTTTACCTGCGAGTAAGCAAGACAAAAGGTATCATTTTTGTATGATAAGTCTGCCAAATCTTCTCTGATCAATTTCTAACCAACAACACAAAAAAGAGCCTGTAAAAAGGTTTATATTCATCATACCTCAGTCTGTTTGCTCCAAGCATCCTTTAAAACCTATCACCATTCTCAATGAATGCTTCGTCTACTTTAATGAATGGACACAACTGAGGTTTGAGCCGTGTTCTCGAAGGGGAGCTTTCAGTGGCGTTTGTTTACTTAATTAAATCATGAGAGCCATCTCGAGTGTGACAGGTGAGCAAAACAGACGGTCGAGGGTTTCTTCCCCTAATCCCACCGAGACACTCGCATCCAGAAGCCTGGCACTAATGATTTCATTAACATGGCTAACAGGGCATCAGTACACCTGTTCACAGGCGTTCCAGCAGATACCTCGGTAACCTTGAGACAACGGTTCGAGGCCCCTGCCAACACTCTTTTTGTTTTATGACTGCTGTCTCAGCTCTTGTGCAGTTTTATTAAAAGCTACAGTGTGTGCCTTTGAATGTTTCTTCAAGCACGCAACGCTGCTCCCACACATGTGCTGCTCTGACTCAAAATATTTCCTCGTGTTTTGTGCCACAGTGAACTCAGATGTATCAGAATAACTGTAAAATGTTAAATCTACAACGTACGATACGTGTCTCTCCCGCTGAGCCTGAAGAATGGCACGTAATTCGAAGTTTTTCTCTCAGCCTCCTTGGAATAGCAGATGTGTGGCGTTTTCCACATGAAAGAGAGGAATGCGTACCAAAAAGTTTAGACAGCAAAGCAAAGCATTGCATATTGCGCCAGGCTAGATTTGATCGTTTCAGAAGAGATCACACCCATCTGGCCCTCCAAGAACATTTCAAACAAACCATTTGCATATGAAGTCTTGTTGTTGTTGTTTTTTTGTTTGAATAGTTCAGATTTAACCAGTCGGAGATTCTCTGATCCTTCTGTTTTTTTGCATTGATGTCTAAAATTGCTCTCTGTGACTCTGACTGTGTCTCTCTGGACCCCTTTTCTCACATTATCTGCATGCTTTAATGGTCTGTAACTTGTCAAGAGGGCCTATCTGTCTCCTCGCCCACTCATCTGACAGCCTCACTGGTGTCTCCCTCCTTTCCTGCCTCAGAATGTGATCGATAGCCCCTGAGCAGACACCCCCCAACCCAACCCCAGCCCCCCTTAGCCCCAGCCTCACTGTCTTCGCAGGTGGATATCATTAACATGGCAATCCTCTGCAATCCTCTGCTTTCTTTATAAAGTGAGTAGTTTGAAAATGCTTCATGAATACACATATTCACACAAGATTCAAACAATTCACATTCATGTGTACGCTAATATAAGTTGTACAGGTGTAGCTGTGCATGTACATGCACTAAATAGTGAGCAGGAATCTGGAATAAATTGATGGTCTTGGAAATGTTTATTTTCTTTCTTTGCACAGCCTAAATGCTGAAGTGTTGCTTCTAATTTTACAAAGAATCACCAGGAGACACAAGTAATTTAATTGGCAAAAGGTTGATGAAATTGTTTCATCTAAATAACTTTATCCAGTCAGTCTTTGCTATTGGTTCACTGTCAAAGCCCCACGGAAGCTGCAAATGTTCAACATTAAGAAAACATTACAATTAATTTTTACCAATTTTATCACCCAATAAACGAATGGCAGTTCAAGAACAGATGAAGTCAGTAAAGGGGGTAAGCAAAAATAAATAAATAAATAAATAAATAAATAAAAAGGGTGGGTGTCATTTTAGTTAGTTCAGCCAGTAAGCTTGCTTTAAGTCAACCAAGAAGACTGTTTCTGTTCCCAGAAGCAGAACTCCAATCTGCAAGCACATCCTTCCATGGCATGCCAGTAAGGATGCTCCTGTGAGCTTCAGACTGGGATCACATAACCAAGACATCTTGCCCTACTTTGTCCAGGTGCTATGCACAGACCTGCTTGTAAAAAGAAGCTGCACTCCAGTATCAATAGGCTTGCTCTAATAAGCGAAAATTGCATTATTCACTGACTTTTGTATGACTGATTGGGAAACATGAGTGCCATTCTTCTGCGAAGTGTTAGATTAGATGTAAATTGTTGCCTGTGCATGCAGGTTATAATCACATGATTAAATTGATAATGATCGGTGATATAGTTTCAACCATATACATTTACAAATTCTCTTTTTGTTGTCCAAATGTTGTTAAGGTTTTTGAATTTAGGTCATGGCTAATGCCCAGCAGAACGTTATGCTCATACAGTATCAATTCTACTTAAATTTTATCTTTTTCTCTGTACAGTACGGTGAAATTTCCACTGAGCATCCCGGGGGAACAGTGGAACTTCCCAGGTGATATTATCAGCTCCAGGCATAAACCAGGACTTGGTATGGCTATCATGGTTTTCACAGCAGGCTCACAAAGAGACTGAACCCAAAGTGGAGAGTGGATCACATCCAAGCTGCTGTGTTTTGTGAATCCAGCTGTGCCCAAAAAGAAAGTCAAACCTCTTCGGAACAAGTACTGTATTCAGGAGTGGCATGGGTCGTGTGCTAGATCCTTGCTGATATGCAGCGATAAAAGGTTCTCTTTATCACACCCACAC
Source organism: Chaetodon trifascialis (assembly GCF_039877785.1). Classification (NCBI taxonomy): domain Eukaryota; kingdom Metazoa; phylum Chordata; class Actinopteri; order Chaetodontiformes; family Chaetodontidae; genus Chaetodon; species Chaetodon trifascialis. The sequence continues at coordinate 15,417,776 of NC_092059.1, read as the reverse complement.
ACACACAGACATAGAGTCGCCCATGTATACACATGTACTCCCTCACCGCCCGTGCACACACACATACTCTCTCATACAGAAACACGCAGACACATGGTCAGATCTCATAACAGAACAAACATTGCCCGGCAGACTACCTTACAGGACAGAGAAGATATTCGCTGCCCCAAGTGAAAGGCATATTATTTTCATGGCCTCTTGTGTTTTGTCAAACGCTAAGGTTGCAGTAGATCAACGAGGGCTGCAGCTACCAGAGGTAAGACAGAGAAAGCAGATTACAAGGGGAGCTCAATGTGCGTTTGTATAAGCTGTGTATGGACAACCGTTGCAGATGTAAGTGAGATTAAGGTGTTCAAATATTGCGGTAAGTTTTTGTCGTGGCCGCGTTACGCCCTGCTTCTTCATTACGCTACACGAGAAAACACAGTGGCTTCCAAAGAAATGCTGCATAATGAATAACTGAATCACTCTGGGGCTGAAGCAAGTTTGTTCCTTTGCTCAGAGCCTAAAACTCCCATCTGCATCTGAGGTACTTCCCTTTGATCCCTATCAATCGATCCATGTTTAAACATGGAGTCCCACAGAGCACTGTGGCCAGTTCCTGCTTGTTTAGGTTTAAACACAAGCATAGTCCACAGAATAAGATATGGCTTTGACTCCCTGACATGAGGGGAGGTGAGGATGTCAGCCTTGTCTGGAGTTATCTGGAGCTGCAGGACCCTCCCCACGCTCTCTTGTGTCCAACTGCGAGAGCAATATATCAGACGGGGAGGGAAGGGAGGGACGGCGTAGGGAGGAGTGGTGGGGGTGCCTGCCAATGTCCAGGTTCACTACCTCTTCTGTTTGATTTGGCCCTCTGACGAGAACATCGTCATCGTTAAGAAAAAACTGCAGAATGTTTTTACTGGCGATTATCGCTATCTCTCCTGCTCCTCACAACAAACCTGCCAGAAAATCATGTTGAAAATATGTTGTTTTGGAGGTTAGACATGTGCTGTTTAGACATAATGATCTAAAAAATGTGCTAATAGTCGTATTCCGACTCAGGAATTCCAAACATATGCTCATTCCGCAACAATCATCCATTCCCTCACTCCCTACATCGTATATCTTACGCAACTTGTGTCATTACAATATCCATTAGTGTCCGAATCACTGCACCTCTTATGATGTATCACTTGATCTTTTGCACTTGTACATTTTGGCCGCTCTACCTCTTTGTTCCAGCGTGCACGTCTAATCACACAACCCCAGTGGAAATCAGAAGAAAATAGGCTACTAAGCACAATACATTTGGATGGTTCAGCTAAATTAGAGGAAGTCCTCATTAGCCAACAGACTTTATTGATTGACAGTGAACCCTAAACTCACCTATGAGACGCTTCATTCAAATCAAGCAATTATTTCCTGCCAGTGAGGCCGCCCCTGTGGCGTGTGTATTGCAGTTGGTGGGGTCCACATTTCAGGTTGCTCATTTAGAGAACAGCGACCCCTGTTGAGTTTTAGTTTCCCAGTAGGAAAGCAAATTTAAGTGGTGTCTTTCAGGATGCTAATTTATGTGTCCCCACTGGCAGCTTAAGCCCTGCTCCCTTTTGAATTGGCAACACCACCAGCTGGTGTGTCCTCACTCTTGCTGAAAGCAACATTGTCTGTGGAGCGTTGAAAAAGTGTTTTGCGTTCAAAAACCTGTCCCTGATCCTGACAGAAGTGTGGGCAGAATGGGTCCGGCTTAAGCACTTTCCTAATGTGCCTTTAGAAACGTAAAGACAGTATCTGTCACATGTAGTGTTACACTAGAAGGTTTATGCCACGGTTGCTTATCACGGGGTCATCCAGCTGTATTCCAGGAAGGAGTTCAGCCCAGTCTTACAGGGCATGCACTTCTTTCTTTGAGCTTTCTTTGTGATTATGTTCCACTTTTCCTACAGTGGAAAATAGGTTGGTGTGTTACTGGTTGTGCAACCCACCTCTGTTTATCTGATTGTGGGGAAATACACCCTTAATGTGTCCGGTAAGAGATGCCTGTCAGAGAGACAGGCATCTTTTTTCTCTGCATTGCAATACTGCTGGCCTGCTCCCCACAACCACAATTAACCAATTTGAGACTTATCTGAGTCAGTTTAACATCAGGACAAATATCAGCTTTTTTCCAGTCATTAGTCGGAGCTGTCTTATTATCAGATGTCTTTAGTCACACAGTGGGATGATGCGGTCTCTTTGGCTGACATCAGCACACTGGCACTGACAGGCTCTAGTGAATACAGTATGTCCCTGCGAGTGTTTACATCCTATTCTGTAACTGTTGAAATGCTGGTCACACATTTCACCGGCCACAGAATTCAGTGCCTTATTTACAATTTGGTAATGGAGAAAGTGTTATATGGCTGAATGTTAGCTGGAGATTGCTATGTGTGTTTCTGTCTCTTCCTTTGCTTTTTATTTATTTATTTTTTGGAAAAGAGCTAAAAAATAATAGAGTGTAGAGAAATACATTCATGATATACTTCAAACCATTTTTGTTAACTTAAAATACAGCAAGAAACAATCAGTACTTCACCCTTAGACGTCACCCTGAATTAGATCTCTATATCAATCTCACTCTGAGTTTATTAAACACTATTACCAGGTCAGATGCTGCATTATTCCCACTGCACATAAACGTATGATGTGAGCATCTGTAGATGCAAAAAACAAGTGCCTCATGACAGGTGGTTGTAGAATATGAATGTGTCAGAAAGGATTATGCTGATGACTACACAGTCAGACAGCTTGTATGCGCTTTCCTGCAATTCCTTACTTTCAGTGAGCTGTAGGTGCAACCTTAGACGGACTGCCTCCTTTCTTATGAGAGGCACAGATAGAGATCTTGCGCAGCGTCTCTTGGATTAAGCGTTACTCCCAGGAACAATTTACTTGTTTTGGTTGGCGACAGTGATTTTGGAATGCCGCCACAGGGCCAATTTAAATACCAAGCGGATTCATTACTCATATAAGACCTAAATAATTACACGGTCAGGTAGAGGAGCATTTGAATATGGTCCAAACCTCCCCAGGGCATTGTACACAAAGGGTTTAAAATAGAAACGTAAACGAACTCAGAAAACCTGTTTAATCTGGCCTCAACAGTTAGCTCACCAGCTCAAATATAAAGGTGTATATTAAACTGAGTAAAGCACACGAAACAAAGATTCAGATTTCTCAGGTATGTGCATGCTGAAGACTCGAGTGTATTTACACCGTGAATGCAGCTATTACTCTCAATTTTAAGAGTAATTATGCTCCCTAACTGACTAAAGAAAATACCCCAGCATGAAAAGGCAGGATTTTTCCACTTTGAGTCATGGTTGCGAGAAGTACCAGTTGGTTGCTGGGGGAATAAAAACTGGATGAAAATACATGTAGGTCACTAAGAAAAGAGTTTTAACATCCCTTACCTGAGTTGACCTGAGAGCATTAAAGAAAAGCTTGGAGAGAGCTAACAGTGAGTGAGCTGCTACAAAAGGCTATTCAGTTTTCTAATGACAACCAAAAAAAAAAAAAAAAAAAACAGAGGAGAAAAAAGAAAAAGAAAATCACTGCAACAAGGGCTCGATTGTGCAGGAGACCAGTCACTTCTTAACATGTCCTCATCTCTATCTTTGGCTTGCTGATGGAGGCAAACAGAGACATGCTGCAAAAGAAGACACTGAATGAATGATGATAATGGCCTTCAATACCAGCAAAATACATTCATTTAGAAGAAAAAGCATGTCAGATAGCCGTTCTTGAGTGAGTGATTATCTGATGTGCCATGTGAGTGCAGTGGTTGGACAATAAAGCTGAAATCCACATCCTGGTGAAAGGAAATGAGATGTTCTAACTACAGCAAAGATGCCAAAGCATCACTTGTCTTACTTGAGATGTTGTGTCATGTTGTGTTTTGTAAATAGCTACAGTTTCTAGCTAGCTGAAGGGAGGTGTCATCGATCAACCAGATAACATCTTTGATATATTGTCATTTGCTGAAATGATTGTATTACTCACCAGATTGCTGAGAGACCATGCAACTTTTCCAACGTGAAGGTCTGTCACTTTATATGTGATGGCTCCGCTGTCAACAGACAGGGCAACTCTAAATCTTAGCATTTAACATCACTCAGTAATGCTAATAACAAAATACAAACACATATATAAACTCAACTATTTTCTGCATTTTAGCTTTAAGAAAAAACACACAGAGCAAAACCAGCAGATTTTACATCTTTGCACCAAACACATCAAACCCTCAGAAATCACTACCCCTGTGCTAAAACTAGGCTGAAAATAGCATGGACGTGAATAGGGCAATGATCACAAGGCAGAGTTAAAGGGCAGATATAAAGGTTGATCCAGCACAATGTGATCAAACCGATAACAGCAAAGAAGCAGCAAGAGAGAGCATCAGACACTGAGGCATTGTTAAGATGTTTTTGCACAAGTAGGGAGCTATTTAAGTACAGAGACATCTGCATGTCTGAGCAGGTTTGATTCTATCTGATGTTCACTGTGCACTGCTATATGTCTCCACAGTCTGTAACACACTGATAAGAAAAAGATAGGCAAAGCAGTGTGGATGGGCTGGTTTATGCTCAAATGAGGAGATTAGTAAGATTTTTCATATTGCTCTCATGTTTTTAGTCATTTGAGACACTTTACGTGTTTCTGTGGAAATCCATAGCTGTGATTAAAGGCACAACAGCAGTTATCACGTCCTCCACAAACACAAATATGTCCAGTCTTTTGCACTGTATATGCAAAGTACCCACATTATGCTATACAGGAGGTACCGGAGGTGGAAGTCACCTAGAATATCCTCACCTTGAACCTCAGAGCTCCTGATGTTAATGGATATATGCCATGAGAGGACGGTAGAGTAAAGGCAATAGGAAGTTCGGCCGCAGCAGTTTCAGATGAAACAAGAACACAGCACTTTGTGCACATGCCAGGGGGCTGGAACAGCAAAGACAACAGGCAGAGAGAAGGTAAACACAACAGCAAAGGACACCTCACCACAAAAACTCACTGTGACTCAACTCATGGCCAAGGTAAAGAAACTACAGTGGGCCATTATCAGTCATTGTGTGAGCACAGGAGCTGGCAATGAGCAGTTGATGCAAATTGTTTATTAACAAAATGGAACATGATTTTCCAAAGACTCACCTAAGCCTAACTGCTGTCAAAATGATATCGTAAATCCTAAAGTTAAATAATGTAAGGATAGAGTATTGTGGAAGGACACGAGAGGACTCATGAAGTAGGGCGATCGGTTACAAAGTGGTTCTTCAATATGAGAGTGTTCACTGTGTTTGCTCCAACAAAACCCAAGGGTGAAAATCTCCCTTATGTCAGTAATGCTCCGTCCAGCTGCTCTGTTCAGTTCAGTCATTGCTTTTTTGTCTTGAAGCCCATTTTTTCCAAGAAACAAACAAGCAAAAATAAAAATCAGGTTATAGGTTATGCATGAAGGAAATAAAAATTCTCATATTAAGTCAAAAATCATGATTTTTAGCAATGCTTGCAGCATGGCCAGAGGGAGGCAATATCAGTGTGTTGATCTACTAATTTGGTTCAGACTGAAATATCCCCAAGGATGAATCCTAATAACTTTTGTTGTCCCTTTACTTTTCTTTTAGCGCCACCAACAGATCAAAGTCTTCACTTATTGCTTAAATATCTCAATATCGACTGGATGGATTGGCACATAATTCTGTACGTTCAAGGTTCCCAGACGACGGAGTGTACTGACAGTCATGATGCCCTGATCGCTCCTCTTGTGCCACCGTGAGGTTGACATTCTTGGTTTGCAGTGACTTGCCTTAGCAACTACAGTATCAGATGGATTGCCTTGACATTTGGTACACACATTCATGGTAGCCCAAGAATGAATCCTACTGACTGGTGATCCTCTGACTGTCTCCAGCACCACCAAACCTTCAGTGAAATATATTTACATCTGGATGGAACCTTTTTTTTTTTTTTTGCAGTATTTGTAATACTGTTCAGTACTGTTCAGGACTTTCAAGTATATTGGCGGATATTTCACTGCTACCTGAAACCCAAACAATTCCGCCTTTTCCCAAGTCTCCTATCCTATCCACAATCTGGCTTTTGTCTGCCTTGTTTTACATTTTGAAACTGTTTGTCTTATCACAGCAGAAATGCTACAGTGCATACCTGCACGTTTCCTGGTTCCAGATCCCTATCAAGCAACAGTTTTATCACGTCTTGCCCTCCTCTTCTCCTTCCCAGATGCATTTCTTCCCTGTCCCGCATCAGTCGGTAAATCTCTCATCACCTTGCAGTACAGTAGCCACGTGAAAGAACAAGGGAGGGCGGGGGTGAGGGGCAGCGGAAGGATGGATGGAGCGAGAGCTCAGAGGTCTACCGGAGTGATGACGGCTGTCCACACCTATCTAGGACAACAGCCGTCATGTTTACAGGAAACCAGTTTGACTTGCTGTTCAAACTTGTGGTTCACAAACATTTCGGCTCAACAGACTGAAAAGGCCTGATTTCTCACAGCAGCTTCTTTTTTCAGGCCATCTCATCCTGGTAGTTCTGTCCATCCATCATCCACGAAGATCACATACACAAAACAAACAAATGTCAAACAACTCAACCCCACCCTCCTGTCCTCACGTAAACCCACTGCCCTACATGTTCTCACAAAAGGCCATTACTGCAGTTTGTTAGGCCAGAAAAGACTAGATTCATTTAGAAACATGTTAATTTAATAAATGTGATGGAAGAATACAACAGCGACACAGAAAAACAAGACAAAAAGGTACTTGGAAACCAGCAACAACAAAAAACAAAACACAACAGTGGAAAGCTTTTTTGTGGTCTGTGATCAATAGCTTTTTAGTGTGTTAGATGCATTTAACCAAACATATACAGATGTCAAGACAGCCTACTTCCTCAATTATCAGAGACACACACTGCCACATATTAAGTACATGCAGTTGTAGACTAGTTACATTATTTTTTACATCATAAGATAAGTTGACACACATGCCTGCTTGATGGCATTACTTCTTGTATATTCGTAATTTGACTGATGTGTTGGTATTTGCCTTTATTTTGACATTATGTCATTAAATCTAATGGGAAAAAAAAAAAAAAAAAAACCCTAGTCATTTTGACATTGTTTTTCACTTTTTTCACAAGTACTCAGCAATTTAATGTTTGGCTTACTAGCCAAAATCCCAAAACACTCGTAGATCTTAAGCATAACACAGTGTCACACCAGCTGTTTTAGTGGATGTGGGAAAATCCCCAAGGAAAATCTTTGACAATATTGTCGGTCGCTCCTTTATACATTTAGTTGTTTTGTGTTTTTTTGCCTTTAGCTCTTCTTTAACTTTTTCCCTACGCTCATGTCCTCTATTGTTATTGAACACTGTATCTCTTGTAGCTAAATCTTAAAAATATCATTTATAGCGGTGATATTTTAAAGGATCAGTGTGTAGGATTTAGTGGCATCTAGCAATGAGGTTATGTATGAGGTTATGTATGAGGTTATGTATTGCAGCCAACTCAACACCCCTCTGCTCACCCTCCCCTTTCAAGGCTGTGTCACAGATGCTCTCTAGAGACAGTGTTTGGTTTGTCTGTTTTGGGCTGACATGGCGGTGAAACGTGTAACTCTGTAGATACAAAGAGCTCAGTCTAAGGTGAAAAGAAAACCACAATGATTCTTATTTTCAGGTCATTATACGCTAATGGACACGTACTTGTGAATATTACATTCCATTTCTGCCAATAGATCCCACTCAATACACACTGGACCTTCAACTGATGATTTATTCTCCTGCTACTCGCACTCTTTGTTTGCATAAGAGCATCAGCTAAATTTCTAAAATGCAAGTTATAAATGCAAGATGAATGTCATCTTGTTGTCTAGTGCAGCTAAGAGCACTACACTGAATGTTACGAGGTTAATTTGTCTTTGCCTGCAGGCAACATTTGTTTTGAGTGGGGATTTAAAGATGCTAGATGCTCTTTATTCGCCATTTCATTCAAAGGTTTGGTTGGAGCTCAGTGAACGGTGATTGAAGGGTTGCATTCCAATATGAGCGTGTCATGGCGAACATTATCATTAACTCAGCAGGCTCACAAGCAGAGTGACATTGAGTATACTATGTGAAATAGTTCCTCAATTGTTCCACTCTGGTGTTGGTTTTACAGAAACATACCAATAGAAAACCTGAAAATCCACCACAACAAGTCAACATACAATATGTCTGAAATTCCCAATGCTAGTGGAAGAAATCTAACTAGTGATGTATCAAACCAACTGTGATGGTAAGGTTCTGTGTCATGCATTTTAAAGTATAATTCAGATTCATTAGAAGTGGTTTTGGCCATCATTTCTATTCATATTAACATTGTACTCACAAACTTAATTACTGAGATCTGAGAACTCTGCAGTCAGACACTGGAACAGATTTGAAAAAATAAAATAAAATTGACTTCTCGATTCAACTGAGTGCACTTGCTGTATTTTCCCAGTGCAATGAGGAATCATTGCCAACATTTTGGCGCAGTCACTTTAAGTTTTACTTTCAAAAAAAGTAGTTCAGAATAATAATCTGACTGAACCTGTTTCGAACCTGACCTCTCATTTCATGCCCCATCAGACTCTGCTGATGGGATGTCACCGTGTTCACACATCTTAGCAATTAAGTACAGTTGAACACAGTGCTATTAACACCAAAATAATGCTCAAAACTACAGAAATAAAGCTGAGTTGTCCTATAAGGTCCGTCTGCCTGGTATCAACTGTTCCCATCAAGTAAAAACGTGACAGCCACAAACAAGGAGAAATAGTGGGAGGGAGAGTAAGAAAGAGATAGAGAGTATAATACATAGTCTCTTGTACCGCCTAAAGCAATACATCTCCCTGGAGAGGTTTCCACTGACAACAAGACATAAATGTAGAGAGAGACAGAACAAGAGAGAAGGAGAGAGGGAGGAGTAAGAAAGGCAATCACCTGCTACAGGCATGAGAGGTATGGAGATGAGAACTCGCAATACTACAGCATGTCACATCACTCAAAGAGTCATCTTCACATAAGTGCAAAATCACTAACATCAGCTGCATGTAGAATGACTAGGGCAACACCTTGTACCAGGTGGTCACTCATGGTTATTCATAAAGAGCCCTCAATGGGAAAATTAATGCAAACTTTCTGAATTTCACAGTGGAGAAAATGCTGCCTTCACATCTGTTAGAAGCAGCTGCTCTTAGATTTGAGGTTCCAGAGAAATGAGTAATGGGTATGGTTGCATCTACATATGGGTTCGGTTCAGTGAAAAAGTTTACTTTTGTTGGGTCGTCGGTCTCTTTCTGCTCATATGGCAAAATTTCATGTAAATCAAAGACTGTAAACATGCTCACCCTGTTAACAGTTTTGGGAACCTGTCATCACAAAAAAACATCCATTTTCACTCACTGTAATTTTAGCTTCACATGACGAATGTGTCTGTTTTCTCTGCTCCGTTTTATTTTCTCTGCTGTTTGTGAAGTAACCAAGTAACAATCTGTTAGTAACGAGAATGATGGACCAAAAACGCAAAAATAACATCTGAGTTGTACTAAACCACATTCATCCTTTAGGTCCTTTTCGCTGAATGTATCTGTTTAAGTAGATGTCCATTACTCAACGTTCCAGCTGCCTGAAATGTCCAATGAGCTCTCGTTCTCACCTACATTCATGAAGAATTTGATGGGGCTTCACAGGAAGCCTTTGCTCTTAAATATGTCATTACGGGCTTTGAGAGAGCAGTGGGAGGATTGAGGAGTGCGAGCAGCTGACTTGGTTTTCTTTGCACGTTTTGAATGGCACTTCCAGATTGACACTGACTGACTGACTGCGCCTCTGGGAGACTAGCAAAGGGTGTGAACCAGTGAGTGTCGGTGTATGTGACGGTATCTGTCTGAGCATGCGTCTCTGTGGTGACAAAAGCACAGATGTGTGTCAGATTGACAGAACATTCTTGTCCATCAAGGCACTTGGTTATGTATGTCTAAAAGCCTGTCAGAGGAGTGACATATTTGGTTTACATATTTGGTTTAAATGGCACTGGTTCCTCTCTCTCTCTCTCTCTCTCTCTCTCTCTCACACACACACACACACACACACACACACACATATATATATATATATATAAATTGTCCGTAGGTGTGAGTGTGAGTGTGAATGGTTGTTTGTCCTTGTATGTGGCCCTGCAATCGGCTGGCGACCGGCTCAGGGTGTACCCCGCCTCTCGCCCATTGTAGCTGGGATAGGCCCCAGCCCCCCGCAACCCCGAAAGGGATAGGCGGTATAGATAATGGATGGATGGATGGATGGATATATATATATATATATATATCTTGTATATATATAGACAGTATATAGACTGTATATACTGTATATGTGTGTGTGGGTGTGTGCGTGTATTCTATCTATCTATCTATCTATCTATCTATCTATCTATCTATCTATCTATCTATCTATCTATCTATCTATCTATCTATCTATCTATCTATCTATCTATCTATCTATCTATCTATCCTTAAAGATGTCTGCACCTCTTCTCTGAGCCACCACTGTGTCACCACAGTGACGGCAGAGTTTCGACTCGTGTTTTGAATTTCTATCAGAGCGCTGCTCAGTGCTGTATTTCTAATATAAGTCAGTTTCGTTGAGCTGTGTCATCCAGGATTTAGCTTTGTTGCTTCAAGTGGCTCAACAGACAAGTACAAACATTTCAGATTGCTGAGAGACACCCATACCGTTTAATGTGGTTTGAGTTGTGATTAAAAAATTCTAGCACCTTGACATGTTTGTCCCCACAGGAGACCACAGTGAGGAAGTTCAGCTTTGTTCCCCGGCCAAATCTTTCAGGTAACTATGCACTGGCGCGCAGACATAAACAGACCTTGAACAACGCAGACATGGATCCAAACACAGACACGAGACAATATGACGACGCAGACACGCGTCAGAGACAGAGCCGCTTGAGCAAGCTCATCGAGGACAAGAGAAAACGCTGGTTCATCTGCAAATTTAACAAGACTGAGCTGTGCTTAGAATATGCCGAATATATTTCAGCCACAGACACTTACCGTATGTGGAGGAATTTAAAGCAAGCGGTTATAGAGTTAAGAGATGCTGGGAAAGGCTCTCAAAGGAAGCATCACTGAGGATTCTGCAGGGACAATTACTCCTCCCATAGCAAACATTTGTGAACATTAAATCTTAGTTAAGTCAACAATACCAAAGCTTAGTGCATAAATACGGTGTGGGGATGGTAATGGGAGCTGCATCAGCAAACAGCATTGACAAAGTGCATCAGCAGAGTCAAGTGAAACCTGTCAGGTTACTGTCGCCCTGTACACACGTCTGAAAGGTGTCCTGTGAAGTTTTTGACCGATGGTAGCGATATGGAGCCGCGAAACAAGTAAAGCAAGTAAACATACTTTGCAAATTTCTCACGAGAAAGGAATCGCACCCAACATTTTTTTGGTGTGTTTTTGTTTCCATGAAAACCCCACATGGCCTCTTTCATATAGTTAACTGTTGCCAGTCAGCTGTTAGTCAAGCAGCAAGCACAATGCTGAGCAACTGATGAAAATATGACTTTATCTGTATGTACATCATTAAAAACTCTACAACCCAAATATAGAAATAAAAATATATAATAAAGAAAATCAAAAAGCATTGGTCAGGATACTGTATTTTGTATGACTATTATATTCAGCAGCCTGAATACATGAATTTACTTTACTAGCTAAATAATAAGTGCAGATACTGTATGCACTTATTCCTTAACAGTATTGTTAATGCACAGCAGAAAAATAAAGTGGCCTAATTTAAAAAATTCATGGAATAATCCAAAACAGTCAACATCAAAAATGTCCAATGCAAAGTCCGGTTGAATGCAGCGGCTTTTAACCTCACAAGGTCGTCTTTGAATGTGTGCCTACAGGTGCGCGGGTACACACACACACACACACACACACACACATACACACACACACACAATCACATGCGATGAAACTTGGATTCAGACACACATGCACACACATACACACACAGCTATGCGTGGGCACACACACCTTGCCCACAGCCAGTGTGGTCCAATTATAGGAAGAGCCCAAAGTCCTGCTACATCAAAATGAGGAGGAGAGGATTAAGACCTGGGAATGAGGGAGGGCAGGAGTGAACTGGCAAGCAAGCGGCTGACAGGCCCTTCAAGCATCATCCTGGACTGCCTGCCTGGGCATGTTCTGGTGCAACCTGTCTGTGTGTGTGTGCGTGTGTGTGTGTGTGTGTGTGTGTGTGTGTGTGTGTGTGTGTGTGTGTGTGTGTGTGTGTGTGTGTGTGTGTGTGTGCTTGTGGGTGCCACTTGTCTTAATCTGCTTCCTGTACTCTGCTGCCAGACTTACATGTATTTGGACTTTCTGGGTCACAGGGGTTCAAGAAAGTGGCAGCTAGATGGAACCTGTCACTATGTGAACCTTTGCAAATTAGAACGGCTGTCAAAAATGGAGCCCTGCCGGTGAATAATATGAGGATAGACTCTGAGCTTTGCTGTTTTGTTTGCTATTAACGTGTGCTATTTATACAATACACATTCATTTGACAAGGTCTATTTTGACAGAGTTTATCTATGTGGATTGATTTATAGTGTCTGAAGTTGTAGACACAAGGAATCTTGATTGAAAATGGGTCCACGCCCCGATGTCTGAGTTCAACCAAACCAATTTCTTAGAGAGCAAACCACATTATGTTTGCTGCATTTTAAGCATGTTCACATGCATGCGCATGTTGCAAAAGCTATCACTTTTTTCCTTCACACACACACACACACACACACACACACACACACACACACACACACACACACACACACACACACACACACACACACACACACACACACACACACACACACACACACACACACACACATTACAGTTTATTTATTTATTTTTCTCACAAGCTTTGCCCGGAACAGATGGCCAGTTTCATGGGCATGTTTGTGAACTCCTGGGTCGGGTCAATCAAACCGTTTTATGGGGGGAAAAAAGGAGGGAGAGATGGAGGGACAAAGTGAGAGGAAGGAAGCCCATAAAGGTAGAGGACAAAACACAAGCAAATCAGACTGTGAACTCAGCTCCAGGTCTCTAAATGAACTGCTTCCCATTGAAATAAGTCTACTAAAGGCAGCGCATATAGTCTTACATGCAGTTCTTCTGTGTGCAGTCAGACATCAGAAACACTTTGCTTAACATTCATACAGATTAGTCATCCAGCTCACACGGAATGATTATTTTAATATATTTACAGTGCAGATACTTGGCCTCGAGACACATGAACTCGTCAGCCCACTGAAGAAAGAGCAGGGCTCAACACAGCAGCGAATGGGGAGTGACGATAATAATTTCCAACCTAAGGGAAGGTAGGCTCAGAGTCTGCAGACGGATGCTAGGGTGGAGCAGGGGCTTCTGAATCCTGTTATGAACAGCCAATGCAACGGCAGCATCATGGCAGCGAGAGAGTGGGCAGCACTCACGGCTCTCTGCCATAATCAAAGGGGTACGTTGGATGTGTTCTGTAGTGGGAAGAGTAAGCCTTGTCAGTGTGGTGGGAGATTCGAGTTGACCTCCTGAACTACCTCACAGGCGTAATTTCCACACATTCATAATTGAAAGCAATTCAGTAACCATCCCTTGACTGTTAGCTAAATAGCATTCCCGCTGAAGCAGTTAGAGGAAATTTGCTTTGCTCAAATACTCTGTGACAGAGGTTAGTGAATGACAGGAGAGTTCTTGGTTTTACCATGTGATCGAAGAACTGAATCTGGAAACGTCAGGTGACAATGACACTTGTCAAAACAGCTAAGCTGTGTAAGAAAAGCGTTAATGTGCAAATCTGGGAAGAAAAGAGACAAGGCACATCATCAAAATATTGTTTTTCTCTTTTTACTGCAGTGCACCTTGATTGTCACTTTTAGTTTCCTTTCTGGTTTCTGGAGAACAATCCTCCCTATGAATTTACACATTTTCAGAGCTCAAAGGTGCAAGTGCAGATCAGACGGAAAAGACTGTGTGTGTGTCCAAGAGACAGTTTAGATTAGAGTAAAACCTCAGGCAAGGATCCAGCAGCATATTCCAACATGAGGGTAGACGGTAATGTACGGCAGGTAATGTCAGCCCGGCCTAGTTCTCCTTCTCCCTAATGAGAGTTCACCTTAAATTTGGCCTCTCTGATCTGAGCGACAATAGCTTGTTAAAGCTAACTCTGCACACTTCACCCTGCATGAGCTTTCCCTTTACTTTTAAACTTTTGAAACTAAGTAGAATCAAGAAGTTTAATTACCGTGCTTAGCTCTGAGTTGGACGTGGGCCATAGCTCTTGTTTTAGACTTCAGGTGGGATGAGGGGGTGAGAGTTGAGTGGGAGGAGTCAAGGTTGTTCCCCATTCTTGTTCCTGATATCCTGGCAGAGAGTATCGAAGCATCACAATGAACTTGTACGTAATCATTTAAAGCCCAAAATTGTGTATTCTCCCTTCTCTGAACTTTTGGTTTGCACATGGATAACTTAATCTTGATTCATAAAACAATAACAAAAAAGAAAGAAATAGACGAGATGGTCTCAATGTGTTTCCACCAGATTTTATACTGTTTACACTGTGAGAGACTCATTGTCTCAGGACAGCTGTTTGGTGAAGAACCGTTTCCAAATCCTGTCATAAACCAGTTTTTAGTATGTCAACATACAGTGTTTGGATGCAGACCCAAAATAAGACAGTCACCCGAGGAGAAACAATGTGTTAATTACCTCCAAGTCAGTTAGGGATAATTGCTTGTCACAGTACACATTTGTTGACCAATTAGTTGGACAATGATTTTGGTGGCTGGATTTTTCCACACGGGAAAATCTAAAATTTCACTGCTGTGTGGTGTTTTTATGAATTTTGAAGTTGTTGTTCTGCCAGTAAATGTGCTGTATCGTGTTTGCCAAAAGTAGTTCAGAACAAACATGAATGATTCAATAAAGTACATACATAAACACTGTTTTAGAAACTTGACTGTGGACAAGATAAAAATAAGTACAGCATTTACATTTGAAGCATTTATGCTAAGTTTGAAGATATAAGACAAGACAAAGACTTCAATCTGTATTTACTGCAAAAGCCAAATGATGGTTTGGATGAGAACTGAATATGACATTGTGTGAGTGCACACAGACACACATGCATGGATGCTACTCAACGCTACCTGTGTAACCTGTTAAGCACTCACCCCTTCACTGGAGCATGCTGAGGAACTGTTGGCAACACAAAATGTCTTCTTATAAAACCTTGCAACAACCACACGTGTGCATCTATCAACAGCTGCGAAACTTATTCCAACAAAACAGCAAGAAAAACTGGGTTGGGGTTTTATTAGTGAGCAGCGTCTGCCCATCGTATTGTCTCTCAGGCACAAGATCACATTTCTCATCCAATTCTAGCTTTACTTGATGAGGGATATTGTTAGTATTGAGCAGGATTTCTCCCGTGTGTGTCCTGTTTGTCTCTCTCTGTTTGTGTGTATGGGTGTGTCTGTGTCAATCAGGGCGTGGTGACCTAGTTTCCTCCTCCTGCACACTCACCTGCACACCTGCTGCCAATCCATTCATCAACTGCACCCGTTGTCTGCAGTGTATCAACTCCAGTCCTTCGCTCTACACTTTGCCAGATCATTCTGTGTCATAGTGATATTATGTTCTGCTGACTCAACAGATATGATGCATTTTGTTACTACCACAGTGTTTGAGTATAAACTCAGTAAGTAAAAGCAATATTAACATCTGTACAAAAGCCCATTTCGACCCTTCAGGTTGTCAATAGACCGTCTGTGAGTAGAGCTGAACCAGCAACTTCAGTACCACAAGTGCTTTGAAATTTCCAGCACTAGCAAGCTGCCACATGGCTTGGATTACAGTATTTTCTCAACTTCGCTGCATTGTCTAGGCAGTGTTTACTACACTGCAGTGTTTGGCTGTGGGCTGCCACTGTCAGAACCAGCTTGAATGTGTTTGTGTGTGTTGTAGGCTTTCCAACAGATTGTACCTCCCAAGGTTGTGCCTATGGGGAAAACACTAGGAGAAGACAATCCCACTGAGACTGCCATGCACACAAACACTTGGCAGTATTACAACTGTCTCACTCTGAGGAATGGACTCTGGTAGTGCATGTGCATGAGGAAAAAGATGCTAAAGGATCTGCAATCACAGTGATTCAGTATCTATAAGCAACTCTGTAAGACTTTGCAGCAAAGACAGAGAAAGAACTGACTATCATAACAAGGACAGGTCGTGGTGATGAGCACAGATTGAAATCTGTGGAAAAACAAAGGCTGGGAGAAGGTAGTAAATGGCCCTGAGGTTTTATGATCCCGGAGGGCCAAATTTGCTAAATGGAAGTTCTTGCAGCAGTACACGTTGTCTGTGAAATTGCTTCCCTTGAGACGTGAGGCCTGTAAATGTCACCGCCCTCGCGGGGCTCACATCTTCACGCAGCAGGAAGGACCTGCCGTTGGCTCGGGGTCAGACCTCAGAGGAGATGACCTGTCTGCGTCCTGCCTCCGCTTGTTCACGCCTCCCCTCTCCGACGCTGTCTTCGTCCTCTTTTCTCTATCTTACATTTGTCTCCATCTATAATGCTCTATACGCCTCTTCCACTGCCTTTCCCTTCCTGCCTCTCTCTTGCGCACTCCTCTCTTTTATACTAACTTCTCACTCTGCCCTTCTTTGTCCTTGTTACCATGGCTACTGCCTTCTTCGAATGAGATGGGAGGCAAGAGGACTGATGGAAGATACAGGGGCTTATGATACTCTTGCCATTCGTCATTGTCCTTCTCTCTCTCTCTCTTAAATCTTTATCTCTTTCAAGTCTTCAATTAACTGCTGGTGTTTGATAGTGTTGTTTATTCAATACAGACTTTTTCGATGTCAGGGGACATTCTGTAATTATTTCAAGTTTGGTTTCAAGTCTTTGTTTTGAGGATATAATGAGCAAGATAATACCAGGTGATCTTGGTTGGCTTAAGTATGTATCTGAGGATGTGTTAGTACGAGGAAACAAAAGAAAGCAATGGAAGAAACCCAGAGGAACACAGGTACTGTATAGGCTCATCAGATGCATGGGAGAGGAAGACAGGGAAACAGCAAAGGAAAAGGGATGTGAAAGCCTGCAGATCAAAGTCTAGGTGATACCCAGGGAGGGAAGGAAAGAAAGGAAGGAGGAGGAAACATACGCACAGAGGGTGTGTGTGTGTGTGTGTGTGTGTGTGTGTGTGTGTGTGTGTGCGTGTGTGTGTGTAGTTGGAGAAGGAGTGAGGCCTGTAAAAAGAAAGGGCAGTGATCAAAGAAGAGATGAGGCGATGGAGAAGGCAAGGGGGAGACAGGGAAGAGTCGGAGGTACAGTCAGAGCCACGCGGCCTTTGTGCACATGGCAACTTTATTGTTTTGTGCACCGTATTTATGAGAATGTTTTTTTCTTTTATGATCTCTCCCCCCCATTCTTTTTTGCCTGGCAGATGCACACACACACACACACGCACATACACACACCCACCCACACACAAACAAACTGTCACCACCTTTCATACCAGCTCTGCATCTGCCGGGGAGAGGAAGCATCACAGCCTTAAAAGATGTGGTCACACTGCGCCTCACAGCTACGCCTTGTTATCCTGACCATAGCATGGCCACATTCAAAAAAAAAAGTCAACTGATGTTGCAGATTCCGCCTTCCCGCATTACCTCATTTGCCGGCCTTGCCTAACTAATGAACGGGCACCAGTGGAGGCCGAAACGAGGGAACAGCAGGAAAGTTTAAATACACGTGGCTCTAGCACAGCAGCAGAGGAAGTTATTTGCATAATGCCTCCCTGATTACCCATCTCCTTGCCTGCTTGCACTTTTATGTGTTGTCTTCTGGGTGAGGTGAGACAGAAAGAAAAAAGTAACATGGCCAGAATTGTGGTTTCCTGTGTAGTGGTATGATGGCTAATGAGATATTAATTTGCAGCCCTGACTTTCATGGCCTTGGGATGCACCGATCAAAAGGAGAGGATTTGTTTTCTTGATGCAGGAGGCGTGGAATGAATCTTTTTTTCCTTCCATTTTGGGTTTCATTCATTCTACAGTCAGTGTTTTACATTGCGCACAGAGATCAGGTGCTGCCAATCACATTAGTAAAGAGTACAGGTCATGCATAATTGTTTACAATAATTACATTAAACAGTACATGCACATAAGAGTACTGTTAGAAATCTAAACTAGCTATGGTCATATTTGGGCTAAGCTGTTGAATTTAACCTTTCATATACTACAAATGTATCTCCCTTTTTTCACAAATACACTCGTCATCAGAATATCTATTTTTACCTGTCATGTCCCGTCAGGAGATATAGTAAAAGAGATATTTCTACCATGTTTGACTAAAAAGTGAACTACTCTAATGCTAGAGAAAGAGCTGCTTATCAAAACATAAATGCACTTCTTACTCCTCCAACATTGAAATGTAAAACACCGTCTTGAGGAGGAATATGGATGTCAAAGCTTTGCTTTAAATAAAAATTATGCATTCCTTGCATTCAAGTTACAAGTGTTTTCTTAATTTGTGCTCGTATCCAAATGTACGTGTAACACTGTGGGAGTCAGAGAAGGTAATGTGATGAATTGCGTGTCTCAATCACACAATTTATTTACTTTTTTTAACACCGTAAAGGTACACAATAAACATTAAAAATATATGCTGGTATAAGTGACTCTGTAGCATTTGGTTTGTGCCACTCAAAGCTGCAAAATGTGACTTCTGAAAAGCTCAGTGGAAATGTTATGGCACGGTCTCTCGTCAAGTTAAATTTATTTATATAACACATTTCATACAAAGTAAGCTCCATTAGCTTCACACACAACAAATATGAAAACATATTTAAATACCTATTAAGGAAAAAAAATCTTAAAATTATTTATACCCCGTCCAACCACCAACATAAACATACCCACCCACACATACCCAGAGAGAGAGACAGACAGCCTGACAGACAGATGGAGATGGAGGCACTGGTTAGACGTAGGCCTGAGAGAGCACATTGGTTAAGCTATTTTCTGCCAAGGTGGCCTCACCAAATTGTGTTGCAGTCATAGAGGAGCAAATGTTCGTGACGACAGTGAACTGAACGTAAAAACACAACTTTGCGGAGACTTGTGTACACAGTAGCTAAACAATGCCGCTTAACTGTTTAGAACCACTTCCAACTTAACGACAGCATCTGTGAATACTGTTCCCTTCTGCATTCACTAATTTAGCTAGTGTGTGTAGTTTTATTGTATTTTGTCTGAGCTGGACCGTTAACCACATTTCTTAATGTTTACACCATGAACTCAACCAGGTTGTAGGGATATGACATTTACAGTACACACATCGCTCCGGGTTATTTGAGTAACTGAGTTAAGAAGAGGATTCTCAGTGGATATAATTAGAACAAGTGTTAAAATAGACAGAGTAATTCACATTAGTCACTTCATACTTGCCTTTTGAGTCAAATTCTGTTCACGCAGATGACACTTCTACCCGGCAACTGAACACCTTGTCATGTTTGCAGACAGGCAGGATAGAACATAACTAACAGAGGGCACCGGGGGGCCAGCCTTGGCCCAGAGGTTAGATGGCCCCAGAGTTGCTGAGCTTCTCTTTACACTCCTTATGAATGATGCATGGCTGGCTGGAGTTTGGTATGGTGAGAGGGCGAGTGAGCGACAGCAGCCATAGAAGCAAATGAGCATTGATCAAGAGCACTACAATTACACTGACCTCAGCTAGTTCCTTCCAGTGGGTGCCCCCAGGAGTGGAGGAAATGGCCTGAGCCAGATGAAAAGGCCTTGATGTGTGTGTGTGTGTGTGTGCGTGTGCGTGTGCGTGTGTGTGTGTGTGTGTGTGTGTTAAGCAGGGAATCCTGTGACTGCAACTTTGAAATTTTCTTTTCCCTGCTTGAAGTAAAAGTTTTCAGTGTGCAGAGCGATGTTCAGTCTTGGACTCTTAACACATGAAAAAATCTGAAAGTACAGACAGAAGCAAAAGGAAAAAAAAAACTATTATTACTATACTACTCTTTTTTATTCCTGAAAAACACTGAACACACGTGAATGTTTTTTGCCCAATGGCAGCCATGGTACGGTTATACCTAAAATGGGACTGTGAGTAGGTGACAGGGATGAAGTAGGATGTGTATGTGTGTGTGTGTGTGTGTGTGTGTGTGTGTGTGTGTGTGAGAGAGAGAGAGAGAGAGAGAGAGAGAGGTGAGATAAAAGGGAAGGATGGGAGGAATGCAAGAGGGAAGAGGAAAGGTGATATGGTGGGCTGGGGAGTCGACAGATTGATGGATGGCTTCGCTGCAGATGGATACTGAGCAGAAACAGAGCTGCAAAGACACACTTAAGCACACACACATATGCAGACAGACCTAAATGCATTCACACACGCACACACACACACTCACACACACACACACACACACACACACACACACACACACACACACACACACACACACACACACACACGCATTAAGGCTACCATTATAAAAAGACTCACAAATCGGTGCACACATGCACATGTGAAAACAATAATACTGGCACATAAACAGTCAGACGTTGTAATCCAAAAATGGCATCCAGGTGCAGACATTTAACCCATAACACTGCATCTCTCTCCTCGTGTGACATGCACATACACATTATTAATGTGCGTCATGCCGCACAGGGTGTTGCGCTGACTAATAACTGTAAACAAGTATCACCATGGGGCCTATCACACAGCCCAGTAATGGTTATTACCTTCATCGCTCTTCCTATGATTATCTAGGTGCGTCGTTAGAACATCATTCCCAGCCAAGTGCACCACTGGCACTACCGAAACACACTAGACCCCTCTCCATTTAGCTCATTTACATCCCAAGCACATCTGCTCGCAAGGTGTCACCGCCGTGCAATAAACGTTTCAAGCTGATCTGTCAAAGCCAAATAAATAAATAAATAAATAATAAATAATGCTTGGCTCGATGTATCTGAAACAAGCAGCAACTTACTCGACAAGACTGGAATGCTCCCATCTGTTGATGTGTTGTAGCGTGCGGCGGCGGCAACTGTGAAAGCTGAGTGTACAATAACCACATGGGGAGCAAGGGTTTGTGGGTTGTAAATGCCAGAGAAGTGTGTATATTAACAAAACAAAAAGCAAACTGTGAAACTCCGCATGTAGACGTATCTTATTTTGAGGTTGAACAAGCGCTGGAATCTGTCCCCGATGAGCAGACACGGCCCATGTTTGGTTGGTGTTTGTGTGTATTTGGGTCTGGGTGCACATTTGGGATTAGAGCTACTTTTAAGTGTTACATTTCTTTATCCACCAATATGAAAACAATATTTTTTAGGCCTTCAGAGACTGTGTCAGCGGCTTTTCACTTTACGCTCCTTCAAATAGGAAAGCTGTAGGTCAGGGGGAGGAGGAAAGCATGATTTATCTTTTTCCCTCTCTTGTTTTATTCTCCAGATATGCCATCCTGGCAATGAGAGACATTGCCATTTATTTCTTCTATTACTCCAGCACAACCTGGCCCAATCAATACTTACGCTGATGTGCTAAGTGGAAGGTGTTTGAATGCATATTGGTGAAGTGATCAGGCTTCTTACCATTACGCTTTCAAGCATGTTAATAATTTCTAAATACCTGTTCACCATTAGACGTTATTATGGCGTTGATTGGCTTATCATGCCTCCCCATGGCGCTCACTGAATCGACTGCTTTTTAAGCCGAGAAACCGCTGTTTCATGTCGTGATGGCAGACGGGTCGGTGCACTGGGAGAGTGGGTGGATTCAAAGATGTGAACCCAGACAACCACAGTTTTAATTTGCAATCATATTGGCAGTTTTGTTGGTTTACCGCTGTGATTTCACACAGCAGCCACAGTTTTATTACTATACTAAAAGTCGAACTATTGACACACTTGATGTAGTTATACCTCTGTCAAGAGGATCATTGTTTACGTTTAAGAATTAGAACGCCTCTCAATGCTTGCTGAAGGTTTTTGTTTGATGCACATGCTTGAAGTTTATGTGAAATACTGGTAGATTTTGGAGAAGTGATCTCACTGTTTGTGCAGGCAGGTACTCTATACATGCTTTCTGGATGGATAAATGCTTAAACAGTTATGCTTTCAATAAACTGACAGTTAAAATTTTAATATTGGCTGTTCATGGAAAAATAGAGACAGATTGAGACAGAGCAGTCTGCATTTTTTTTTTCTTTTTTCTTCTGAACAGTCAATACGAGGCCTGAAGCCGTTTTCGTGATTTGTCTTGTTACAGGTGTAACCATTATTGGCCTCTTTTCAAGCTTTGCTCAAACACTTTCTTTTTGTTGCAGCTTGAGACCATGTTTTCCTGCTTCAATCAAGAAATTAATGGCCCTTTGGTCACGGAGGCCCAGATAATAAACTTGTTCACTCTAAATTAATTAACAAGTATAACAGCAGACAGTTAGAGGGAATTATGGAAATTGCAGCATGCATACATAATAGCCTATATATGGTGCGCTAATGCTGCACATTTCTGTGTGATATTTAATGTTATTCAGTGAGACAAACAAACCATCAGCGCAATGCAGGGTCTTACTATAACTGATATGCCTTTGTTTTATTAGAATTTGTTGATGCTCTCTTTTGTTGATTTGAGCAGAATATATTGCCTCTGCAGGGATATCAGGATCAGCTTCAGAATTGTTATTGGCTGGGAGGGATTCTTGTTCACAGGCACTTCAGCAGAGGCCAATGCCTGGCAAACATTTGGGCTTTGATAAGGTTCCTGGGGTTCTGTTTCCTCCAAAGAAGTTAGCGGAAAGCAACAGAAGACATGGGAGAGCTCATGGAAACCCAACAGCGGCTATAAGCTGGACTTGATCCCACAACAATACAAACCCACGCGAATAACTCCCACTCACTGAACCACTCAGCCTTTCTCTGCCATGAAATTCTTAACATTAAAATGTCATCCATTCAAAAGTCATCCATATTTTACTGGACACTTCTGATGTCTTGGACAGAGTGGACAGAGGATTGTGCTTCAGAAATTTCCTCCCACAGAGTGAAAGTGATGAAGGCAAGGACAAATCTAATATTAAATAATCATTGCTTTCAATGCTGTGGCTGAAGACACAGTGTTTGTAGATGGCATTCTTATTCTGTGTCTGTTTGTCCACATGTGTAACATATTGGCCAAATCAGTGACTGTTGTTTCCCCAAAGTTATTGCTGCTGTGAGACTTTTATCTCTTTTCACTGAGGTAAATTATGCTCAACAAATAAAAAGCTGCCTGAAAGTTGGGTGTGGTGCTCTACTTCTACACAGGTTGCTCCCCCCACTAATTTACCTTTACTTCTCCCTATCAGAGGAGACACAATTTAATGGTATCTAAGCTTGAAACACCTGATGAAATTCCCAGGGGCACTTTTCCCCTTTGTGCTACTGTGCACACAGGCATTACAGCCTTCCCTCTTTTTGCTTTCAACCTCTCTACAGTCATAACAGGCTCACTTTGTAATGGATCAAAACTGCAAAGTGAGCAAAAGCTGCACTTATTCAAGACGGTGAATAACAAAACTTTCTTCTTGACATAAATACACAAGAAAAAAATGAATTGCTTATATGAACAAGCCCACAAGAGGCAGAAAAACACCAAAAGCCAATTATTGGACCGGAGTGGTAAATTACAACACGTGGTTGTTTCTGCTGCATGTCTGTTACAGATTCACATGTTCACATATACACAGATGCATGTAATATACACACATAATTACTGACCATACATGCACTATTATGCCCAAAGGCTTGCTTTGTTAATGTTGGGCTGTTGATTTTTGCTGTATTTACCCTTATTATAAAATGATCCGTACTATGCATGACACAGTTAGCAAAATCTGAGCAGCAACAAGGATTCTGCTGCAGCAACTCATTCACTGCATAAGTCACATATACGCGAATATTTGATTTTAGTATCAAAAGCTTCAACATGTGGGGAAGATACTAGGGTGGTGGAGCTTTGGTATCTGCAGTGTGTGTTACAAAAGCCATGCTGTGCACCTGCATGAATATGATCAAATGTCAGAATGAGCCACTGATGATAAAACAGTAGGTGGCTGATTGGCTAATCCAACACCACTGCCCTTCCTCAACTTAGACAATGATCCATGAGTTTTCTATATTCCTACAAAAAAGTAATAAACACTTAAATCTCTGAAAAGAACCATTTGTAGGTTAACCAACACTCTCCATGGATGCTCAGTAAGAAGCCCCCTTTCATTAGAGAGGTCAACTTAAAATACATGTTCAGTCTCCTCCTGCCAGCTCAAATCATGAAACCTAGACAGACAGACTCAGACTCCTTTCTCACCAAGGTTTCTGCATACTCAGAAAACTATTTTGAGGTGTATATTGCATAACAAATATGAAGATGTTTAAAACAACAATAGTACAAAAAACACTGTATATGTCCTCAATAAGTGGTCACTGCCCTGTTTTCTGCATCTTCCACCCCAAACCCTTAACTACTTTCACCTACTTGCTGTTATTAAAACACAAGTCTGACAAGGCTTCCACAGGTACCTTTTTCAGCAATCTCTAAAACCACCTCTCACTGCACAGTGTTAAGTCTATCCATCATATTATGCAAACAGGACTTTGAAAGTTCTTGGGCCCAACTCTTTGGGCACCAGAGTCTATAAGCAGGCAGCGCTCTGTCAGTCACTGATCACACTGTATATACAGAACAGTAAATAATACAATAAACTAGAATTTTTATGACAGAGGTCATTCCTCTACAAGTGATCAGTTATTTCCTGGAAATGGATTTCCGTGCCCTGCCCTCACTGCAGTACCTTATCTTCGATCAAACGTGTGATTAGTAACTCCGTGTTAGTAATACGAGCTTATCAAGACAAGTTGACAGGCAGTACCTGCGCTGGCCAAAACATATCTGCAGACTTTTATATAGCAGCTGTTGGACTTGGTTGCCTTTCACACCATCTGCAACTATTCAGAAAAGAGAAACACACTGAGGCTTTAGTCACGGTGTGTAGAAGCTGTAGAGGAGCACTGACTGCTTTTGTGAGCGTGTGTAAGTGTATTTGTGTATGTATGTACATTCCATTGTGTGATATTGCAGTGTGAATACATCTGTGTGTGCGCACTTCTTTATCTGTTTGTTTGATTGATTATCCAGCAGCCTCTCAACACCCTTATACTTTCCTATCTATCACTCTTATTTCTCCACACACACACACACACACACACACACACACACACACACACACACACACACACACACACACACACACACACACACACACACATATGTACACAAGCCATATAGGGGATGAAGGAGGCCCAGCTAACAGCATATTAGCCACCTGTGGGCAAGCCAAGTGCTGTGTAAATACCCAGGGGAGAGGGGATGAGCCGTGGCGCCTTGTCAGCCCTAATCTAGGAAGACACCTAATCTCGGCAATCCCCCATGGAGCCTTCTCCATCACTCCCAGATGGATAGGAATAGTACCTGAAGGAACGCCATGATAGTATCACTGTAAAGAACACCAGAAAATAGTATGGGCCACAACAGGCCTCAAAGACCAGGGGCCTCATATTAAAGCGTTATTAGATTTATGCTTGAACTTTGTCTTAAGGCCATTTCTGACAGTGTGCTTATGTTCGCTTCATAAAAGATGCTGAGCATAAAAACACTTTGTCTAAGCAGGTTCTAAGAATCCCATTTGTAAGTTATTCACCTTTGATGTATAAAGCTCAAATCAACGTAAACTGATCTCACCTGCTATGTGATTTGCTCTCATGTACTGCCAGCACAAATGAGGATTTAGTGAGGAAAATCCATGGACCAAAAGAGAAAACTTTTTGGAAGACAAGATCACAGCGACGTTAGAGGAGACTGAAGTCAGGCAGCATGTATTATTCTAAATAGTAGGCTGACAAACAAAGCCAAACGCACATGTTGGGAGTGTGTCGCTGCTGCAGAGAATGAGGAGGGGCAGGAAGACAGAGCTGTGGCTGATATGAAACAGAAATGGTCTGACCTTAAACTATAATGGGAAAAAAAGAGTAGCCATATGTAACAGCAGCATTAAGGCAATGGGAGGGGGGCCTGACATGCTTGAGCTCTCCCAAATGGACCTGCACATCGTGGTAATCACTGGGGAAGGCAGATATTGTTCATTAAGCTCATGCAAAGTTCACCACAGACTTGGATGCATATACTTACCAATCTACAGTACCCTGCATAAACAGCAGGAAAAAGACTTATGTCAGTGTCTAGACTACGCTTAAGAGATGAGATCATTTCCACATCAAAGGAAGGTTTCATAAATAACTGTTTATACAAGGTTTCGGCTTAAGTCATGTTTAAGATCAAAATCGATCATAAGTCAGTTTTATAAATGAGGCCCCTGAGCTGAGGATTAATCAAGAACTACAGTCAGTGTGTATTGTTTGGATTTCATTGTGATGAGTCTCATCTTTTGAAGAGCAACATGAATCAGTTATGGTGAAGGTCTACGCATTTGGCGGCAGAGATAGAGCTTCTCTTGTTTCATGAAATAATGAAATAATCTTTAGCTGTTTAACCAAATCAACCATGCCCGCACTTTTATTTCAATCACATTCTGTTGACTGGAATCAAGCACTTCATACATTTGAGCAATTTTTCACTGGCTGCACTGAGGTGAAAGACGAAATTCTATTGCAATGAAAGAGTATTGCAATATTTCTATCATTGGTGCTCCGTACTCATTTTGACAACCAATTTGCGATGATACAGTTTATTCTCCTGCTTATACATGTGTCCTCATGGTTACCCTTGTGGGTCAACCAACACCATGGGTGTAACTGTATGAGAAGACAAAGAAACATGTCCTCCTCATATCATCATTTCATTGAAATCAACTACCTAACAACATTCCCAGCTATACAAGTCAGTCAATATCTTATTTTTAACACAAACATTTCATCTGATTAGTTGAAAATGGAAAACAGAGTCTGGGCACTTATGCATCTGAATGTAAATACTTAAGGGATTCAGATACTTTTCTCAGTGGCATTATTTATTTATTTTCATTGATGAAGCAGAATGGACAGCGCTCAGAGAGTCTACGCTCTTATCTGACCTCCATGTCTGATGAGGGCTCATGCAGCTAAGAGTGCCCTAATAACTCATTAGCTAAGCATCAGATTTAGAGGTCCAGCTTTTACATGTTTTAAAATGTATTTCCATGCAACAAGAAACAAGAAAAATGATTTTTATATGCTCACATGTGGCAAGCTGCTTCCTTAACCACTGGACAATAATCAAATTCACATTTGCATCCAGAAAATCATGGTGTACTTGATAGAATTTGCTCAGTCCAATTAATCAATGATGACATTTTCTACTTTAATTTATTCTTGTTATAGCATATGCTGTTCAAATATGCTATTTTCTCATCTCAATACAGATTCACAGTCAGGAGCTCATATTAAGTGCTTTATATAAGATGGATGAGTAGTATGACATTAAGAACAACCTGTCATTGGTGAAGCACTCTTCAGCAGGTGTGGACTGTGCAATTAAGTTATTACGACCCATATTTGTTTTTACTCTTAGGTGGAGACCTCCAGTGGTCATACTAATTATGGTGGGAGCAAAGGAAGAAGTCGTGAGTCACATGGAGGAGGTTCGTGTCCCGTGTGAAGCCAGCGTTGCTTATTTTAACTTACATAACGTACTTGACTCACATCACATCGTAACAGAAATGTTCCTATATTAACTCAATCCATGATCTTTTCCTAAAGCTAAGCAAGTAGCTTTGGTGCCTAAACTTTAGCAAACTGTGAATGTTTCACAATGTTAACCACATGACAAGGAATATCCGGTATGCCTGTTACTGGTACTCTCCAACAACTACACTGTGTTTGTCAGATTGGGATTCTTGGCAATCGACCTATTCAGGCGTTTATTTATGAGGAAGTGTTGGTTTCCGTGTCAGTCCCTCCTCCAGAGATTAGAATTTTGTCCTTGACTCATAACCAAGTATTTCAGTGAGGGTCTGGATTGGAGAAGGGGTAGCAGGTAGTGCTAGAGACAATAAATAATAAATTCCTCTCAATCTGATCCCTGTACAGTCACACATCCAACACTGAGAATCAGATATGGTCTGCAAGGATGAACATTTAATAATTCAATTGGCTGCTACGGAAGGACGTCTAAATACATTCATCTGGTTTGAGCATTCTGTTGAAATGACTCGCCAGAAACAAGTCGTGGAGAGCTCTGCTTTTGTATTGAAATAAGCACTTTTCTGCAGAAGTGGGTCTGAGCTGAACCTCCACCCTAATCCAGTTACTCAAATCCAAATGTTACTAATAGTGCAGCTGTACTTCAAATAGCACTTGAAAGGTGACTGGGGGAGGGGAGGAAAAGCAACAAGCAATTTGCATTTTTCAAGCACTGCTCTGGCAGGTGGAGTGCTAATGAACAATTCTATGATCCATTAATCGGGATCTCGTTTGTATATGGCTGTCATCACAAAGTGGCACTTGAGTTTGCATGTTTGCGTGGCTCCATCAAAAGGGTTAATGGAGACAATGGCGGTAATCAGTCCAAAACAAACAGCTCTCCTCCACCAATCAGGTGGGCAATGGCCTATCGGGGTGTCTGGTTTAAATGTACCACTGTGCTTCACAATATTCTCATATGCAATGCTTAACATGCACAAGAGCAGGCATTTAGGGAAGCTTGATGGCCCCACTATGACTCCCAGAATTGCTGAATTAAATTGCTGTTGTGATTGTAGTCGTGATCTCCCTCAGAGATGACACATACCACCTGAGGGAGAATCCTGCACCAAAGTCCCATAAAGAAAACAGAGTCATACTTTTAAAATCAGTTTCACTTTTGCAAAGCAAGCCACATGACCAGAATATAGTCAAACAGTGTATATCATCTCCATCCATCATACAGTATGTAAGCCAATGCAGCCCATTACATTCCCCCACCTTACATAATCTACCAGGCCCCCAGCGCCGGCACTCCTCCTTTCTGCTCTCCTCGTGAGACGGCACGTTGACAATTAGACCAAACAACTTCTATTCTCTGCCTGCTATGTAGGCCACCTTTTAACCAATATTGAGGATTGAGATGTCAGAGAGGATTACAAGGTGGGCTGACAATAGCACATACAGAGCAGGAGGCACACACCTAGGTGTCTTGTTGCTAACATAAAGGCAGAGTGGGGAGACACGCTGGCCCAGGCTTGACCTTATTAGGTAACCTCTACAAAAGGAAGGTGACTGGTGAAAAAGATGACTCATGGTGTGTAACAAAAGAAAGCGCAAGAAGCTCTGTACTCTGTGGCAAAAGGATGGGAATGACATCTGAACACAACAGTAACGTCCTCCTGTATAGCAAACATAGCTTCCATATAATTGAAATAAAAGTGGCACGGGAGGACGTTCCATCTGTGCAGAATGTACAAGTACATTATTAATGTCTCAATGACTGACCCAGGGTTTGTAGATATAATAGGTTCAATCCAATGATGCTTTTGCCATGGCAACACATCAGCCGTCTCATGCCTCATTCCCTTGACAACAGACAACAGTATCACATCATCTGTGGAAACCATTTAAGTGACGCCCCTCATCACAATAACCACTGAAGATCATCAGAGCGGATATCTTTGTTTGATCAAATTCAGTCATTGACCTTTGTCCTGAACTCCATTCTGTATCATACGTTAGTGGAATAAACAATGGAATAATTAGAATAGAAAAGCAGAAGAAGTCAATAAGACACTGCCAGTCAAAGAACAGTGATGAAAAGTGAGATGTTGATTATAACAAAATGACACAAACAACTTACAAATTAGGCTGACTATGCCAGGTTATCACTGTAATTGCACTGCAGTTATTGTGCACCGCATGCATTTCCGCCTCATACAGGGAACCATACATTTATGTCAGGGCCATAATATAAACACTTGACAGGGGGTAAGCCTTAATGAGTCAACATGGGGAGCTGTTAACTGTGCAGTCCTGAATGATTTATTGTCATGGTGAAGATAACGGCCAGTTAACTTAATATATTACTCAAGACATGAACACATCTTCATCTCAGTTCATCATTTTGTTGTGTTTGTCGTGTCATTTCTTTTTGCCTCATCTGTTCAAACTGTTTTTTCTCTGCATGTTCCAATTTCCATCACTTGTATGTGCAGTACATCATTACATTAAACACATACATGGTAAGCAATAAATAAATAGGGAGGCAAACAAAATGATGACAAATCAGGGTCAACCAATACAAACTGATCATGACATTAAAGAGAAAATAGACAGTATGGATATATACAGTATGTGGCAGACAAAGGGTTGTCATCAAATCATCCCATTTGGGAATTAAAACAACATCAATGCCTGTTGTGAACAGACTTGATTTTCCGCTTCACTGTCCCTCCGCTCTGCTCTGTGGTAAATACTTGAATGAGCTCCCAGTGTTAGTCATGTGTCCCGTCCAACCGATGCGCAGTGATATGCAAAATGGCACCGATCTACCCAGGAGACAAAAAAAAAGGAGACAAAGCAAATGTCAAACTGTGTTCCTCTGAACTGGGACTAGGGGTGCAGGGGTGGGGGCTTGTTGGTGTCATGGGGAGGTTATGCTAAATTTATGTGTGTGTGTGTGTGTCTGTGTGCTGGCAAGGGCTTAAGTGTGCAAGCAGATGTGTGCAAACACACGTTAGTGAACTTACGCATGCATGCATATGCGTCTATGTTTGCACGTGCAATTATCAGCTTCATCAGACATTACCTTGTCACAGCTATGCCCCCCTGTCACCCAACTATCCATGCAAACACACACACACACACACACACACACACACACACACACACACACACACACACACACACGCACACACACACACGTCTCACAAGGCTTGATACTTAATGCATGGGGGAAGGAGGGTGTCTGGTGTTACTGTGGGGCCCTAAGCCGGTTAATGACGCCGGGCACCAGAAGCCCCACAGATGGCTAATCTAACCATTGTCTTCCCCACCCAGCCCCTTCGAGCAAACTTCCATCCTATTGGCCCCCCATGCAGCATGCTACTGTTTACCCCCATTCTAACCAATTCTAATCCTGTTTAGCAACATTCTCAGAACTCTGAATGGCCTTTCGCCTCCAACCCTCTCCCCTCTCCTTTCTCTCTCCCCTCTTCTTTTGTTTTTTCAAATGATAAAATGGGACGGCTGGGTGAAGAGGGGCCACAGTTATCCTCACTTGTGTAAAAGGAGAGATAGGGCCACTGGGGAAGGGGTGGGGGTGTCGAATGAAAGCACGAGGGAGGGTGGGAAGACCTTGGAATGTTCGGGGTTTCTTTCAAGGCGAGTTCATGCCCCAGCTAATTAACGATTATGCTTCATAGTTCTTGCATTCACTAATATGCAGGGATGATGGATATGGTGCTGACATCTTCAGCCCCCCAATGCTGCTCCCGGTGCCTCCCTCTCTCTTTTCTCGCATAGTCTGTCACTCTAAGTCCGCTGTGTCAATCTGGGCCCCAGTCTGGCTGACTGATATACCCAGAATTCCTCTCCCTCTATCTGGAGGGAGGTGTCAGTGTGTGAGGACGGCATTGTATGTGGCATATAAAAAGGCCTCACTTGTAAATCCATTTCTCCTCAGCGCACATATGCATAACGAGATGACTGCACGTACGCACACACGTACACACACACACGGCCTGTCTGTAACCTCTACCAAAGAGGGAATGTCACAAAGCAGCCCAGAGAGGATCAGTGGATTGGGCCTGTGTGTTCACGTTGCCCTCTCTGCTAGTCTTTTCACTTTTGTTTCCATACATATCAAAGCATTTTTCAGTTCTTTCTCTGAGCCTGCTAATATGACACATTGCCGTTTATACTGATTTGAATAAGTGGATAAGGGCCACAAAAGCCCACACAGAATAGGGACTGACTTGAAACTCTTTCATCGCCCGCTGAAAAGGACATTGTTACTGTCCGACCTCACCGCCGGGTTCCAGAGGCGTTTCAACAGCGCAGGGAGATTACAGGCGATGAAAGAATCCACTTAACACGTTTTGTTTTGTATTTTTTATCATTTCTTCTCCTTCTGTTTGCTCAGCAGCGAGCGTATGAAAAGGAGAAATTATACGCAAATGGGATTGCGGTCTATCTGTTGCACCCAGGTATTGGCGTGCCATGACTTCAAAGGCCACAGTAGTGCTTTGAAGTGGAGCTTGAAGAGAGACACCTGTTTTTTTTTTACTTGTAATAATTGTTCAACACACTGATACTTAACACTGCGCTGAATGACAGGCTTGGATTCTGTGGACATGACAATCAGTCTTGGTCTCAAAATCCTCATATCCAATGACACAGCGGAGGGACGAACACCAGGGACGGCAAATGATTCCTTACTGAGGCGATTTCAAAAGGTAACTGCCCCGGTGCTTGCCAGTGTTGGTAGTTACTCATCAAATATGCCTTCAGCTGCAAACTGTGATCTTATTTTAAAGTGATTTGATTCACTGGCACCTAGTTGTTGCAGTTTAAATCCACTAATGCAGTGTCATCAGCCACCTTCTGCTATCACGAGCTACCATATTCCCTTTAAAATCCGTGCAACCAGCTGTTCAGATGATTAAGAAAACCTACCATCAGGCTACCTGGCTGCTGTCTGCGCATGTATTTTTTTCACTCACTTTCAAGAGATCTTGAGGCAATCACATCATAGATGTGAGGATGATGGGGAAGATCCTGCCTCAGTTAATCTGTAGCCGTACCTGTGACTTCACAGTTCTCGTCTGTAAAGATTAAAATAAAAAGGCGTTATGTTTCTGACCGCAAGCCAAGCACACGCAGTCCCCACCCCTCTCAATTGAAAACTCTAAAAGCATTTCTCACATCCTTTCTTCTATCTCTTTGCTTAGTCTTCATACGGTGTGCTTTTATCCAATGCACCTTACAATACTAAAAGTGCAGGCATTTTTATTATGGGTGGCAAGTTGAAGCCCTGCAGGAATAACACCTCTTCTTTTTCATCTTTCCTGCTTTTGCTTTTTTGCTAAATCATACAACTGTAAATTAGAGAGATCTTTCCCAGCACCATCTCATAAAATACTTTAGTCTCCTAAATCAGCTTTGGATATGGTGAGTGTTGGGGTTATGTTAACCCTTGCACATTGTGTAAAAAAATATTGATAAATTTGTCATGGCGAATGTGCTAGCAAATAGATTTCTGCTTTCACATCCAGCAGATGCAAAGAAATATTACCGTTCAAATGGAGCCATGGTGACCTGATGCATGCAGGTCCGACATTCATTCTGCTGCTGAGACTCAACCTTAAGGTTAATAAGCAGGCTCAAAAGAAGAAACTTGGGTGATAAGCCTCTTTGATGCACCGCATGCAATACCTTTCTCATTTCACAGTCAGTCTTGTTCACTGTTAATATGAAACATATTGATTCATGCGGGTTTAACGCTGACTAATTATTAAAGTGAGGCAACACTGGACTGTAAAGTAACTTAAACCAACTTAAACTGAGATTTTTTTTCTGTATTTGAATGCATTACAAAAGCTGAATTTCATCAGAAAACAAGCTTTACTTTCGGCTGTTGCTCTCAGATAGCTTCTATTCTACTGTTGCAGAGCAAAAAATCTATTATATTGCCTCAGTGAGATTCCATTATGATAATGTCCAGTGCTGACTCTGCAGAACATTTTCACATTTCCCACCAACATCCCATCACATTTACATACATGGCATAAAATTATTAGAATGCATTTTATGAAAAATGTCAGTAATGTGGCTTAAATAGAGAGAATAGGAGCAGTGCTCTATGTGCAAGCATGCAGATCGAGGAAGTAGAATTGGTGCCAGTGGACAGTAAAAAAAATTGCCCCCCCCCCCCCTTTTAAATTATCAGGTCTTCCCTATCTAGTTAAAGCATTGACTTATGATCACATTTTGACAATATTAGGTTAGTAATAATGTCATTAATGTCAAAGTTTTAATAAAATCTATAATGGAAATGTCCCTTTGCATAAGATTAAATTCATGCAGTCAAGGATAAATGTGCATAACTATCCTCATTATTCACCTCTACGTTACTTCAGTGTCAAAATAATCTAATTTTGTCTCATGTCCTAGTGTTTTATGAAGATGTAATACGTATTTTTCCCAATTTTTTTAGCCGAGCGCACATTATTTACATTTTAAGACATTCTGCTCATTCTAAAATTTTATGAGACCAATCAGCCATTACACAGGTATCCCATCCTCAGACTTGTAAAAGAGCACGGCAGGCCAGCAGCATCAGCAGCATGAATCTACAATGTGGTTTCCAAGCTGAGCAATAGGACCGCTCCAGCACAAAGAGAAGCTCTGTTCCCCCACTGATGAGCCAGCACAAACTGCCAGTCCCCTCACTGAATCATTCCCCTAGTAAATGTCCTTCACCATCGGCTTTTATGCAGCACAGCTCCCTCGCCCAGACTTCAGGCACTGTAAACGGCAAGCAGGGTCAGAGTAATTGAAATCATTAATCGTGTTTTATTCCACTTTGGGGCAAAGTAAGCTTGAATTGGAAAGAGGTAGGTAATGGCTTTGGATAATGTACCAGTCTTTGAGGGAAGCGAAAGAAACAATATTGAGTTGTATAGACTGCTGAATTTCAAAGGTGGAATAGTTGTAGATCATGTACTATTATGCTGTCATAATAAAATCATTGATTTATCTTTTGGAATAAATCTCATACTGTATTTATTTATCACATTAAATTAAAGCCACAGAGACAGAAACAGACAGAGGAACACAGTCACCCTCACACACTCACACACACCTTTCCATCTTATCAAAATAAAACCATTCAGCAAAAGCAAACAAGAGAGCAGTAGAAGAAGAATTGGACAGTGATGTGGTTGACAGTGACAGTGAAGCTGTCAGGCTGAAATCAAACAGTTGGACATTTTTCTTTTTGGCCATGATTCTGTATTTGTGTCATATTGAACCTTGCAGGATCACAGTCTGTTTAGAATGTACAAATCTTTACAATAATCTAATCACATTCAGCCCTGTGTCACTTCAGAGACCACAGCACTTAACTACTATCATATGTGTCTGGACCAGACAGGGCTTAAGTTCAAAGGTGACTGTCTGGTTGATTGCCTGTCCACGGAACACAGCACCCTGGGGTGCAAAGACACAACATGTCCTGTACCCCTATGGGAGCTTAGCGGCATGCTGACCTATGGCGCCATGCTCCCAGTCTGGCTATGACCTCGTGATGTTCCCCCACTTGTTCAGACAGGCCAATATCAGCTTGTGTCTGACCTGTCTCCGCCTCACCCTGCTCCAGTTTCAACATCGATAGACACTCGGGATGGAGACTCTAAATATGGTGGCCTGTTCATTCCTACGATAGCTGCTCACCATGCACCAAGTTTGCAAAGTTTTTTCCGTCCCTGACCATGCTCATTACCATGTCTCTCTGCCTTTGCCTGGCTGACCGCTGGCCTACATGCATGAAAGAAAAATATTATTCTGTTGCAACATTTTAAATAAATGAAACATGACTGTAATAATTCAGAGTGGGTTTAAAATGTTTGTAAATCCTTTTATTTTTCCAGGCTTAGAGTTTTTTTCTGGGCTTGGTTTTGAGCAACATCATGCTATTGTGATAATTGATGTAAATGATTTTAAAATGCTTCAATGTTGAATGCATCTATTTATGACCAAAAAATCATTACCTGGCACAAACGCACCAGCGCTTTGCTTTTGGCTCCTGTAAAAGATTGGCTGAGAGGTGGAGAGAGAAGACATGGAGGCAGGAGTAGTCTTTGTCTGATGTATGCTTTATTTGTACTTCACACCAGGCAACCAAAGCAAACCTAAGCTAGGCCCGCGGCTTTCCATCAGCTTGTATGCTTTTCTACAGGAAAAGGAGCCATGTCTCCCAGAAAAGAAAAAATAACATTTCTATGTGAAAACAAGGTCTAATCATTATCTATTTATCTTAACAAAGAAATAGCAATAATTTATCTGTGGTACTTTAAAAGACTATTACCTGTAACAATGGAAAACCTCCCCACTGCACTTCAACAAACATGGCACAGTCTGGGTTCCCTCTCCTATAAAGCCCACTGGAAGATATCACTTCCTGTTTGGCAGTTTGGACCCATGGCCTACAGGTAATGTGGATGTGACCTCATGCAAGCAAACATTTGGGTGACTGAAACTGAGAATAAAGAATATATTAAGTATTGAATTAAATGTGTGTGCAAAGGAGAGAGAAATGAATATGTAGTTATTGCATTAACAATGTGAATGATGGCAGTATTCATGCTAAACTGACTATTGTTAGCAGGTTAGCATGCTAAACTCCATGTGCTCATTATGCTAACTTCAGGCCTCAGACCTTAAAGCTTCTTCCACATATGCTTTATGTGAATGGCTGACTCTATGCTAGCTGTGCTGCAACAGGCCATCCTGGATGGGTTACATGGCAGTGTTAGCTAGGTAGACAAGATGATAAATGATGACTACCATTTCTACAGTACCCAGCATATTAATATTAAGATTAATTTTATTGATAACCACAATCTGAAAATTATTACACTGAAGTTGCAATACATCAATGTCTAATCTTTAATTGCAACAGAATCATGACATGATACTTGTAAAGCTTATACTTAATAGCTTTGCGGTGAGGTTGGGTGTGTTTTGATTACTGGCTGGAGGCACAGAGAGGATGTGGTTGCATCCTCCTGCTCCAAAGCAGGTTGATTGCCTCAGGACAGGGCAAAGCATGCCTGCATGCTGACACTGTGTGGCATGGCTAGGCAAGCTTGGAATGGGATGGAATGGGATTGCTTTTGCTCCCATCATGCCAGCTGGCGTACCTGCCCTTATCAGGTTAACTGGCTTGGGACAGGCTAAATTGTGCTCACTCACTGACACACGGGTCTAACAGCAAAGGCGAGAAAGAGTGACAGTTGCTTCTGGAGTGCAGTTTCTCTTTTTAGTGGTGGAAACAGTTTGTTTATGGATTTGTATTTATGGTTTGTTGCCTGTGCATCTTTGCCACATAGCTTTGTTCAAATATTAGTAACACAGGAATTTGCAACCAATGAATTTACTGACAATTCAGTACAGTCAAATCAGTCTAATCCACATGACAGTGGCAACTAAAACCAGACATATAGCAGTGCACAAAGCATTCTTGCCTATCCAGTTTCAACACATTCCCGTTCCCAGAGCGTCAAATACCAACATTTTGTCATGCAACTTGGCATCTCATACAGAGGCAAAGGTACCCTTGAGCATCTGTATGAGATGCACCAGGCTTTCAACTAACTGCAATGTAAACCCATCCATGTCACTATTAGATGCACAAAGCCAACAAGTTTGATTAGGTCTAGACACTATTTGGTTAGTACAGCAAAAGATTATTCACTTTTGGTTTCATTTTTGGTTTCTCAAAGGACACGAACCCTGATGGTCTACTGGGTGAAAAGAATACCAGGAATGAGACCAGGCTCCACGTTTGTCACAGCCACCTCCAGGTTTGCATCCAGATTCAGCAATGACTACAAAGTTAAGAGGTATGGAAGCTTTGCTTTACAGTCTGGTTATGGGCTGAGTCTGTGTTGAGATACAATGTGACAGGGATCCAGAAGATCACTCATCAGTGATCTCTGGATGTGTGGGTGGTACTAACACATTTTCAGTTTTCTATTGATGAGGTCTGAATTTCTGTTGTGCTCAAACATTAAAAAGTGCAGTCATCTGTAGGAGTATTGTCTGACCAGATCAAAGCTGCTCATGGCTGGCATTCAATGTTAAGCTTGCTAAAATGTGTCATTATAAAAGGTTACAACATATTGATATGCATATTTTGCCAAATTGCTCAAAATTTGCTGTACACTGGTTTGTTTTCTTTAATTCACAGTTAGCAGGTTAAAAATGACTGTAATCAGTGATTAAGGATGATATGACTTCACCCAGTGGTGTAATAAAAATAAATGAAACTATAACTTCACTTGAGCCTGATTAAATTCTACAAATTGATGACACGTGTTCTTATTGCCAAATCCTCAGCCAGCAAAGTACTCACCAACCTTAACAACTTTCAGACCTCACACAAATCAAGTTTAACTTTAGCTGATCCTAGGCGAATACAAATGATCTTAAAAGTGAGTTTAAAAAGACATTCCATCTCTCGCAAGGTTAAATGTTTTTTTATGCTTACCACTGATGAACCCC
This sequence comes from Chaetodon trifascialis, assembly GCF_039877785.1. Taxonomy (NCBI): domain Eukaryota; kingdom Metazoa; phylum Chordata; class Actinopteri; order Chaetodontiformes; family Chaetodontidae; genus Chaetodon; species Chaetodon trifascialis. Next base: position 15,379,324 of record NC_092059.1, on the reverse strand, counting down.
ATCACATTGTAATGAATTTCCTACAAAGTAATCCGAATAGCCTTTCTTCTGAACAGCAATTATATGACTAAACCCCTTCCGAGAGGTGTGTGAACCCATTTTGTGGCCTGATTGAAAGCTATTCATCACAGTTGGCAGCCTCCTCACTTCTGTGCCGTGCACGTTCGTGTGCCACGTCTCAGTCCTCCACAAAAAGCTTCTTACGTTTCAGAACAGAGCATAACAGTCTATGCCTGTATTTACTGCTCATGGCAAGCTAAAGACCTTTTAGCTTTCATGTGGCAAACACTCTGGGAATAAAAACAAACTGCACTGAGTTTTTGTGGACGTGTCGGTGGTGGCAGTATAAACATTCTGTTGTACCATCCAGCTGCACGCTTTGCTGTATACATACAATGTGGCATGGTAGAGGTACAATCTTAAAATAAAACACCTGGAAAGCTATTTTGTACTGTGTTCAACAAGCCAGTTAAACATAAATGGTTACTTTGATCAGCATCACGGTTAGTGAACAAGACACAGCAGTAGCTGTATGGAAATGTGCCCAAAAATTGTCAATGTATATGCATGCATTACTTATAGATAAGAAACAATATGAAAGACGATGTTGGAAGCATTCGGGTGAGCATGCTGTCACATTGCATTGAAATGGTGGGAAGAGATATACAGTGTTAAAGATATGCAGCATGTGCAGTGTTTTTCCAGGGCTACATTGATAGCACGCACGCTTAATTTCCCCATTCATGAGTTTGTGACTGCAGGGAGGACAGTGCAGGGAGACTCAGGAGGAGAGAGTCTGTGGAGGAAGAAGGAACAGCATGGCTTTGTGATAAACCCACAGTGCGTCATAATTTCTCACCAGAGCTGAACTCCATTTTAGCAAACATGACCGCTCTTTGACCCTCGGAGCAGGGGGCAGATGGTGATGAGGATTAAAGCGAAGGCGACAGATGAGGGAGGGGGCCAAAGTTGTGGGGGATTGATGAGACGAGGCAGGAAAAGAGGAGCGTAGTGAGAAATTCGCATCCCCGAAGTTAGCTGTATATATTTTTTTCTTTTCTATATGACATAACAAAGACACATTACCATAATCACCGCTTTCCCACCATCATCAAATCGATTCAATTCCCCTCCGCTCTTCTCAGAGTCCTGTGGGAGAAACATCAGTAGTTTTGTCTTCAAGGTGAACCTTGTGTGTGCAGGAATGCATGTTTCGTGCATACAGTGTGTGCGTGTGATGGTTGCACCACGATGAGCAATGTTTGTGTGTGTATGTGTGCGTGTGGAGGAAGTTCCCTGGCAGAGGCAATAAAGTCTGGCAATAATCGCCTGCGCAGTGAGGTGTGTGTCCTGAGGAAAAAAGTCATCCCAGCCACTAACCACAGCCACATTATCTCAACTACACACGGTGGCAAGTTAAGGGTGACAGAGTTGAGCTTTTGACCAGAGGGTTGGCAGTTCTACCCAATTTGGAAAGTCTAAACAAGGTGTACGAGATGTCTGCTTGCTTCTCAAACCACCCCGCCGTTAGTACTTTTCTGCCCGTCTTCAGAAAGGAGATGTGTCCCTCTGAGATTTATAAGGCTAATATGAAAAAACATATCCAATAAAGACAATTAGAAAGAAATGTTTGCAGTTTTGTGCCTTGTTGTCTGGTGGTGTACTTCATGCATTGTAGAAGCCCTAATATGGAGTTTCAAAGGCACACTTCAGCTACAAACCATCAGTTGTTAGTATCAGCCCCTCAGAATCAAAGCACACATTCTTGTTTTTTGATGCACCACGATATATCTCCATGTTAAAGCCAAAGATACCACTCAGAATCCATTGACTGAAAAAATATGAATATCCCGGATATCTGTTACCTGAAGTAGCAGATGTCCAGTATGTCCAGTATTGGGATGAGTGAATACACCAATACAGTTAAATTAATCCATTAAATCAAACATTCACTTAATCAGTTGTTACATTAAACACATTGTGAAAGAGCCCAAAGGTGCATGTTTCATTTTATTTCTATGCTGCTCCTGCAAAGGCAATTCTGCAAATGTGACATATTCACAGTCAAGGGTTAGAGCTTGGTAGAAAATCAAATCAATGTTAAAATAAAAAATGTTCCCCTTGGAATTGAATAATGCACCATATTTAATATACATTTGTGCTATTGAAACTGTTCTGTAAAGTGCTGCTTCTTTTCAGTTAAATGGTACATGGTGTGCCAGGAGAAGTGATAGCTATTGGATTGTGCTGTGCCTGTGCATGTCTTCCAACTGTCTGCCATGCCTCTCAGGCTATGATGCTTTATATCACATCACACGGGACCACTGGAGCATGTGTGGAAGGAGGTGTTCTTGTATTGTTGTTGTCAAGCATGTCTAGTTTTTTCTTTTTTCTTTTTTTTTTTTAAACCTGCCGCTAATCCTTTTTTCTGCTCCCGTCAGGGTGGGATGGTGTTCATATGTCAACACAGCAAAACCGGCTCCTCTGAAGACACGCACACTTCTGCAGCTGAGTGTGAAGGCACGAAAAGTAAACACGGACAGCCTCAGGTATGACCACACACAGTCGCATGAAGACACACACAGTAGTCTGAGAGGTGGTCACCCAGGCCCAGTACAGGTGCAACCAACTGACCTGAATTTTAACAACCATTTAAAGCTCATTACCAAATCAGCCTACTACCACCTGAAAAATAGAACCAGAATTAAGGGTTGTCTGTCCAAAGAAGACATGGAAAAACTTGTTGATGCATTCATTTTCAGTAGGTTGGACTATTGCAATGGAGTCTTTACTGACCTAAACAAAAAAACAATTAGGTAACTACAGCTGATTCAAAATGCTGCTGCACGAGTCCTTACAAACACCAGAAAAATGGACCATATCACACCAGTCCTCAGATCACTGCATTGGCTTCCTGTGAGTCAAAGAATAGACTTTAAAATCTTACTGTTGGTCTACAAAGCATTAAACAGTCTAGGGCCAAAATATATCCTAGATTTATTAACCCCATATGAAGCATCCAGACCCCTCAGGTCATCAGGGACAGGTCTATTGTGTGTTCCCAGAATGAGAACCAAACAAAGTGAAGCAGCTTTCAGTTGTTATGCTCCTCACCTGTGGAACATTCTCCCTGCACACCTGAGGTCTGCACCAACTGTCAGCTCATTTAAATCAGGGTTGAAAACATTATTATTTGCTACAGCTTTTACTTAAAGTAAATATATCTGTATATATATATTAATCTGTCTTTTATTGGCTTCAGTTTTTAATTTTCCTTTAAATGTATTTTTTTTTTTTTCTATTCCCTTCTAATTTCTTTCCGTCTTTCTCTCTTTCTTTGAAATGTATGATTTTAATATATTTTTATGCTTCTGTAAAGCACTTTGCCTGGTGTATGAATTGTGCAATAAATTTGCCTTTGCCTTTGACGGATGCAAAAATATCCCCACCCATGTAGTTCGACAAATATGCTCGAGTTGAGAGCAGCCGATGTCAAAATCAAATGTCAAAATCTCTTCTTGACGCTTATTGTTGTAAAAGCTACAATAGCTGAAAATCACTGGCTTTGTAATTAAAGCATCCTCTCTAATTTTACACCAATATACTTTAACAATTGAGCGCAGGATTAAGAGGAGAAGGATTAAGACTGAACAAACAGGACATCACTGCTGTTAAAACGCTCTTACAGCCATTTCCCCTTCAAGTCTGACATTTTCTTCCTCTTCTATCAACACTTGCAACATAGTACTAGATAATACTGCTTCACAAATTAGCACATTCTAATCTTATTACAGAAGCTGAGTTCACGGGCAGCCTTTGATGTGTGCAGCATAGCTTTTATTTCACATTTTCCATGTGTTTAATATGACGGCTCTAACGATCTAGAATGTAATGAGAGGTAATTGCCGGCGCTAACTATGCCTTTATCGAAAGCCTTTATTGTTCTTTATTGGACACCATTTGCACCCTGATAGCGCGCCCTGCTAAATTAGGCTTGATGCAAATCTTTGTTAATGAGCGATAACTGAACACTGTGTGTTTAGGCTTGTCTCAATACAGCTATTAAACACAACGTTCAGTGGTGTAGCATGAGGGCAACAACTATCCGTAAAGCGTGTATGTCTGATTAGTTTATTTAAATCCGTGTCTAGTTTAACAGAATGATGGCTTCTCTGTTCACCAGCTGTCCTACATTTTTGCTTTCACAACTGCCCTCCTCCTTCTTGAAAAAAGAGGACACGTTTTACCCGAAATGCATCACGATCTGGCCTTTGTATGACCTCGTCGCCATGATGCGAGTGTCTGGCCGCGGGCGGCGTCACATATCGGTCATTTTCGGCCAATCAGAATCCTCTGTTGTGGCTGGCTGGCTGTGATTGGTGCTGAGACAGAGCTCGGTAAGGCGATTGGAGTAGCGTCACATTGCGATGCTACAAACATAACGGCAAAAAAAATAAAAAATAAAAAATCTGACTTAACATGTTCAGTCTCTTTATCTGTGAAGTTGGACAATGTCCCACTTTTCATGATTAATCTTATTTCATTGGACAGAAAGTGCGTTGGCTTTCCTGCTGCGTTTGCCCTACGCTCAAGCGCCACTTTTTTCACCCTCCGCCTTTTGTTTCGTGACAACTCTGGGCGACTCGGACTGTTTACAGGTCATTGGCAGTGCAGAGAGGTGAAGCCGAGCCCGTAATGAGTTGACACTTGGTTCCACATAAAAACACCTCGCTGGCCTTCAAACCTACACAGCTGTGCAGCCGACAAGAATGTTAGCGCATTATCTAACACCCCCCACTGCCTCACCTTTGTCTGCCTGCCACCTGACATTAGACTGCTTCACTTTGGCCTTGTTAGAGGTCCTTAGTGAGGTCAAGGGGGTAAGACTGGACACCTGATGCTAGATGTAAATGACTACAATTTTTGTGTGAACAAAAAATTACTTTGCCCCTTTGATCTGATTTTTATGGGGTAATTTTGATCCTACATGGGGGAGAGTTTGTCAGGCCACTGTATAGGTCGATTTGAACCAGTTTGTTTAAATGAGATCTTATGAAACAGGTTTCTCCAGCCGCTGGATACTGATTTACCAGAGATAATGGTTCCATTTTCTTCTTTGTGTCTATCTTCCACCTCTTGATGGCTGAGTTTCTAGTTTTTCTTCATCTTAACAATGTTTTGCATTGTCTCTTTTGCTGGTGCTATGGTTTGTGTGGGGTGATTATTTTCCCCTCCCGCTGATTGATTGCATGATGATGATATTTTCTCTTGGTTTAGGCTGCGTGTTTGACTGTTTTGTGATTGAAAATGTTTTGCTCGTGAAATGCACAGGAAAGAATTGGCCTGTCATCGGCTTCAACATTTGTCTTTGGGAGGTCCACAGGATTACGCGCCTGAATACTTAACAAAACAGTTCGGGAAATATAGTAACCGGGAGGGTCAGAGTTTTCCTATTTTTCTCCTTTATTTTTTGGTGTTTTTGGTCTATAACTAAAATTATTCTGGCATTTTTACAGTTATTTGCTAACCCCAGTGTGAAATAGTACCAAGGTGATGCAGTGTGTCATGAATATTCAATTATTGGTCATCTTGTCTTTGTCTTGTATTTCCTGGAAAAAAAAATAAAGATGTGTTTTGATAGTGGGAAACAGTCTTGGAAATAATCCCATCTTCATTCCAGTCTGAACGTAACAGAGAAATTCATGTGTCATTTGCGTTTCTGAGATGCAAAATCTTGACAGTTTTCTGAACCCCCTCATTCAATGTGGGCTCACAATAGCACAACCCTTTGCTGAATTTTCAAGAGAGAAAACAAATAGTTTGTCATTATTGCCAGGCTTGAATGCTGATGTATTTTTATCTTGTGCAGTATGTTTGCAATAAGGAGAGATAAGGCAGAAGCCGGGAATGTGCTCCTTTCAATTCCATCTTCCTTTTACGCGCCCCTCTCAAACTTCCTCAAACATGCCAGACTATTTTTCCCTCCTTAAATCAAGGACAGTGGGGAGGACGAGGTGTGATTGCTTTCACAGCCAGGAAGTAATCACACCAGACCTGCCACAGCTCTGATTAAGACTGATAAATATCGACAAGCAGTTAATGAGATGTCAGGCAGGAACAAGGCCCTTTCCTTCATGCCTACCGATGACACCAATGGAGAGGAAAAATGACCTCGACTTCGCAATGTCATGACCGTCTTTCATGAGTGCAAAGCACAAGCTATTAATTATCTTTAGTTGGGGAGCAAGATTATCGATGATGCAGCTGGATTATTCACATCAGAAAAGAAACCATGGCCAGCAGATGTTTGTTGGGGTATCATTCTTCACAATTACATCAGCTAAACTCAGAGTTATTATCCTTCATTTCATTCAACACAAAGGTTTTTTGTTTTTTTCCATCAGCAGGTTCAGACAGACGTGTAGTCAACATAATGCTTGTGCAGGCATGCCAATTAGCTGATTAAAAGATTATCTGAAATGTTTGTTGCCCATTGACTGTGCTGCTCATGCAAGTTGACGCCTATTATTGAGCTTAGAGTTTAAAACCAATATCAATATCAAAATCAATGTAATTCAAATAGGTTCAGATTTACATTGCCATAGAGATCATTTATGCTTTTGGTTTGTATAATAAGACAGCCTTGGTTTTCTGTCAACATCCCTGAAGCCTTTTGCAAACACTGCAGTGCGTGAAACTCCCATAAAGGCACACAAACATGAGCCTGCTAGACGTCTGCTGAACAGTGATGAGGATATAAGCTCAGCAGGGGGCTGGAAGAAAGTAAATTAATTATCTCACCAAGCATCGTGTATACATTGCTTAATGTGTGAGCCCTATACCCCCGAGTAGCAGGCCCACGTCAGTGCTGTTTCATGCTCGGCCATGTGATTTAAGCATTGCGGTCCTGGGATTACCCTCTCTTTACAGTAAATTAAGGCTCTATCTTGATAACTGCAGCCATGAGGATATCTTATCTCCCCACAGCAGCGTTTTGATGTGCTTGTTCAATGGCCTCGCTGTACCTGAAGGCCGCCATACCTCTCATGTGTGATAGATTCCCACCAACTGTCCGGCTTTGACCGTGAACTCCGGGTCACCCCATGGTGCCCGGGTGTAGTCCTGTCGAACATTGTTTCCCTGGCAGACATACTCAAGCCATCAGACAGAAAGAGCATGCAGCTGCACCCAAACACCCAACAATAGGATGCTTGTTCTGGAACAGAAAAGGTCGGGTCCCCTTTTTGGGGAAGGGGGTGATGGAGCGGGTGGTCAAATATTTCTGGGGTTTTGCAATAGGATAATCCTGCGTGGTGTTCCTTTGAATGGAGGCAATCGTCTGCAGATTTCGGGAGCCTTCGATAAAATGAAAAACTCACCCTTCCACTACAGGAATATTTATTTACTGTATATAGCTATTAAAAAACGGAGCATTCTAATGTTCTGTACACAACACTTTCACATATGGCTATCTAAAAATGCCTCATATTAAAATACCATGAAAGAAAAGTGGTAACCAAGAACTTTTTAAAAACATTTAGTTCTTTACTTTTTAATTCATTCATTGATAGACATGACTAACTGAAAGGCCAAGACAAATAAAGGGAGAAACATGCTGGAACATAGTTAATGTGATGTTAAAGTAAGGAATTAATCAAATGGCAAAAAACCCTTGGATGTGAAAATCAGTTCAATCAGGTCTGTAATTGAGTGCATGTGTTGGAAAGATGGTGTGGGGGTGTTAGGCTGGTATGATAAATAGAGGAGGAGAAAAACAAAACAAAATAACCATTGGAAATGCAATTTAGGGAAATTAATGACAAATTTTAAGTCTTGTTGGCAAATCTCTGTGACTCGTATCATGCATTTCAGTTTTCTTTCTTTCTTTTTTTTTTTTGCTGCTTGCCTGTTTCACAGACGCCTTGATAACAGACAGGAAACAAAGGTGCAGACAAACATACACGCACGCACGCACGCACGCATGCACGCACACACACACACACACACACACACACACACACATGCATGCATGCACACACATGCTTCTTTGTTGGAAGTATTTGCCAATTAGCAAGTTGTGGGGTTGGAGTGGTAATTAGGCTTTCCAGTCGGCTGGTGTCTGTGTACAGCTTAGCTGAGACAGGTCCGAAGCTAAACACCTCGCTATTTGTCCAGCAATTATGTCAGGTCCCCATGTCACAGTACAGACGTGACCAATTAGCTGTGCCAGGCTAAAGTGAAAGAGAGGGATTATGGCAGAGGAGATGGGAGAGGATGAAACAGTAGACAGAGAGCGGGTGTGGGGGTGTTAGCGGGGAGCTCATAAGAGGGGGAGAGTGAGGGATAGCCTGTAGGGAATGAGAGAGAATAAAGGGAGACAGAATTTGGTTTAGGAAATGAGGGGAAGGAGTGGGTAAGGCAGCGGATTTCTTTTTTTTTTTTTTCCCATCGCTGTGTGATCATGTTTTGCATTGATCCTTGTCCTGACCGACATGTGGCTAAGACATGCTAATGCGGGGTGATATTTATGCTAATGCCACCTCCCTGACCAAGTAGGGATAAGAAATTGATCTTTATTGACGTCTCAATAATTCTCCCTTGCATTATATGACATATTTTGATGAAACAAGCCTGCATGCAATCAATATTCTCCAGCTTGGAGTAATGTGACACTATGTCAACAGCTGTAGGAAAGCATCTAGTGTTTGAGTTCGTCTTGGCATGGGTCCATATTTACTTCATACTGACACATCGAGCACTGAAGGAGCACCTGCTATCTGGACTAGTCAAAACAAGTGAAAACCTATGATATGGTCACAGTCTGTCCCACAATATGTGCAGCAGTGGTGGTTAACTTTCTCTCTTTACATCGGGTTTCCTCTGCTGAAGTGGTGCCACAACTGTTTCAATACTGAGTGGTGATACAAGAAAGTAGAAAAAACAGATTATATGTCCGTGAAATGCTGCTGGACCTTCAGTATATGTCCAGTGAGTCCATCATCTCTCAACATCAAAGGAGAACAAGAAGCTGTAAAAAGTTGTGGAGATCTGAGCTGAAATGTATTCTGCCCGCTGCAACACAAAAAGAACCCACATAATCCTCAGCTGAAACTTCTCCGAGCGCATCTAGGGGGGAGCGTTTCAAAAAAATTGCTCTACGCAGACACCGAGACCACCCGCTCCAAGACTCTGTATTTAATTGGACAGGGAAAGGGAGACGAGGGGAGCCAGGGGACAAGGCGAGGGGTGGATGAGGAGGAATATATGATCTGAGCATCTTTTCTTTCTTTCTTTCTTTTTTTTTTTTTTTTTTGCTTGAAAACAAGAGTGTTGGCTCAGGGCCTGCAGAGATGAGTACAGCTCACATAAATTAGTGGGCCTGAAAGACAATAAGGGGAGCTCGAGTGTTGCATGGTGTTGACCGAGCTCTAGTTTGATTTGCAAACTTTTCTGATTTGGTGGTGACAACTTGTCTTGCTAACTTGTGAGGCTGGGAGGCAGATCGACCGTGCTGTGATGGCAACTTTTGAGAAAGTGTCTCTGATCTGGAATTACGCTCCAACACTTTGGTATTCGTCTGGACATATTCACAATTTAACTCAGCTAAATTTGGCAAACTGCTGTTTGTGATCTTGAACTCACAGTAACAACCTCAATAATGGCAAGGAACTTAGCAACTAAAGGAGCATTAGAAATAGATGAACTCTGTGTAACTTCTCCCAAGGATCAATATCCATTCATCAGGTGCCTGTAGCTATAAAGATGAAAGAAAGCATTAGAAAAAAATATTTTTTCTACACACAGTGTTACTCTGAATGTCCTCAGGCTTTTCCATGGCAAGGGGAATCATGCAGCCTAAACCTGTCTGAAACACAAACATCAAATCAGAGAACTTTGGATGAAAAATGAACAATCTGTACTTACAGGTACACTGAGCACACTAACACAAACATGCAGAGTTAAATCTGGGGGTGTTGCATGTTTACGTGAAGCAGATCGTTATCTGGACTGAGGCTTTGGTGCCACTTTATCAACAAAAAATGTTATTGTGATAACTGCTGAACACTATGTGAAGCTCTGGTAGTGATTATAGGAGCCAGAGATGGCCATAAATGATAATCAGTGAAACTGAATGTGTTTGTCTTGGGCAAGTTGTTGACTGGAGAACACGTGTGTGATTATGTGTTGGCATGGTCGCTCATGGAAGAACAATTTAGTCCACATGGATGAATTATCAGTTCAAAACACAACATAAAGACTCAGTCAGGAGATCAGGTCACGTTTCTTAAATAATTTAATTGCAAAAGGGTCTTTTAAAAATATTTCTACAAGAATGCATCATCATTTTTTTTTAGTAATTTGTTGTGTATGTCTGCACCATTAAATACATCTTAATGCTTTTCAAAGAGGAATTAACAATTGCATTTCTCAGCGCTTTATTCCATCCCCACCTCCCTGTTCTCTACACATGTACAGTACTCTCTCAAACATATCACTTCCTTGTATGAAGAGGGGATTTTCAAAAGTGACCAAAAGACAGATGTGGGGTGAGCTTGTTAGAAGACAGAAGAAAAGACTGTATATATTTATTTAAAACAGACAACTGAAGAAAAGGACGTTAGTAAGTGGTAAGGGGTTTCGGGCAGGGTGGGTTCGTTTGTTTGATGATCTGCGGAGGATGTGAAATGGCCAAAGAAAGGTGGAAGGAATGTTGGGATAGTTTGAATCCTATTGGCACACATAGAGATAACCACATCTGACAAAGCTTAAACTCTGCTGATCAAAGTGTTGTCTGTATAAAATGGCAATCCTTTTATTTCGCACACTCTCTCTCTCACACACACACACACACACACACACATACGCAAACATAACAGTCCATCTTAATTTCAGCAACGTGCAGTCAGAAGGATGAACAAAAAACACAAGAGAGCGAGTTTTTCTCTGTGTGAATGCTGAATATTAAACACTCTCATGAATGTGTGAAAAATCCACTTAGAGATTAATTGTTTGCAGTTGATGTGGTGGCAGTTTAATCATTTTAAGATGTGCAACAGTGCCAGTTGAGCTCATCACTCACGGCCCGTTGACTTTGGTGAACGCAGCTCCAGACCCCAGTGCACCATGTGCACCTCATCAATAGTTCATGCAAGCTGCAAAGCGCTGCCATTTTTCATGAGTGGGCATGTCTGCCATCTGATTGTGTTTAGCCCCCATATGCCCCCCTTCTCTTTTTTTGTATGCTCATCAACTGTGTCTTTTTTTGGTGTCAAATGTGACTTTGCAGCAGTGTGGTTTAAACGATTGAATGATTGAGCTGAGTGTAGGGATTGGGACTGGTATTCTAGATTCTTGGGAGACTTCAGGTAAACGTGAGCTTTTTGATTGCATTAATTCTGCTCTTCTGTCATCCCCAAATGTAGACACTACGCTTGTTTTCCAATCAAAATGCTGTTCTGCTTTGGAGGAAACAAAATAATTCTGCAGAATGATATATATATAAAAAAAGTTGCACATCTAACAGGCACTTTCAACACTGTCTCATCACGGTAACAAATCAGGCTGAGGATGTACCAGCACTTCTCATCTCAGAAATCTGAACTGATGCTTTGATGGGGGAAAAAAAAACCAAACAAACAAACAAAAAACTATATAAGACTTATTTCCCGTATAGTTTGAGTACACAACAGTTAGTCACTGTGCTACTTAATTGTGTACTACAACTGCTACAGGTTAGTAAGCCCTTCACAGAGTGGTCTAGCAGTACTGAAAATGTCTGTATGTGGAATAAGATAAAACAATATAAAACGGGAAACACATTGCTGCTTTGCATAACATCCTCCATGACTTTTGAAGGGACTTAAGAGAGGCTGACAAAAGTAATATGGCAAGACATGCTGCATGGACACTAACATCACGCTATCATTACACACCTAACTAATAATATTCACATATTGCATTGATCAGCTCCAGCCGTACAATATGGAGACTGTCTGGAAGATCACACTGGTGTTGCAGCCCCATCTTTTCATCCACTACCTTCAAACACCCCTCTGTGAGAAGTGCAAATAGTATGGTCTCCGTGATGCAGCTGCTATCATTTAGGATGAGGGGGGGCCTGCAGATTTTGGCTGTCTGCATGCCAGGGCTGTTGATCCTGCACTGTACTAATCACGCAGCCTGTGCTGAGACAGGATGATTGCAGACCATACAGGAAATGAAGAGAGATAATGATAGGTCAGCCCGCCGTATGTCTGCCCTCGCTGCATGCTCATATTCTAGTGATGCCAGATTGGCTTCTGAATTAATCGACCCGACAGACAAAGACCAATAGGTTTCTACTCTGACAGCCCTGGATTCTCTGGTGAGGGTCCCGCTGCAGACTGCTGGTCTAGCGATGGAGGTCCGCCTCTGAGGCGATTGAAATGATTGGCAGGTAGGCTGCATCGTCGCAGGACCTTCCTTCTAATGACTCCTTAACAGTCCCACATGAGATGAGTTCGGAGGATCCTAGGTGGAGGTAAATAAGTAAAATCAATAGGTAAACCACAGAGATGCATCAGAGCGGTTTGCAGGAGGTTTTGGGTTGAAAACAATGCGCCTGGAAGACCATTAGTAACAGCTCAGTGCTTCGCAAATGCTCTTTCTGTTGAGAATGAGAATAGATTGGGGAAGCTTAATATCCAGGTCTGGTGGCACACACAAGCTTGAACACACCTACACAGACACTCACACAACAATGGACGGAGAGCAAAAGGGCGACATGTTATTACCAGTAGTCTAACCATTGGTTGGTGTTCATCTCCTCCTCGCTACCTCCTGACTTCCCACCCTTATCTCTCCTCTTGCTTTGCTTTCTGCTAATTTCACTCTGAATCAAACATTTCACAACAGCACTTCCATTTTGTCAAAACACCATTTTTCTTGTTATTTATCGTATTTTTGTTACAAAACATGTACAGGCTGTTTAGAACAACAACAAAAATACAATATCCAATTTCTATGCACTTTCTTTTAATAATAATCAATTCATTAGGTGAATCCTCTTGGAGTTTCTCTTCCTTCTGATTGTTCCAAGTCCACTGTCCCAACTGGCCCGAAGTCCGTCTGGGTGTTGGTGGGGTGGGGTGGGGGGGTACAAATAAATACATAGGGCAGGATGTCAAGAAATTAAAACAAGAATTTTGATTATTTCTAAATCCAGATAATAGTAAGTAGAAAGGAAGGTGTCCATCATGGTTTCTCTCAGTTTCTGCATGATGCATATATATAATTTTATATATATATGTGTGTCCTAAGTTCATTTTTTTGGATTCAATAAAAAAGAATGTTTAACAGTTGTCCACAGAATATAGCGTAATTGTTTCAGATATATTTGCTCCTTGTCACGGTTCAGTTCATGCGTTAATTCTCCACGGTGGCAGATAGCGGAAGCTGTATTGTACAGTATACTTGTGTGCACCTTGACACACCCGCACATCCAAGCACACTTAATCACACATACACGCGCGCACACATACAAAAACGCACACAAAAGGCCAATTGGTCTTTCTATTGTGTTGCCACAGTCCTCGTCTCCCCTTAATCACATGAAGCGTCCAGCGGGGGTACTTAGGTTTGACCGGCCGTTATTGAAACCACAAATCTCCCAAATATGTCTAAGAAAGCCAAGAAAAGACAAAAAAAAAAAAAATGGTGTGTGGACAAACAAAAATAAAACATTTATGTGTAAAAACACAGTTGATGAGCAGGTGATCCCAAGCTGTGGAACTATCCTGAGTCACTTCAGGTCAGCGTGAAGAGGTCATCTGGTGAACTGTTGAGGGCTCAGCAGCCAAAACAAGTGTCCAAAAATGCGGCTGCCCTCTTTTGACCTTTTTGACCTCTGTCATCCTCGTGACCTCTGACCTCATTTTTCCTCTTCCATCACCTCACCCTTCTCCAGCAAGTGCCCTTTTAGATAACACACCTTCAATATGAAGATGGAGAACGACACACACGTGCACAGTAAAACAACTTCTATCAGGGAAAGAACTGTCCTCTATCTCCTGTGGGTCCTCTTTTTTTTTGTTTGTTTGTTTGTTTGTTTTTTTACTTGTGAACGTTTGTTCACCTTTTTTTTTTTTAATACCAGGGTGTTCATTCTTCACTATGTATTACGTCCATCAAAGCTGGGTTGAGAGGTCAAGGGGAGGTACTCTTGCGTGAGGATCGGAGTGTGATGTTTCAGTTGCCTGGTTGAGGCCAACCTCACTAAAACACACATGCATGCAAACGTCAACCCTCACCAGAGCCGGTGAGGCACGCATGGGATATGAGGGGGGCTAACTCTTCTTCCTCTGTCAAAAACACACTAATTCTGATCAGATGGAAAAAGAAACAATGACAAATAACGAAAAAGCAGGAACAGGAAATGGAAGTGGTAGTGAAATAAAGAAAAAAAAAAAAGTCAGAGGCACTGCAAGCCAGTTTCATAGCGTCTAATTGGCAGAGATGGGTCAGGCAGCTAGGGTTTTCCAATGGCTCTCTCTGGCACAGATCCTCCCTCGTTTTCCTGTCTGGCTGTCCTTCGACTGCATCGGTGTGTGTGTGTGTGTCCCGTCGCTCACACCTGGACAGGAAGTGTTTGGTTCATCTGTAGTCTCATGTCCTGAATGCTCCCAAGAATCTTCTTCTGATGGCCAGCCAACGTTACCCCTATCCGCAGCAAGTCCCTGTGGAGCGAGAAGAAAGAAGAAAATAAGAACAGGTGGCTCAGTCGTGGAAAAAAATAAAAACGGACAAACATCACGTCTGAAGCTGCAGTGCAAAATTCACTTCTCACCCACAAGTAAACACACACTCGACGCGCTGGGAACAGAGACAGGCAAGCACCTTGGCAATCACTCATAAAATGGTTGACAGAGGGTATGTCAACAAAATGTGGACACTCATGCAACCATAGCGATTGGAACATACTTCTGTTGCCTGGCAGGTGGGCAACAGGAGAGGTGTCAAAGGGCTATAATGTGATGGTTAATGATTAAAGAGCAAACTTAGCTACTGTTCAGCAGCTGGCAGGCTTCACAGAGTCCACACCACTTAGCTACAGAAACAGGGAAGTAAAAGATCTTTTTCCTGTAAGATACTGGACACATTACTCACTTAGGAGCATGTCATTCATGCTTGGAATGGGTCCGGGTGTCAGTAAATCAGCTTAAACTTGCTCACTGTTGCGCAGCACTCCTCAGTGCTTAAAAATATCTCAGAAAACCCACAGCAAGTAAGTGTGAATTAGTCTTTGAGCCAAGGGCTTGCACCAGCTCCAGCATGATCTTTATATTAAATGGAGGGCCTTAACCTCAGGTTGAAGGTGCTCTGGGAAAATATGAAAATGTTGACACACAGTTGATGTTACTATACCCCTAACAATGCCTGGGATAGTGTACCTACTTTGGCTGTCATTAGTCAGATGGCATAATTTAATCATCATGGCCATGTTGGTTTAACACTGTACAATAATATCACGAGAACCTCTCTTTTCCGCTTGCTTGTTTGATTTCCCCTGTCAATAGCTGAGGAGAGAGCGGTCGGCGTCTGGGGCAGTGATTAGCGGACTGTTGGGGCTCTGCCACAGTCTGCGTCCTCTCCATCCAGCCACACATGCACACACACACACACACACACACACACACACACACACACACACACACACACACACACACACACACACACACACACAAATACTGGATAATCTAATATTACACACAGACACCATACACTCTGCTTGTCTCAATGACTTTGTGGCTCCATCATCCATTGTAGTACAAAAGCATGCACCTAAACGCACACATGCACATGCAGTACCTGCATGTGCACACACACACACCCAAATCCCCTCTGCACATCCATCCTCTCCGAAGCTTAATACGGGTGCATCACTGCAATTTCGCACAAATAAATGGTATTTTTTTGTTTTTTCATATTTCACCATCTCCATCAGTGCAGCAATGGAGGATGAAATGATAATAAATGGGCACCATTAGAGGAATTACTGGCCATTAAGGGCAACAGAGAGCCTCAGTACACCACACCTGTCAGCCTGGCCAAATTGAAACAAATTACCCCCACCTCCATTGCCTATTATGCTGCTAATGAGGATAATTTATTTATCATTATAATCCTAATTCATTTATTTGATCATCACTGGACTCCAATTTCCATGACTTCCATTACATCATTTCCTGTTTGTAAACACTGCAGAAGGTGGGTGAGTTGTCAAGGTCAACTGGATATCGTAGAGAGGGAAGCATCTGCAAGTGCTTTCAGAAAATTTGTATGAGAACATGCACTTTAAAACACACTGTTAAACTGTGTTGGCTGTTGATTCTAAGATGTTGTTTCGCATCTGAAGCAGGTGATTGTTGTTAGTCCCCTTTCCTGATTACATAATCCTCCCCATCCTATCCTGATTGGTCAATTACATACCAAATTGCAGGAAACGCAAGGAGGATCTTGTGTTTTCTCATTTTCTACTCCGACATAATGCCTCTCTCATGTCTCTTACTGTGTTGTCAGTAAATCTCACACTTTCCTTTTTAAGACTAGTGGTCTTTATTTACTACATTATGTGTACAGAATTCTGGAGCAGTAAAAGGCATGCAACTGATACTGTCTTTAAGATGTTGTTTACCTTCATGGCGTCACAAATGTATTTCTGAAATGTTTGCTGAATGTACCAATAGAGTAAAATACGCTTTTTTTTATACTTAACGTTATTCATTTGATGTCTGAGCCCACTCACTGCCCCTTTACCACATCTTATCATGTTTAATTTAGCCATTAGACTATTTTTATTCCCTCAAGGTCAATCTGTATAACACTAATTTGACTCTCAAACTCAGCCCAGTCAATCACTTAAGGCCTGATTAGCTGAATCCACTCCCTCTCCACTCACTCTGCTGTCATCTGGGCCACCAGGTCAAAGGAAGCAAATCCGGCGTTGACGAAGTTGTCACGGTAGCGGCTCATCTTGATGGCATCCAGCCAGTCCCCCACAGTAGTGAAAGTGGTATAGTCTGGCACACAGCGATCAAGCAAGGGCTGGGATACCCTACATTGATGAGGAGGAGGGAGAAAGAGAAACAGAGAGAGAGAGAGGGTTAAGGTCGTCACTCTACTGCCTCTACCGGCCAACCTCACCCCTAAAACGCCCCCCGCTGAGCGCCACCTCTCCATCTCTCCACCTCTCCATCTCTCCTCCTCTCTTCTCCCCTCTCCTCTCCTCTCCTCCTCATGTAAGGAGTTGTGTGCAGGGGGTGGGGGTATGTAGGGTCGGGGGGGCACTTTTATGAGTGTGGAGAGACTGGCTGGAGGCTTGGATGGTGGATGCTGGCGCTGCAGCTGGTGAGGCGAGGTGGTGTGTGTTCACAGATCAGATGTCAAATCTGGTCTTGAATGATGACTAAGCACATTGTAATTTGCAATTAACAACATCAGCTTTGCCTTTAGAAACTATCATTTGCTATCATTTCAACATGTGTCATACTAACCAAGTGGGCACTTAAGCATTTATTTGGCAGCAACTGTGAGATTGTGAAATGTTCCCTATGTGAACCCTCTTCAAACCCTGGAGATATTTGAATGGCTTATTTCCTGTTTCTGGTTCACATTTTTCTTGTTGTAATGAGATGTCACTAAGTTGCAGGGGACAAAATGTGGCAAAAAAAACCCTACATGAAATCAAATCTGAGTGGTTGTACTGAGCTACATTTTCAAACCACCTACAAAGGTGGTTTCAGTCTGATCTGGAAAGATTGTACTTCATGTGGTTTTGCCTGTATGAACGAGATCTTACTTAACTAGAAGGATATAAGCCGTATTCTTTATAGTACACTGTTGTTGGATTTTAAGTACATTGTTGCAGGGTGTGTTTGAGGTGGCAATACTTCATGACACTGAAGAAATATCTATGGAATGTAAACACAGATGTTCAGGCGTGGTTGCATGGTAGGACACCTGAACCAATGGATGATGGCAATACATGCAAAGAATGGATGACTGTGCATCTGTGTGCATATGAACATACTGTATTTAGTCATGTGATAGTTTCGGTGTGTGTGTATGGCTGAAAATGTGTCTGAGTGTGTTTTGCATGTTCCTGTGCACCTGTTGACAGCCCAAAAGGGCCTTTCTAAAGAAGAAAGTGTCTGCTGATCAATGCTGTAGATAGAGAGGCCACCTTGGGAGTTTTAATAAAACTGTGCTACAACTCAGAGCGAAGTGGAGCGGATGAACAAGAGAGGAGGTGGAGGGGGGAGGTGAAGGAGGAGAAACAGATGAGGGAGCAGGCAAGCTGAAAGAGCACCACTGTCTCCCCTCCTCTCTGCTCTGTTGATCCCTGTCATCCTTTTTGATGGCATTAGATTCATTAACAATTAAAAGAGGAATGGAGAGAGAAAGAGGGAGAAAAGTAAAAAGGCATGGAGGGGGAGTTAATAACAGTGATACAGAGGCTCCATTGAGTGGTGTAGATGGAGTGATTTTTAATAAGGCCTGTGCTTCAGAGCCCAAGGCCTCGGGCCGTCGTTAACGCCAGACTCTGGCTTCTCTTAATGGAGTATTGTTAGTCCCCCTTCTCTAAAGTTGGCTTCAAAAGGGTCCAGATCGTTGATGAACACATGTGAGCCACAAGCAGAAAGACAGCAGGAAAGCTTGGTAATATTGTACACTAACTAGTCACACAGGCATAGCCTAAATTCAAGGTCAGCGGCTGAGACCGTCACAGGTTCTCCAAAGAGACTCTCTGACCATTTTGCATTTTTAATAAGTTTAGAGAGTGGACGTGATTCATTTCTCAAGTGTGAATTTCTGCATTTCTAACTTAACAGTAGAAGGATAAACACAGAAATGACCCATGGCACTGCTGCCAAAATCCTAACGCCACCAAAGCTCAATTACTCATGACACTTTACACCTGCAGTTCAATAAGCAGTCATATCAAGCACAGATAACACACACAACCGAAAGACTTTTATACCAGACTGCATTAGCTCACCTCCAGCCACCCTTCAATGCCGAACAGGACGACGGTATCATTTCTCACTTCTCCCTTGTTAGGTTTGTCGGCAGGAGGCCACCTCTCCGCTGGCCCGTTTAAAATCTCGTTAGTGGCTAATTAAAAGGCGCTCCCATCTCTTTTTTGCATCGCCTTAATCGAGCTAATTAACCGCAAGCTTAATCTTCTAAGAACGTCACTCTGGTGGCCAACCGAGACCCTGGTTTCCCTCATGAGCCCAAACCAGGATTGTCTGCGGCCCTCCCTCAAGACAGAAAGACCCTGATGCAGGGACAGATAGGTAGGTCATCCCCCTCCCTATCGCTCCAACTCTGCCACCTTCTATCCTCCAAATTCTTTCCAAGAAACAGGTTGCAGAGAGAGGTAGTGCAGCTAAATGTAGATGTGACATCATTGATTGAGCTTCCAATTGGTGGGGGAGCTACTTTAAGGGCTGTATTGAGCTATGGTAATTCGAATTTGCACACTGGCCCAGGCTGCATAGATGGGAACTAAAGAGTTCTATGAGAACAAGTGTGCACTTTCTGGGAGAGATTGTTACAGCTGAGTCAGAGTGACTCACATACACCGGATCAACTTGGATAAGGAATGCTTGCACAATGGAAATCATTATCATGTTTGCTCTGGCTCAGGTGTAAATGAAATAGCTCGGGCCAGTACTGTCGCGGCTGAAAAGTCAAGCGGCTTCATTCAATGAACTAACGACTGGTTACTGTTGTCTATCGCAGGAGTCCAGCAGGTCGCCTCAAACATATGACTTAAAAAGGCAGAGATTTTTAGAAAGTGATCAGCACTAACATCCATAAAGCTTTGACCTTAATTATACGTTATTGCCCTTTATGAAAATCACTAATCCACCTCATAAAACTTGACGAGGACCTCAAGGGAAACTGAGAGAAACAGCATCACAGCTGAAGTCTATGTCTGTAATTACCAGCTGCACCGAACATACACAAGATACAGCATTTGCTCTTAGGCTTTGCTTGACAGGGCTTTCACCCTGATTCTGAACTTAATGTGACTAGCATATTTTTTATATCATAATGTTACAGCTTACCCAGTGGACTGTGTGCTGTTGGTGACCACCTTGAGGCTGGCAGCATTGCGGATAAGCTTATCCAGCGTGGCCACAATCTGGGTGAATTTGGGTCGCAAGTTCCTCTCTTTCACCCAGCAGTCCAACATGAGCTGGTGCAGTGCTGTGGGGCAGTCCATGGGTGGGGGCAGTCGATAGTCCTGCTCCACAGCATTTATCACCTGAGGAAGGACGACAGAGAAATCACAATCACTTCTAATCACAGAGTACGGTGTAGAGGGAGGACGGGCAACACACGGAGAGAGATGGGTCGATGAAAAGAGCAAGTGAAGGAGGATAGAGGAGGATGAATGAGGGAAATGATGGGGGAGTCAGAGATAAACAGGAAAAAGGCTTTAGAGAATACATAGAAATCAGGGCCCGAGAAAGGAGCTTTGAGTGGTAGCTGTGGGTGGGTGTGTAGAGAGAGAATGGCTGTTGGACAGTGATAGCAAAAAGTGGTTGAAAACTATCATAATTTTAAATATCTACATTTTTATTGTCTTCTGCAAAAAGCTGCTTAACACTGAATATTTTCAGCAGAGTACCTTTTCTTACAAATCATCTACATAATCATAAGAATTCTTCATCTCAGCTTACATCTTGATTGCTCATGTCCCAGTACGGCCGCTCGCCGTACGACATCACTTCCCACATGACGATGCCGTAGCTCCATACGTCACTGGCGGAGGTGAACTTCCTGTAGGCGATGGCCTCGGGAGCCGTCCAGCGAATGGGGATTTTCCCTCCCTGTGGATATGCGAATGAGTAGGTGAGCATGAAATACTGGAGGGATGGAGCACAAACACAATCACACACATACAAGAGGAAGAGAGAGGGTGAGAAAACACAGTCTAAGGGAAATGTTGGTGCACAACACATGGGTGCATGCTGCAGAGCCCAAACGCCACATACACACAAGGTTAGTAACACAGTTACAGGAAATGGTACATACAAACACATGAAGCTATAGACTATTTAATGTGCTACAGACTCTATTTTTCAACATCAATATATCACCATCATTGAGTCCTTTCGTATAACTGATGTATATGCTATAACTATATAAGTATCCTTTTAATACATACTTCCCAATTAACACTATTGCTTCATGTCACCAGGAGACTTGTCATTCAGTCTTCCTGAAAAGTATTTTTTTCTTCTTCTTTTCTAGTAAAGATTATATACTTGTTGAAGGTTTTCAATCAGCCTTCATCACTTGTAACCTATGAAACCTATTCAGAAAGTTTTAGCTGGTTTGCACTGGAAGATGAAAGCAGTTTTTTTCTGTTTTGAGAAGTCAGCAAACCCAGAAGCACATTTTTACAGACTGAAGGAGGCTGACTATCTTTATGCCAGAGCTTACACTCATTTATGACAATTATACTCAATCTCAAAGGACTCTTTCCTATGTGCCTTAACCTGCTTTGCCAATTTTACATGTTGTGTCATGTGAGAATAGGAACTAGAATAATTCTTTCATATCAGACATTCTATTAATTTGTCGGCTAAGATTGTTATAGAACTTCTGGAAATCTGCAGCAGCTTCAGTGGAAACGTGTACAGGTAAAACTTTTACGTAGCCACAAAAGCGCCCATAGCTCTTTCCCTTTTGAAGTATTTTTACGTCTCAAAATCTGACATATTTAATATCATAAAATCAGCAATAAACATTAATTTGGCTGCAGTGCGTGTAGCTTCAGCCATTGTTTTAACTGTTCTTATTTTTCCCACCTGCACCTGTCATTCAATGAGAAGAAAACAAACCTCCCTTTCTATCCATAATGGTCATGTAATACGGGAGCAGACACAGATCGATTTTCTGAATACACTCATACGTAGAAATTTTGTTATTAATTTGTAAAGGTGATGTACTGATGTTAAAATGTTCTATGTAGCACCATTGAACATTGATTTCACACATGAATACACACAGACACATACACACATTTGTATCCTGACTCACCAGGGAGCTGGTGTAGGTGGGGTCTGTAGGGTCATCCTCCAGGAAACGCGATAGACCAAAGTCAGACACCTTACACACCAGATTACTGTTGACCAAGATGTTACGGGCAGCCAAGTCTCTATGCACGTAGTTCATGTCTGACAGGTACTTCATGCCTGCTGCGATACCACGCAGCATGCCAACCAGCTGGATCACTGTGAACTGCCCGTCATTGAGCTGGCAAAGGAAGAGCGAGAATGACCAGGAGAAATTAGAAGGCAGATCAAGGTTGCATTTTCAGAGAGATACAGTATATGTTTCTCTCCTTTTTTAACTTTATTTGTCTCCTCTTTATCTTTCAGGGTGTCTGTGCACACCTGCAACTTTCATCTCTTGTCACTTCACACTGTAATGTCTTTATCTTTTCTACCTATCCATCCTCCCTTCCCCTCTTTCTCTGGCAGACAATGTATGATATGACTTTGAGGCAGTGATTCATTGGAGACTGAGCTCTTTGTAAATGTCACCAATTGCCTGAATGCAGCATTTGTCAGATATTCACCGTGAGCTCTGTAGCAGAGCTTAAGAAGACCTTTCATGGCTCCAAAGAAAGTGAGATAACTAAAAGCAAGATCAAGCAGATTTTGATAGGCTTATTTGCTGGAATAGTGTTGCAGTGTTGATGAAATCACAAACCCGTTTTATAGGGAGGAGCTAATATTAGAGCTATTCCTGTGTGTAGTGTGAATGCACATTCCTGTGTTTTTCCCTCACCCTTAAGAAAGAGTCCAGTGCTCCATTCTCCATGAACTCGGTCACAATCATCACTGGCCGACTCTTGGTGACCACACCTTCCAGACGGATAATGTTGGGGTGGTCGAACTGGCCCATGATGGAAGCCTCGGATAGGAAGTCTCGCCTCTGGCGGTCAGTGTAGCCCACCTTGAGAGTCTTGATGGCTACTATGATCTCCCGGCGTCCAGGCAGCTTGAGACGACCGCGACACACCTCCCCAAACTCTCCTGTGAGAGCCCAGGTGAGACAGCCAGAGAAACAGCAAAGGGACAGAGAGAGAGAGAAAGAGGGAGGGGAGAGAGGAATGACGGAAGAGTGGAGGAGAGTGGGGGAAAAGAGGGGAGAGGGGACAGTTAACTGGTTAGAACCAAGGAGCCAGGGAAGGGTAGCAGGAGGGGTGGGGCAGGGGGGACTGCAAGAGAAGCCAGGGCTCTAGGCCAGTGTCAAGGAATGGTGGTGATGGGGGAGCATACAGTGACTTTGTGCTGTTAAGATATGAATTAAAGAAAACAGCATGGTGAGTGTGAGGCATGATGACGGAATGTGAGAAGATGTAGAGCTGAAAAAAACAAAAACAAATGTTGAAATAAAAAAAATGGGTAAAGTATGGTGACAGGGTGAGAGGAGCTCAGGGGGACAGAGGAGGAAGGGGGCAAGGATCAGGGGGTGGTGCTAAGCTTCGGACTGGCTGGAGAAACGGGCACAGGAGGAGGAAACAGGAGGAGACAGAAGCTTGGGGGTTCTTGGGGTTGTGGACGCTTTACGTTTAGAGTCTACACCAAGCGTGTGCAAGAATGCAAGACAAATTAGGCAATGAGAGCAATGTGTGTCAACGTGGGTGCAAAGGTGATTAAGTGGGGGAAGTCAGGGGAGAGAGGGCAGGGGATGGAGGAATGGAGGGAGGGATTGAGGAGGGGTAGAGGAGAGGAGGGGGACAGGGAAGACAGGGGTTGAGGGTTTGTCACTTTAAAGGCGAATGCTGGGAAGCGACGGGTTTCAAGAAGTAGCCTCAGCAGTAGAAGAGCTGTTGTAGTAGTAGTAGCAGTAGTAATGGTAGTAGCAGAAGCAGCAGTAGGGACTCCCATCTCTGCCGTCACAACGTCCTCCATTTTGGCTGAGATACAATGCTAAGAAAATCAACCTCACTTGGCACAGTCCTGCAGTTTTTGAGCAGAGATATTACTATCAAATATATCAAATACAGAAAATAACCCTCTCTAACAGCAAATGTTAGGGAGGGTTTCTGAAGGAGGGGACACAAAACCACATAGTATACAGGTGTAAGTGCCAGGAACAGGGGTCAAATAAAGTGATCCAGTAGAAGCCCTCTTTAATAAAGAGGTTCTCAAGACACTGAAAAGTGGGCAGGGTCAGAGACGGCCAATCCTGGACTAGAAACCTTTTAATAATAGGCCCCACCCAGACGGGATTAACATTTCAGGAGCGTGCAGGAGACAAGTATTAGGCATGCTCCTTTGTAACAGGAATTGGTCTGCACAACCAATAAATTCATAATTAATGTAAGACAAAGCCCCTTTGATAAGCCTATATGGTCACATTCTCAACATGGACTTTTGATAACAACTTTATGTCAGAAAAAGTGTTTCATTACATACTATAAAACTCAAATGTGGATGACTGTTGAAATCCGGGACTTGGACATGGGGACCTTCATGTGCAATTATATCTTACAGTCTATCTGTATGGGGAGTTAGGAATGGAAGGGCAGTTAGTGTGCCATAAAACAATCTGACTATAATTAATATCAGAAGAGATAAGAGAAAAACCACACACATGTGCTCGCACAGGATTAAAATGTCCCCTAGAGAAATAAATCCTGTCTGTATGGGGCTCGCACTGTCCAAAATCCGCTTCCATTAGATCCAAGGAGAATTTTTTAATCAATTAGAAATGGCCGCTGTTTCATTCTTATTTAAACTAAATAAATGTCCTCACAAAGCATCTCTCTTGGTCCAGGATTGGGTCTCATTTTTCATGACACAGGTGAAATGATCCACCATACAAAAGGTATACAGCTATTCTAAATGCACACGGCATGGCAAACAATGTAAAGGTGCTAAGACCGTGATTCTCTCTAGCTTAAAGAGGACATACTTTAGCTAGAAATTCTTAAAACACAGGAGAGTGCTGTAGACGTCTGTGATACTGGAAAGGGGTTCCTAAGAGCTGACGAGTGTGGGAGGGGAGGGAGCAGGGAGAGGGCTAGCGATGAATTGAGTGAAAGTACCGCTTGGTGTGAAGTCCTCTAACGGTATGGCCTGGAGGTGACTAGCAGTCTTCCCCCTGTAGCTCAGGAGCTTTGGTGGGTTACCTGCGCCGATGACCTCCTCGATCTTCACGCAGGAGACGTCGATCTCCTTGGCAAACTCGCGCACCGCCTCATTGGGATCCTCGTACGTGAAGGGGTCAATGTAGACCTTCATTCCCGGCGTTACTATTGGGGATTCAGTGGCAAGAATAGGAAAGTGAATCTATGCTATTAGACAAAATTTCAGTTGATGCTATGCAAAGTTCTGAAAACATATTTTCTATCAAGTACAGATCAAAGCAAGATCCCTCATAATACTTTCTTATTGCACTACATGATCCAGGTCATGTGGTGTGAGCTAGCGCTTGGTGATACTGAGCATTAGCTAATTCCATAAAGGTACACTGCTGTTGGAATGGAGGGGCATCTCAGCAAAGAGACTTACTGTACTGCTGCAGTTTCTCTGTGTACTCCGACTCTGAACCGTTTCTCTGCTTTCTGTTGAGACAGATGAAAAGACCAACTGAGTCACGTGGACTCCACACAGCATGGTGCAAAAAACTGGAAAGGAACAAAGCCACAAGGAGAAAACAGATCCCTAATAATGTTACATAGCGACAGCCACACTGCAATGTGGCGTGGTGAAGATATCTTTTTTACGTTGGAAGCGAGGGATACAGTGTAGATAAAGATTGGATCAATGTCTGCTGGTAAAATGATTCATACTTCGGGACTGTAACACAAGTCTAAACAATAGGATATCGTATCATTGTCTGAGGCGGCAACTGAAAGCCATTTGCTCTTGGTACCTCCAAAATGAGCAGCCGAGACAAAAGCAGACTCAAACAGCAAGCTCAGCTGTCTCGCCTTCCTCGCCCTGCAGACATCACACTGTTCATTTCAATTCAATCTGTCTCTTATTTTCTTCTCGTGGACTCTCGCTCTCTTGCTGTCATTCTTTCTTTGCTCTTTTTAATCCATGTATCTCTTTTTCTCTTTTACCCATGTCTCCCAGTTTCTGTATCCTCATCTTCCTGCATGTGTCCCCTCTGCACTGGGGGGGGGGGGGGCACAAAGACGATGACAGAGTGAGGGGGCTGGGCTGTTGAAATTACATGTTAATGTGCTTCCTTTGTTGTCTAACCAGTAACCAGGGCAATAATACCCGATGGTGATTTGCATCTTATTTCAAATTCTAATTTGGTTCCGGAATATGCCGAAGCTCTGTGTTTTGTATTATTACTATTTTCTTCTTCTTCTGTGGCAGTCAGAGCAGCAGCTAAGCCAAGACCCTGAGAGAGACACAATGTAGCGGTGTGAAAATAGAAGAGAACGAAAAAGGCAGGAGGAAGAAGGAGAGAAGGGGGAGCCGGGGAGATTATTATTCAGTCTAGCGTGACCGATGCCCACGCTTGTCAGCCGCTGCCTGAACTGGCCTGTGGAGGGAACCCAGTGGGCGCCAGTCAGCGGTGGGTGCCAACCTTTCACACGTATATACACACGCACTGCATTTGCTGCTTGACAAATGAGTGGTATAAGGATAAACGAGTGTGGTTAGACCCAGCTGATTCAGTGTCAGACTTTTTGAAAGGTCTGAGTAGCTGCTTGCATCTTCCCAGTCAATTGGGCCCAGCAGACAGGGGCGCATCTGGGTTCACAGTTGATTCTGAGTGCTGGGCCATGAGGGCAGGCCTATCAGGCCCAACAGCTGCTCCACCATGCTGCGTCCAGTGAGCAAAGTAGCATTTTGGCTGAAGCTGTTTACTACTCACAGATTCAGGAGGCTAATCTGGCATTCAGTGGCCTCACAGGTGGCAAAGCAATCCACTGAGACTTTTCTGGGGTGGTTTGGAGGACAATGAAACAAAGTTGACATTTGAAGCTATCTCTCTTTTTTTTTTTTTTTTTTCATCTAGAAGGAAAAAGTTTTCACTGAACATTTTTTGTAGGCTGGATCAAAGTAAGAATCAGTGTTATTTACCATTGCTACCCGAGCTGTGCATGCTCACATGCTGACTTTTTCAGAGGCCGACAGAGAAAAGTTAGATTCTGACCTGAGACAGACAATAGCAATGACCACCACTGCAATGATGAAGACCAAGGTGGCGGTGGCTGATCCGACGATGAGTGGCAACTGCTCCTGCCATGACTTTGGAGGGTCAGCTTTAGGAGTCAAAGAGAGAAAACCATTACTTGGTGATCTTGTCACAAACATACACCCACACTAGCTGCAGTCCATTTCTATAGCTGAAATCTGTGCCACTCACACAAATCTGTGTGTTCTGCTTTAAGTGTAATTACTGGCTTGTATGCCTTCTGTGCATACTTCAGAACTGTATGCTTACGTGGGTAAAACCATGTCCTTGTGTTCTTCAGAGAGCTTACCTGGAACAACTAAATACATTTAGGAATACTGTAAGATAGACTTTCCAGTTCTTTTGCTTTGTCCTCTTACTGATAAGTATGTAGAGCAAGAGTGAGCCTGATACCTTGACTTATTGCTAAGAAATTTTAACCAGATCACAAGCCAATTTCTCTACAAGGATTTTAGTTCCTTTGCTTGAAAAATAGGCATAGTAACTTCTAGCTCTGTAAGCTTTTGAGCCCCCATTACGTTCATAAGCTTATGCACAGCACTGTTATAGAGATATTGCCGCTAAGCCACAAATATCTGAATATATCCCTCAGTAATGAAGTAGGTATTGGAGTAACATACTCTGCAGGTTGGTGCTGAAGTCGGCTGGGCTGCTGTAACGGCCGTAACCTGCCACTGTTCGGGCACGGACCTGTACTACATAAGGCGTACCAGCCTTAAGACCTTCAATGCGGGCGTTGCTCCGTTGGGCAGTCATGGTATGGGCAATGGCCTCACCCTGATCCTGCAGAGACAAAGACGGTCAGTGATGAAAGCAATACCAAATAAGATCCCTCTGTGCTGTCCCATTTATCATCACACCCCCCCCCCCCCCATGCTCTACTTTCCCTTACAGGGCTGACCAATCTAACCATACAGGCTGATGAAAAAAAATATAGAGACAAGAGTGAGAGACAGATTGTAGCCAGTGTGTTAATCAGATGGGAGAAGGAGAAGACAACAGACGAAGCAGATATACAGTGAGGGCCTTTGTCCTCTCCCTAAAGCAAATCCAGTCACAACTCTCTGGGCCCCTGGAAAATACAGAAACTTTCTAATGCATGGATTGAGAGAGGACGGAGGATAAGAGGGAGGGCAAGAGGGAGAGATGGAATTAGGGGTACAGAAAAGGGCAGAGCATAATAGAAATATGGGACAGGATTGGGAGAAGAGAAAGAAAAAGGAAGGAGGGATAGAGGAATGTAAAGAGCGGAATAAGTCGGGGAGGATGATCACACAAGCTAAGATTGGAAATGGTGACTTGCCTCACTGCAACCATGTGTTTATCAGCAGAGGCATTGTTTTCCACATTTACAGAAACACAGATGAAACAGAGACCATGCAAGTCAATGAAATTGGATTGAATTAGAGGCGTTGACTTACATTGCCGCTTACCTTCTCATGGTACTTAATCTCATAATCCAGAATGATTCCGTTGGGTTTCTCTGGAGGCAGCCAGGACAGGCTCATGGTGCTCGCTGTGGCCGCCATCAGGTGAACTGTGGGCACTGCAGATGGAGCTATACAGGGCAAAACAAATAAAGGAAAATCAGCTTTATTTTATCGTTTTCTGTATTATGTCTTTTCAAGTTCTGTGCCCTTTGTGTGTCCACAGAAGCTCAGACACAAAGTCTTAGGCTGTGGGCTTTGTGAAGAGCTTTGGTCAATAGTTAGTATGCAGAACC
Source organism: Chaetodon trifascialis (assembly GCF_039877785.1). Lineage (NCBI taxonomy): Eukaryota > Metazoa > Chordata > Actinopteri > Chaetodontiformes > Chaetodontidae > Chaetodon > Chaetodon trifascialis. Next base: position 15,350,364 of record NC_092059.1, on the reverse strand, counting down.
ATTCCCCACTAACGCTTAATTCTCCCACCCAGAGCCTTTTAACCACATGCTTGCTGAGCAACTGCTGCACTTTTGCTCCATACTTCAGAGGAAGTCATGTTCTACTCTTTTTGCCCTGTTTGTACTTACAGTTATAAAAATGATCTGCATTATGTGCTGTACGTACATGTTCTGTACACAAACAAACCAATATGCACACACTATGTAGACTACAGCATTTATATAACGAGAACACAAATACACAAATAGACATGCATGCATTGGTTTGTGGATATGCACACACACATACTCAAAGAAGATCATTAAACACTCTGGCACTCCACCCACCTGAGCTTTTCATGCTTCGTTCACATGTGCCTATTAATGGCCAAGTGCTGTCTGCCTCCCTGTCTCTCTTTCCTCTTTTCTAAGTTCAGGCTTGTTCTCTACCTCTGACTCACTCCCTCATCCCAGTCTACTCCATTGCTTTTGTTTCATAACTTCAACTGTCTATCTCCAGTGATGCCTTCTCTTCAAAAATAAAGTTCTTCACTTTTACCTGCATCTTTTATAATCCCCCCCGTCCTCTTCTGCTCTTCACTTCATCTTCCTTTTCACCACTGCAGGCCTTCATTTCTGCTCTGTCTCAGCCTCTCTCCCCTCTTTCAAGCTTTTTAATCCCCAGTTTTTAGTTATTTGATCCTCCCCTGCATTTCCCTTCTCCCTCTGCTGTCTGTGTTTGTGTCCAGACATCCTTCTGTTTCTCTCTCTCTCTCTCTCTCATTGAGCCCCAAACCCTCTCTGTCCAGCCCCTTTCCCTCCCATGGCAGCCAATCCACCCAGGCCCTCCACATCTCTCTTTCTCCCCAGAAGACAATGCTTCCTAGACAGATCCCCTGGTTACTCTAGCCAGGGGATTAGGGGCCCTCCTCTGGGAGAAGACGTTGCAGTAACCATGGAGGTGGCCTCTGGGGCTTATCACCACCCTAGTATTTATTTTGGTTCTTAAAAGGTGAATGCCCATGCAGGAATGGTTTTGGGACTACATCAAGGGATAATCTGATCACAGTTGATGCTATCTTGCCCCATCCTTTCCCTTCACCTCTCTCTTTGCGTCCAGCTGACCCCAAGCACCCAAGGGTGGTCAGTAGTCCCTGTTAGCCCAGTGCCAGACCCCTCATAAAACAATGAGGCCCTCACTTGGGGCCCTGAATGGCCTCTGGGTCCTAGACCCACAAACAGAAGGCATTCCTAAAGCTTTTAGGAGCAGGAACACAAGGTTAGAGGTGAGGAGGACAAGTCCATGGAGAGAAGAGAGAGATGATGGAGAAAGGAGCAAGGGATAATCCTGGGTGTCGTCTAAGCCTGCAGAAATAGTTAAGTTAACATAGCGACTAAACACATCCAAAGCACAACTTAAGAGCCCTGGGAGAACCTCAACAAAGAGACCAACTCACAAGAACAAAAGTGTAGAGTAAGCTCAACAGCACTGAAATTTATTGAGGTCATTTAAGGTAAACTGAACTGTCTAAATTTACCAAATTTCTTCAGTGATTGAATGATGATGCATCCATCTACACAGTTACCAACCCACATACCAAATGACTTATTTTAATCCCAAGTAATTAACCCTGATATTTGTTTTACATCATGCATCTTGGTGTTGTAAGGAACACATGCAATAGCTTATGATTACTACCCTAAGTCATTCTGTACGTGCATCAGCTGGGTTTCAGTCTCCTGAACCCATAAAATTTAATCTCAGCACTGATTGCTACATTGGCCTAGTTACTGTTGCTGCTGTGGGCAGGAGGAGCGGTGGGTTGGAAGCAGTGGGCAGCTAGAATACTGAGGGTTCAACGCTTTGAATACACACTGCCTCGCTATTGCTATTTGCAGCGGTGTTGGTACAGAGCATGCTGTGGGCGTGTGAAAAAGGTCCCATTCTAAGCTCATTCAGAAGATTGTCTTCCTTCTCAATCCCTCTTCAAAGGGAAATATGTAACATACTCCTACATGCATACAAGAAATTGATCTCTACTTCTTAGGCATAGAGTGTATTCTCTGACATTCTTTTGTATCTTTTTCCCGTCTTCGAAAGTTGGCAGTGCCTACATGTTCAATATTGATCTCTGACAGGTAGCCACGAGGCTGCAGCAGCACCTACCGGCCTGATTCGTGGTGATGTTCACAGTAGAGAACTGAGGTGTATAGGGGCTCTTGTTGGAAACACCGTTGACCGCCTGGATCTCAAAGCTGTACTGCGTGTGGGCTTGTAGGTTGCGGACGGCCACGCGGCGCTGGGTCAGGCCGAGGTGGCGCGGCGAGATGTCAACGTTGTCGTCACACCGCGAGCACATTCCCCGCTCAGGCAGGCACTTCTTACAGATGACATTGTAGAAGATGTCAGCACGACCACCCAGGTCACGTGGGTCACTCCATTCCAGCACAAGCGAGGTTTCATTCACACTTGAGATGACATTGCGTGGTGCAGATGGAACAGCTGCGAAAGGGAGGTAAAACATGGATGAGATGAGGAAAATGGGTTTGGAATGAGAATGAATTTAATCTCCATGCACAATAGGTGTAAAGAAATTTGCCTTAGTGACAGTACAGTGACATACTGACAATAGACAGAGATTCATATTGAAAAACACAGTTTACATATCATTATGCACGCAAACATTCATTATTCCATAGCTGCTATCAACACAATTCATGACCCATGAATTTTCCTTGTGCTGTGGTATTAGTACATTTTTCATGCATTAAGAAGAACATTTTTTTTCTTCCACATAACAAAAAAACACATAACAAGAGACTGTTCCAGCAAAAAAAAAAAAAAAAAAAAAAAGGACAGGAGTTCAAATTTGAATTGCATGCTCATTTCTTCTGTGTGTGTCTGTCTGTGTGCGTATGAGCATGTGTGTGTGTGTGCTGGGGGAACGAGCGAGACAAACTATTGGCAGAGCCTTGGCAATTCTTATCCAATTACTGGAGCCTTATCTCTCACAACACTGTGGGAGAATCAGCCCCCCCACCCCCACCCCCACCCCAGCAACAGAAAAAGGGATCTTCTTCTGTCTTCAGCTGAGAATGAATTAGCGCCTATGTGTGCGTGTTTGCTCTTAACGAAGGCACTGCTACTAGAAAAATTCCTCCGTTGTCTGTCTGTGAAGGAGGGACAGCGTTGTGAACAGACAGACTTCACAGAGAGGCGTGGGAGGAGTTTAATGATAACGTCTTAGATAGTGTTGGGAAAGCAAGCAGACTTGTTTGCTCTCTGTGTGGTGTGGTGGGAACGTCCTCCTGAGGGTTTTTATCAGCCACCGAGGGATTCAAAGACGCAAGTTTGGGAGAACATTAACCACACAGTCAAGAATTTTGCTTTATGGTGGCAATACAGTTGATTACTGTCTGATTATGATGTAGAGACCTGTTTCTGTATTTTGACTAGGGACACACAGAAGTTGTCTGGCTTTCAAAAGGATTGTAATAACAGCATTTTCACTCTGACTTTCAAACATGCTGATGCAATACAGTCAGTTGGAAGTAGTCTTTACTTACTGGTGCACGGGGAGTCGGGAGAATCGGTGTCTGAGCGGTAGTAGCCATTTCGACAGGAGCAAATGCTGGACGCTCCTGAGCTGGCACGGCTGTTGGCTGGACAGGGCTGGCAGAGGCCTTCTCCCTGTTTGGACTTGAAAGTGCCAGGACTGCAAGCTGATGGCAAATGAGAGAAAAATGGAGAATGAAAAGTGTGAATAACAACATAAAATGTTGACAGTGAATTTAATGGTTTAGAAATTAACTATTGAGCAGTTGAAGGATTGTATATAACAATTTAGGCTAAAAATAGTTTTGCTACGTTTATATTATGTGAGTCAAATTCGTTAAATGGCAGCCGTCTCTCTCATTCTGGAACAAAATATGACATCTTACACCAATCCCAAGCCTTTGCGTGCAAGTGTTTACAACAGGATGTAATGTCTTAACTATAGTGGATAATTTTATCGTCACATTGCCTGCATTTGTTTCAGCTCACTGGTAGACATGACTAAAACATCCAATTTGATTTGTTTAGCATGTGATGCTTGTGTGCATATGCACATAATTTGTTTTTGTTCCCTGAACCCCACATTTTCCCCTCTTCCTCTCTTATGGGCAGTGCATTTTACTAGCCGTTTGCATAAACTCATGCTCACACGAAGAGAGTGGTCAAACCCAAATTACATACACGACCCTCAGAGCCAAAATGCTGGCATGTTGCTTTCATCTGATTTCAGTCTTTTATGCAAAACATATAAACAAGCACAAAGAGTATTGAGGCACACATTACATATGCTGATGTGTACACAAACGCAGGTCTGTGCAAAGATACATGTCTCCCAAGCACACACACCTTGCTGGCTTCAAGTCACTTCAGTGTTCTCAGTGTTTAGAGGCTTTTCTCAATAAGTCAAAATGTCTGCATCCCTCTGCCGCTAAGAGCGCTCTCTGTGCAGACCAATCTTCAACATAGTTTTACCTTAACTGGCTTTTCATTGGTGAAGGAGTTAATCAGATGAAAACACTGCTAGCCTTTGTAAATGCCCTATCTCCATTTATAGTAGCTGTTTGGACATTTATAACTCAGGTGATAAGTTGCAGATGTACAGGGAAACACTGACAGCGGCACTGTGATCCAGAACACTTTGGCAGGCTCCATATCTTTGATAAACTGTCTCATTAAAAGATGAATGAGTTTGCCGCAACGCTTAATAAAAAGAGCCGAGAGCAGGTGAGACAGGCAAAGTTTACAGGGGCCAGTTGATTAGCTGACCCACTAGTGCGTTTGCTCATCAATATCAAGGACAGACTGCCGTGTTTGTCCTGCTGAATGATAATTATCACTGTGGACTCTAGGTTTGTTTTTTGCTCCCTGTTGAAAACAACCACGGTTGGAGGTCAGGTCTACAGCAGATCGCTTCCTGCTCCTGTTGGTTTCCCCTTTCTGAAAGTTCAATATTAGCACAAAACCACCAGTTGACTTCACCGTGTACATTAGCACTGAGTGTATTTGCTCTTCCACCATTAATCAGAGTTATTCACACCACTGGCTAACAGGAAGTACTGCTTGATAAACAGATAAGAAATGACCTCGAGTTTTAGCAGGTGGGAGAACAGCTTCTCCGACTTGGTATCATGACAAAAGTTCTTTAAAGTTCACTCAGCACAAAGTAAACTACAAGCAATTTCTCCACTCGCAGGGGATGAATATTGTTTTTTTGAACATGTTAGCCAAATGAAAGATGTTGAGAGAGCATTCCCATTAAAGAAGCAGTTTTTTTTCTTAAGGAAGGGCTGAAAGTGCTGATCAATCACTTCCAGTGAGTAAAGGGGTCATCCTCTTCCTTTCATCCATCTTCCCCTTAGAGGAACCACTAAAGAATGAGGAAGAAAGAGAGACAAGGGGTGAGAGAAAAGAGGGAGGGAAAGGTGGAAGAGGTGGAGGCATAGAAAATGCTAATCCTGCAGGCGCTTTTTCCCCCCCTCTACCCCACTCCCCTGTGTCTTATCCTCTCATGCAGAACATAGAGCTTAAGGAACTGATTAGAATGTATGCTGAAATTGGAAAGTGTGGAGCATGAAGAAAAAAAGTAAAGAATATTGTGGGTGAAAAATGTGCAGCAAACGAGTAGAGAGGCAAAAAAAAGGCTCATCGATTAATATTAATGCAGACATCCTCACTGTAACACTGGTGGGGTATTAATGAGAGCAACGGCCTTCAGATTAGGGAGGAATGGGAGAAGGAGAGGTAAAAAAGAGTACAGTGCAGAGAAAGGGAGCTGGAGGAGATACTGTGTGTTGGAACGAGGACAGAAAAGTAGAGAAAAGAAGAGTCACGGCAAGTAGATGATGAGAAAGGCGTAGGTTATGGAGTAAAATGTTGGGAGAGGAGAGAAAATGAGAGTGGACCAGAGGAGAGGTGATGTGAGAGGAGAAGAAGAGGGAGATTTATCCCTTGTGGTTTCAAGTGAAGCTTGATTAGAGAACATTTTATCAGGGTGCACTCACCAGAGCTTTAACCTTGAGCTGCCAGGAACAAACAAATGAGTTTTTAACCACACGCACACACACACACACACACACACACACACACACACACACACACACACACACACACACACACACACACACACACACACACACACACCATTAACCATGCTCTCTCACATACGCACACAAACATATGTGCTCTCCTTCTAAAGGTGAGCACACATTCACACATTATTTAGGGTCTGCCAGAGGCTGCCAGAGGATAGTATGTGCCCTCTCTCCTCATCACCGTTAGGGGTGCTTAACAGAATTTCTTCCCAGCTCATCTCTGCCTCTCAAGAATGAGATAGGTGAGGATGACTGCTGCTCATGCACATATCAGACTAGACCCTGCTTATCAATAACCTCGCCAACTCGCCCCACTCTCTCTCTCATTCTGCTGTCTCCATTTGACCTATGCCCCCTAAGCCTAATTTAACGCCCCCACACCCCTCAACACGTGCACATTTTCCATTTATCCTTCCTCTCCTCCTGCTGTCACCTGCACTCCATTTTCACAGGGACCTTGCTGTTTAAATTCACCTTGCTCTCAACCTCTGTGAACCCGTCATGTTTTCCATCAGACCTGAAACCATCATAGGGCCTCTCAGCTCCCAGAATCAGACAGCCTCCCCTGCATTTCCATTTATTTAGCAACCAGCTGCCAGGCAAAACTGAGGTCAGAGGAGTGAACAGCCGCCTGCTGACAGTGTCATTGAGTGTGTATTATTCTACCTTGTAGTCATTGGATTAATGTGTCAAAGAATACAAGGCAAATAAATGGCTCATAATAATGTGGCCGCTAGACAATCCAGTGATAGAGGCTGTAACCTGTTGCCGAAAGAATACAGATTCAATCTCTCCAAAGATCATTGTGTCCATGTGTCGAGATGAAACGTCCTTCTCCAAGACTTTGACCCCTCACTACTCACTCATTGTAATTCAGTCTGCATAGACCCATCAGGTACTATGTGCCTAAAATGCAAATGTACCTTTTCTCAGCAGTAATAATGTAATACATTATTGATCACCACAGGGAAATCCCACCGACCCTATCGTCATCCTCCAGGATGGTAAGACTGGAATAAGCTGCAAAATATCACACTGCTCTCTAGATTTGTAAAAATTCATTCACTTACAGTGGGTCACTTAAGCAGCGAACACACCTTGAACCGTGTGTACCCTGTTGAGGCATGTCTTTCGAACCTCTAGATTATGAACGAGTAATAAAATCCTGGACTGGGATCCTTGACTAAATACCATTGTGAAAACACTCACCTTGACATTGGGTATCCTTCATGGCTGGTTCAAAACCAGCCGAGCAGGTGCAGGCTCCTACAGGAACCATCCACTCGCCATCTCCATTGCAGTAAAGCTTCAGAGGGACGGACACCTCCAGGGCGTTGGGGACACAAGTTCCCGGCGCAATGACCAAGGACGTTGCCTCAGCCCCAGTTGCTGTCTCTGGGAAAACGGCAAAGTTGGCGATGGTGGTGGAGCACTTCTTGTAAAAGACCCTAACTGAGATGAGTGACATGCAAGCACCAAGGTCCTGGAATGCCAAGTAGAACCCAGCTTTGGACAATGGCCCGAAACTTCGGACTTTTGTGTTTACGCGTCCAGATTCAAGCATGGAAAAGCTCTCATCTGGGGCAATAGTGTCCACCTTCACATAAGGGTTCTCCATCCAGAAAGGGCTGGTGGCTGTGGCTGAGTCTGAGTCAGACTCGTAGTAGAAGAGGTTGAAGGTCTCTTTGCAGGAACCTGGGATGTTAGGAATGCTGTTGCAGTCACGCACTGTGAATTTCATTTCCACATATACACGCAGCACATCCTTTCGTGGGATGAAGTCACTACGTAGCCAATTGTTCTGGTTGAGCTCACGTACATTGCAGACTTGGTATGTCCGGATGGGATTCATGGCGTCATCGTAGCCACTCACCTCTTCCCACTGTAAAGAAAGCACAAGAAAAACATAGACAGGTTAGAGGCTGTAAATGGTTGCTGATATATGGAGAGACAGCCGTCCCATCTCTGTATATCTTGCTATGTTAAGTTAATTTACATGATAAAGAAAGCATGAAAGAACCAGGGTAGAGGTTAGGACTTGAAATAAGCATTTTTTTTTCCCCCCATTTCGAGTACTTTCAGTTACATTCCCTTGCCTTTGCCATGCTACGCCTTTCATCTCTGGTTAGTGTAGCGAAAAGCCAGGGACAAGGGACTGCAAATTCATCACAATTACAGCAAACTGTCACCTCCTCACCACAGAGCCACCACAGCATGTTTACCTCATATCTGTTTGGAAGTAGCAGCCACATTGCTTCACAACCAATTACGCCTCAATTACAGAGCAATGATCGCAACGTCCTCTAATAAAGACGGGGAATAGGCGTCGGTTAACCTTCATGCTTTTCTGTTTTTACACTCCTCTACATCTTTCAATGCTACTACGGTACCCAGGGGGTGAATTACTCCGGATAAAATGGGATTAAATTTTCTAAACTTTGATTACCAGCTTCATTAAATGAGTGCAAGCAAAATAGTCTGTAAAAGCTTTGCTGTGAGACACTGTAATCTAATGCATTTTTCAATCTCGAATGAGGACACCACGATTAAATCATTTCACTTCAAATAGCGATTCCTGTGTGTATAATATATCTCTGTGCATGTGTGCTCAGGGATCTGCTCCCCTTTCCTATCAGACAAACAGAGTGCATTTATTTCTTAACTAAGCCGAGGCCTGGGAACTTTATTTGCATAGCACCTTTCAAATACAAAGGCAATTGAAAGGGTTTTGCATAAGGCATGGCGATGCATTAAAGCGTTTAAAAAGACACTGAGCAAAGAAAGAAAATAGAGCAAACTTAAAGTCTGTACTTCTTTTCATGGCTGTCAGTGCTACCTAAATCCATGAGATTAAACCTGTGACCTCCTGATTACAGGATGGTCTTTCACATCTCCCGGTCTCCCTGCCACTTAAAATGCCAAGATGTATCTATAAGAAAATTAAATGTCTACAGTTGCACTCTTGGGACCGAAGTTTGCCGCGAAACATTTGACTGTCTCAAAACTCTGGCGTAAACGCACCAATTTGTTCTCCAGAGCCAGTTGTTTCCATCTGAGCTCTGAGCATCTTAATTAAGGCTGTGATATGGATGTGGTGGAGACAGGGCTATTCATCCAAGACCCTGGAGGCCACGAGAGAGGGGGAGAATGGGCGTAGCTCAGCCGCGGCATTAAAATGAAGGCCCGACAAGAGCGAGGGAGAGGGAAGCGAACAGAGGGAATCGATAATCACCAGCCAGGTCAATGAGATGGCTAAAAGCATGAAGTGTCAATGGGTATTTAGTTTAGTGTAATAAATCACCCACTGCAAAAGAGCAATACAGCCAAGTGTTTGTGGATGTGTGTAGATGAGGTTGTGCGTGTCTATTTAAATGTGCTTGTGTGAGTCTATCTGAGTGTGTACTTGCTCTGCCTGTTTGAGAAGGTGTGTTTCTGCTGTTTGTGTATGTGTGTGTTTAGAGAGAGGTCATCCCCCCGAGGCACGCACCAGTGGCCAAACGCTCTGAGCGTCTGCTTACCAAGCCTGAATGAATTAAGTAGGTCATGTGAAAAAGGGTCAAGTTTCTTGGCATCTATTTCCACCAAGATGAATCGTTATGCAAGATTTGCGATCCACTCCATTTTCTCTTTGTCCTTTCCAATCAAAGCTTTTAAATTTTACTTTAAGGTGAAAATTAACAATACTTCAGTGATGCATTATCACCCTCCTTGAAGGTCCAAAGCCCTGCTGGAAAAATATATTCACAGTATTTTGGCATAACTTCGACCCTAAAGAATAAATTACAGATATGAATAGAGAATAAGGAAGCAGACTGTGCTGCAGGACTTCTTTCAGACGTTTTCATGGACGATTTTGATATCTCTTTCATTCTTCAACCTTGAATTCAAGGCGAACATTAGCAACCTTGATGACAACGTGGATAAACTAGTATTAGCTTTGGGCATTAGCTTAAAGGCTGCAGCTCCAGCAAGTTCAGTGCTGGCAATTAGTGTTCTTTTACTTTTCTGTTTGTTGTTAGCATGAATAAGCTCTCTGTGACTAATTTTAAGGACATTTTAGCTTGTTCATAACATGTTTTAGCATGCTGGGGGTCTGTGTAGTAGACACTTAGACACTAAAAATAGTTATTATCTCCCAAAGCTGACTAACTTGGTATATTGTTATCAGTGTATGGTTATGGAAAACCCAGTGGGTGTCATTCCAGGTCTGAGGGGAGCCCTGCTATAAAGTGGAATTCCCCTTCCATCACCCATCTGTTTTGCAAGATAAATGATATGTTATAAGGACAAAGGAACACACAATACCTGGAGACATAATGAAAATTGGAAATCTAAGCAAGAACCCAAGTGCAGTTAGAGACAGTCATTGGCATGCACACACAGACACACACACACACACACACACACACACACACACACACACACACACACACACACACACACACACACACACACACACACACACATACACACACCTGAGCACAGACATATATGTTATTAAAACCCTACAGGCTATACAGACAGATACAGACAGTGTGAATGAGTAATCCACATACCGAAGTGCAGACACAGAGGAGAAAGAATACATGCACACACACAACATGGTATGTGAAAGCCTTGCACTTATCAGAACTCGAGTTTGCTCTAACAGATTCACAAAGAGTGGCTACATGAATAGTTGCGTCTATATGCCGGTTGTCCCTGGATTCACTGTCACAAATAGACACAGCTTATGTTCCCTATTTGTAGCTTTATGTCTGTTGCTTTATCTGTATGCATTGTGCAACACAAAACAAGACAGAGATGCTGTGACTCAGACTTGGCTGGACAGCATCCCTGGGAGAGAGTGCGTAGTCTGTTTGTGAGTGGGTTTATTTCAAAGATTTTTTTTTCTTAGGAATTGATTTTTTTTCTCGCTGTCTCCCTCTCTCTGTATGGACACTCTCTGGATTTTACTTAATCTCAGTCTCACTGCTCTCCCCTTCGCTCCCAGCTCTCGCTATATTGCTTTGTTTGTCCTCTCAGCCACTGCATCGGCTCCTCTTAAACACTCGTCACCTCGAACAATAACAGGCTGTGAGGACCTCAAAAGCATGGAAATAAACACACATACGATACATTGTGCATAAACACACAAACAAGACAACAGAAACAAAAGGAGGAATATCATAAAGGGTGAAAAGATAACTCAGGGACAGCCACCGTCTGTGGCACATTCTGCAGCAAAACAAAAAACAAAGAAGGTAGTGGGGAAACTCATCTTCAGTCTTTTGGTTGGTAATGTGGGAAATCTGAAGTGCAAAAGGCTCTCCACTGTATGTATATCTTTTGAAAAGGAGCATCTGTTGCGGGTTTGCTTGGAGAAGAAAGGAGGAGGCATTTTTTAGTTCCTATGCCATTCTGCATGGGACCAGTGGGAGCATCGCTGCTGTTTTGTGGCTTAATGAGCAGGAGGGGGGCGGAGGGAGGCAAAAGAAGATGGACGGATGGAAGGAGGGCACGAAAGGCTTTGAGGGGGTTTGTCCTACTGATTGTAGCAGCTGAGGTGGCCAGTGTGTCTGGCTTCATTAGTGCTTAGTTACTTGGAAATAAAGGAAGGGAGGAATACGAAGAGTGGGCCAGTTCCAACAGCCGGGGCTGAGTGCAAGAGCATTGGGTTAAAAACAAAATATAAAAAATGGGGGGGCCACATTTCAAAACACAAGCGCAGAGTCAGAGGGCCGCACAAAGGCGAGGGGAGGAGTGCTGGGGGTCTTTGAAGTGCGGCTGGGGAGGGGTCAAGACTCTTTTTGCTCCTCTTTAGGCCATTGTGGAGACCACATGGGAAAGCAAGATGAGGCTGTCACTGGCACTTTGTGTGTGGTAGATTTGGATGCCTGGGTGCGGAACGGGTCAACGCCGAGACATATTTTAGCGTTTAAAGGGTTAGATCATGAGGAAACTGGCGTTTTTCACATGTTTTAAGTGCACTGAGGCAAGAGGAAGGGAACATCTGTGACTGGGCGGGTCTCTGAAATTGGATTGCAGTGTATCTTTTTCTGCTCGCTAAAAAGCGCATCCTGTTGGATCCTAAAACACAGCCTGTTGAGTGATTTGCTAATGAAAGTCTTCAGAACTGTTCAACTTCCAAGAGACATGCAGACACACTATTTGTAGAGGCGCGCACTCTCACACACACACACACACACACACACACACACACACACACACACACACACACACACACACACACACACACACACACACACACACACAACACTGAATTTATCCCTTGCATACAAGCATAGAGTCAAAGTTATGTGTATATCATAACGTTTAAAGTATAAAGACCAAATCAAACAACAGTTATGCTTTGTATGCAGTTATCTCTTCTCTTTCGCCATCTGTGTCTCCATTAATAAATCAGTCTTACTCTGCATAAACACACACACACTGCACAGTAAACTCACCCCGGTCTCAGGGTGTGCAGTCCAAGCTAATTCTGTCGTGGCCCACTTTGTGTCCATCAGCGTCTCTGTGAAAGAAAGCAGAAAGAAAACAACCAGGTCAGACAAAGAGGAACAGGGTGACGGAGGAGATCAATGGAAACTTTCGATAGTTTTACAACAATGTCATAAATGTTCTGCGGAAGAGATAAGACGCTTTGAGCAGAGTTGTTCTCAGATAACTGGAGGAATAACTCAGTGACATAAAGCACGGGCTTACAGCGATATTAGATTCAATTAGACAAAGAAGCACTGTGTGCCCGCGTGTGACAGGAAGACCATGAGACAGCGGCGAAGTGAGACAGATCTAGGTGGGTGATCTGTGAGGTATTGTGTGCCATTTTATTGCACCTCCTTGTCTGGCTAATTAGTTTCAATTAGACATTTGCTTTATACAGGGGAAAGGAAACAACTGAGAAACAGTTCCGTTTCCCACAGGGCACTGTGAGACACACACATACACACACACACGCAATAAGTAACAGGTTGTAAAACTCCACAAGATATATAACCCAACAGAAGGCTTGAATGGAGAGGGGGGTTATAAAGTTAGGTGTCACAAAAGAGAAGCTCTTGAGCAGAACGGAGGTCAATACACTTCAATTGGATTCACTTTCTGTCAATACTTCAAGTTTACCTTACATTTACTCCTGTCTCTTGGTGCACACGTCATATACACGAAACATACAAAAAAGGATTTTTGTGAAAATCTCTTCTCTCCTCACCACTTTCCACTCTCATGTTTCTACTGGCAAAAATGCCGGCTTTGTGACAGCATGGACGGAAGACTATAAATGTCGAATCTTTTACTACCTGGCGCTGAAGGCGCAGTATGCAGCCACCGTTATTATCTCAACCGCTGTGCTGTTCTACAAGATAGTAAAAGATGAAGAAACGGCACTGCCAGAAACTGAGCACGCACTGTCGCTGGTCATGGAAGGAAGTGCGAGATGTTCCATTTTTCCTGCCTCGGTTGCAGGGGACAAACCTCGAGATGTCTTTCTGCCCACCTTGCTACTCTGCCATCATTTCTGAGGTTTTCTCTGCCTGTGTCTCCCTCTTTCATCTTTGAAGAAAAATCACCTGCTAAGCCGACAAGCAACAGGACTTGGGAGCAAAATAAAAGAGAAAACTCCAGGATTTCACCATCCCTTCTCCAAATACCTGCTGCCACCGCTGCTGCATTCAGGAGCACCAGCAGTGACAAACGCAAACACCCTCAAACTCAAAGACCTCTTGTGAATTACGTCTGGCTCTGTGGAGACGACATGCTCCTGCAGCTAGGAATTCCCATTGAATTCCACCCCCTCATGCTTTGAGTGACAATGCCTCTGACATGTGTATGTGCCTATTGCACTGGTGAGAAAACATGACTTCCAAGAGGGTTCCTGCCAAAAAGAGATATTTTCTTGTGCAAAAAAACCCCCCAAAACATATACAATCAGATTTCAAATGTAGCTTTGGCTTGTTGGCCTCAGGCGAAATGGTCCAGAAGCTTTACTATGAGCCAGTTCACGCAGTGGGAACTGTCTCTCTGGGAATGGCACTGGGAGCTGAGGTGAATATCATGTTCTTGTAACAGCACAGGGTCAAACCCAGCTCGCAGCCTTTGTCACAGACACTCCTTTCTCCCTCTCTCCTGTCAGTCTCTAATATTCTCTCTGAGCTGATAGTGGAGACGCTTTAAAACAAATCATGAATGTGGTCTGTTTTTGACGAGAGCTCTTTTTGTAAGCAGGTGCAATGAGCCGCATTTGTCACTTGAGCAAATAAGGGCCTACTAGTGTTTTCATCTCAGAAACTGTGTCAGTGCATATTAGCTGCGGGACTTCCCCTGACTCATACCGTGACAGTGTGTGATTTGGGGCCTGTTACCTGCAGCTACGTGGATAGGTAAGCCGGTGCGGGGGAAATGATACACCTCTGCTGCCTGGTGTTTATTGTTATGACTGCGCCGTGTGTGTGGTGCATTGGCTTTTCATTAGGGCTGACCTTGCTGAAAATGACAACACGTTGAAGCACAATGACAGACTGGGAGAGTCATAGAGTGGAGAGGAGGGGCGAAACAGAGATGAGAGAGAAAGAACGAGAGCCGGAGAGCAGAGTGATATGCAAAACACACACAGCTGTGCAGTCTGACTCAGTGGTTTAGACAGTGGATCATTCGGGGGTGCATGTGCAGCAGTAGCCCTTCCTTTCTCGATGCATCTGCATTGTATAACCTCTGTGTGTGTGTGTGTGTGTGTGTGTGTGTGTGTGTGTGTGTGTGTGTGTGTGTGTGTGAATGCGTATATGCATGTGTGTTTGGAAAGGTAATTGTGTGCATGTGTGTATTTGGTGCAAAGCCCTGTATTGTGCCCAAAGTGGAACACCAATCCTGAGTCAATGGGCCAGAGCAAAGGCACTAAATGACCCCGACCTAACCCAGCCGCTCCCTCTCCGTCAGTGTGTGTGTGGTTGGCTGCTAGGCTCATTTGTCTCTGCACACCATGTTTATGTGTGTGAGTAACACACCAGGCAGTCGAGGCACACTGCAATATTCATGACTGTACAGCAAATTCAGACACCTGCACAGTCACAGAAAATAAACACACACACACACACACACACACACACACACACACACACACACACACACACACACACACACACACACACACACAAAGGAAACAAAACAAACCAGAATATAAAATGCTATATGCCCACGCACGCAGCAACCGGTTTTGTGCGCCAAACCAACAAACTTGTGCTTTATGGATGATAACAGATGAGAGCGAGAGGCAGAGTACGACAGATTAAAGAAAGAGAAGTATTTTTTAAAGCAACAACCTCTGAAAGCGTCTAAGACCGTGCTGGCTGCTTGCCTAATGGGCCCGGTTTATAGAAAGAAAAAAGAAAAAAAAGGAGGAAAAGAAAGCCAGAAGGATGAATTGAGGGGAAAAACAACCACCATGTGACTATAAGACCCTTCCCCGTACATAGAAAGTGCTTCTGTTTGCCTTTTAGCTCCATACATTTAGCTTCATTCACATCCTGCAACTGTAAAATGAGAGAAGGAAGGGTCGTAGGTTGTAGGGGGAACGAAAAGAGCAAACAGAGTAGATCAGGCAAATGAACATGCAAATTTTACTGCCATCAAACAGGCAGAGAGCGACGGTGGAGCATGCAGATGTGGGAGGTAGCACCGGATCAGGATGCACAGATGCACAAGGCTGTTTAATCCATCTTCCTTGTATGCACTTTTTTCTCATTCATTTCCAATCTCTTTCTCATCATCCCTGTGAAATGATGGATCTAATTCCTCATTGTTTCTCTATCTCCATCTTTTTCTCTTCATCTTCCCCCTTTTTATCACACACTTTCTGAAACTACTTTCTCTCTCTCTTCCCTCCACTGGGAAGTGATCGGTTTGACCTCTTTTCACTTGTCGTTTTGCTCTTTCTCTTCCCTCCCGCTTTTCTTGCCAAACTCTATATCTGTACTTGTGTTTTCACGCTGTGCTGTGATGGATGTGACATGCGGTGTACAGGGGAATGCTTTTCAACCTCCTACCGCTTACGCAGACTATTCAATTAGCGAGTCACTGTTTGAATAACTTGAGCATCGCTTTAGTAAAGTGTTATTTATGATAGAGGTCAAATGCACCTGGGATTAGCATAACAAACACGGGGGAAAAATGGCAGTGACATTTGTTTTCTCGGCGAACTCTGATTGTGTGAGAAAATTTGCTGAAGTACAAACAGGCTTGGAGAGATCATATTCAGGCAAATACGTGTGCGTACGCACATACACACACATGCATGCACACACGCAAAGCCAACCCCTACACTCTAATCCTGTAATGACAGGGCAGGCCTAATAACAGGGGAGGGCACTGAAGCATTCGTCCCTATGGCCGCATCCAACACACACTCACACGCACACAAGCAAACACACAAAGCACCCAGAGTTACAAGGCTCTTAAAATATTTCTTTGTTCAAACAAGCAGACTTCTTAAAAGAAAGAAAAAAGAGGAGGACAGAAAGAGGAAAGGGGGAAGAAAGGCTATTATTGAGGGACAGGAATGTGTCTCACAGGGCTAAGTCCCCAGGACACGAGGAGCAGACAGGTGAGGGATTTAGCTTGGAACTTGCCGCGTCTCGAGCTTTTTAGCATGGCCGTCTTTGTCAGTGTGACCCCGTCGTTGACAAGTGAAAGCTAACTGAACTAAAACCCTCAGGGGAGCTAAAAGATATGTCTCGACACCCTCTGAAATAAGGGTGTTGCAGATAGCAAGGCAGGGCGCTGTTTGAAATGTTAGCCGAGGGCTTTTTTTGTTGACGCAACAGCTTCCTGTTAGCTTGATTTCCTGCTACAGAGCAAAATGGCTTCTCCTCGTGCTAGCATCAGCTGCTGTATTATTGAAACACGATGACAGCAGGATTTTGTTTTCAGCCAGAAAAAGAAGAAAAAAAAAATTCAACCTCCCCCCCAGTGACTCCTTCCCCTAAATCCTTCCCCTCAGGCTTCTCCACTAGTTAATTATCTTTTCCCCACCTCTTCTCCGAGTTGCTTTTGTTGTGTTCTTCTACAGTCAAACAACCAAGCACATGGCAACCTGGCATGGGGAAGCCACTCCATTAAAATACTATGCCGCCTGGTTGCCAAACACTTGAGCCTCTGTTTAGCCACAGAAACAGTGAAATGTGTCAACACTGAGAGCGAGGACCCCACGCTCCACCTATTAGCGCTATTAGCCTGATTGCTTTGTGTGCCATCTTTGTTGGCTCGGCTTTTGTCGTCCAACGTGGAGCAGAGAGAGAGGAAGCGACACGCAGAAAAGGAGAGCAGGAGGAGAGATGCTATTCAAATTCAAATTGTCCGAGCAGCCTTTTTGCCTTTGTGCGGGGCCAGAGTGCGATGATTAGGAGAAGTCCCCTCCATTTTATGGCGAGACCTCCCCTTCAGCACCCACACACACACACACACACACACACACACACACGCACACACACACACACACACACACACACACACACACACACACACACACACACACACACACACAGACTCTCATAGTCACGGTAATTGGTTGCTGCGACATGGACAGGCCAAGGAGGTGATTCCTCTGTGGAATTCCTGAACGGACTCGTCTCCCACGACAAACCTTCCCTCCCCTCTGCTCCTCATCAGCACACACACACACACACACACACCCACACACACACACACACACACACACACACACACACACACACACACACACACACACACACACACACACACACACACACACTTCACCCTGCTACCACTCACTGTCAGTCATCCCACAATGGCTGTCACACAAGACGTTTGTCCTGTGTGTGTGCTAACAGCGTTACGCTGTCGATGCCTAGGAAATAAGCTCCCTTTCTACCTTTCTGTCTCTTTCCTCGTCTCCCAGTTTTTTCTTTCCCTCTGACTCAGTCTAACTTTTGTATCATCTCTCCCCACGGGGAAGTCTAATGAACGCAAGTCTTTGCCCTCTGCATTTGCCACTGGGCCCCTGCCCTCAATTATTTTCCCCTCGTCAAAAGATACCTTGGGGCTGAATACAATTTGGGTACCTTCTTTTTTTTTTTTTGGTCTGTCTGCCTGCTATGGCCCATCTTGTCTGCAGAGGCAATTTCTAACCAGCAGCTCTTACCCGATGACACTGGAACTGGTGATAAATAAACAAAAACAAACACAGCCAGGCTTTGAGGGAGCAGCAGAGCAGTTGAAATGGAAAAAGAAAGAGCTTTGATCTCCGAATGGAGGACATTGTGAGCTAGTGCAGCTGCTTTTTGAAATTACATATATGTGCATGTGTGTGTGTTTGTCTGTGTGTGTGCGCTGCAACCAAAGAGTGTATTGCCTTTTCAAGGGCTCATGAAGTCTGGTTTAGTTCCTGTGCTGCCACTGGAATGGACCTCTTTGTCTCCCCCCACCCTCCCTTTTTTCTTTCTCTCTCTCTCTCTACCCCTCCCTATCCCCTTCTCTCACTAACTCTCCTAATTACAAAGCACAGAGGATCTGACGAACAGGTAGCCCTAAGGGCAGCTGTCTACAAAACCAGGTGTGCCTTCATGTGTGTGTGTGAATACATGTGCGTCAGCATGTGTGTGTTTGAATGAGTGAGTGCGCTGTATGTACGTGTGCATGCTCAGCCATTTGAAGCCGGCGTCTCTCTATGATGAGTATGAGCGATTGTACGTGTGCCTGTTTGAGTCACCACTGTATGCTGTTAAGTGGTGGAAACTGGAGTGTCTGCTTTGTTTACTGCTTTGTCACCGTGGCATTTACCTTGTACCTCTAAGGATTAGTCGTTCAAATGCTGGCTACTAGGAATCCAATCTTATTTCATTGTTACACTCAAAATAAGTTACTATAGATAACTGTATTTTCTAACTTTTATGGAAATGCTAAAACCTGAACATTCACTTGTGTGAATGTGCATATTCTCTCACTTCTCTTGTCCATCTTCCTAGTTATCCACCCAGCCCCTCACCCTGCCCAGCATTCACAGCTGTCTGCATTGTCCCGCGGGTTCATTGAATGGCTCTGTGTTTGGTTGGCTGTTGAAAAAGTCACAGCCCCTTCATCAACAGGACTGACAACATAACACATACGCGCACAAATACACACATTCACGGTTGGGGGTGAGCCATTAGCACTTGTTTTATTGGCTACTTGCTCTCTGACACAAGCACTTTAGAATACCTTCAAAATCCAATTCTGGAAAGGTTCAATGGGAATCCTCCATAGTGTGAGTGTCTGCATTTCATCTGGAGAGCCATCTTTGCTCCCGTTAGTGTACTTCTATCTAATCAGCATTTTCTTTTAGCTGTTGTTCGCTTGCAAATGAAAATACCAATGTAGCACAGCAGATTGCCCAAGACATGCAGTTTAACTTACAGCTGATTGACGTGTTTTCCGCTGAATACTTAAACTATCTTTGAACCTGCAGCCTTTTAGTCGCCGCTTCATTTCCCTCACTGTGAGGGCTGCACTTAACATTTTGCTCTCCGAAGGGAATGTGAAAGCTTTTGTTCACCGTCCATAACATTCCACATTTATCTTTATGTCCCTCCCTGCCCCTTTACGCAACATGTTCACATCTTCACGTGCGTGTGCACTTTCCACAAAACTGCTGATGCTGACTCTGGCGACTTAATAACAGAGCTCTGAGCCTTTGTCTGAGAAGACCTAACCACCTTTGTTTTTTGTTTTTTTTTAACAATCTTGCTTCCCTGCGTGACTTTAAGTTTACGGGGTTTCATTCCCCACTGAAATATTCCTCTGAGGAAATCATCCCGGACCCTGCTGATTTACGACACTGAGATGTTTGGCCTTGTCACGTGAGATCTAATTAAAGCTGCCGGTGCTTTAACTCAGCTGTAACTGGAAATCAAGCATGGGGCTGCATATTTGATCCTGACATCATCTGAAATGGAAATATAACTCCTGCATTCACAGGAAATGAGAGTATTGTCACTGCAAAGTACCTCTTCCTTTGTTGTGTTTTTTAGCTGGAAAAGGTTTTTAAAGAAGTCCAAGTATTAATCAACCAAGTATTGTTTCATTATAGCAATGATTTTGTAAGGTTTGAGCACATGTACTGCTTGCATTTCATTTTGGAAAGGCATGCTCCTCATTTGCAAATGATTATGTTAAGGGCATCAGGTCTGCTTGTGTTTAACCACCACCAGGAAATGGGCACAAAACCAGGTTTCTGTCAGGACACGCAATGTTTACATCACCTAACATGGAAACTATTGCCTCGACCTTTACCATAAATGAAGACATTTTTCTTACAACCCTTCGTGGAAATTCTCCACACCTTTCCCCACCCCCCCACCCCCCTGTTTTACAGCATTTTATGATTCAGTCTGGGTTTTGATTTTTCGAACGCTGACAGTAAACACTGTTTAAGCGTAATACTTTAGTCATGAATTAGATTGCTGAATCCAAGCACGGGGTGATTTGAGCAGTGTGTGCCTCTGCGTGAGACGCCTAGATGCCATCATCCTGATTTCCTGGCAAAGGACTCAGCCAACTGCGACTGAAAAATGCAAACAAGCAAGCAAGGAGCAGGTTCGCGTTTGCCCCAAGGATCTCCATATGGAAATATGGATCTCCTTGTTGCATTTTGTGGGTATTTGTGCGTGTGTATGTTTGTATTAGTCAGAGCGAGAAAGGAGTAATTTGGGTGTCTATTTGTGTGTCTGATAGAGTGTGCGTGTGTGACACTACAGCTGTTGATTTCATTCATTTCACCTCATGCTCCCTGAGGGGGATGGAATACCTGGAGTATGATTCATATTTAAAACACAATATAGTGTAACTGCAACCTCAGCAAGCTCTGAGTGATTTATTAGTCTGCCACACAAATGAAAGACAAAACACCCTACATGAACACGTAGAGGTGCACATTTAACTTCAGTGTTTTCCCTTCTATAAAAATACTTACTCGACACGTACCAAAATAACAAGCGTGCAAAACACCTCCTGACATCAGCTCCACCTTTACCTAGTTTTCAACCATGCATGTGCTGCAAAAAATGACACCGTCTTTTTTCAGCGATACCTTCCTTTGTATGTGGGTTTCAAAGTCATGTTCAAGAGCACTGCAGTAGAAGGAGACAGACTGTAATTTTTTGCAGAGAAGTTACTGTATATAACAAAAAGGATATTATTTAGGGCGGCACGGTCCAGCAGGTAGTACGTGTGCCTCACAGCAAGAAGGTTGCCAGTTCGTTCCCCGGGCGGGGCCCTTCTGTGCGAAGTTTGCATGTTCTACCCGTGCATGCGTGGGTTCTCTCCGGGTACTCCGGCTTCCTCCCACAGACCAAAAACATGCTCATTAGGTTAAATGGTGACTCTAAAATTTCCCCTAGGTGTGAGTGTGAGCGTGAATGGTTGTTTGTCTTGTGTGCTGCCCTGCGATCGACAGGCGACCAGTCCAGGGTGTACCCCGCCTCTCGCCCGTTGACAGCTGGGAGAGGCTCCAGCAACCCTGAAAGGGATAGGTTGCATAGAAAATGGATGGATGGATATTTTTTATCAAAAAAAAAATGTGTTTTTCATTCCAGCTAAAATCTTCCTTTCTTTAATGCAACCCACGTTCAGCCAGAGCTGAGCCAGCATGACAAAAATGGTCTTTCACGTCTCCTAAAACAGATACATGCCTCTTTATCTATCCATCTCATACTCCAAGTACTTTGGCATGTAGGCTACTTAAAGCTTGTTAGTGATGTTCAACAACTGCCTCATTATATGTTCATCTACAAAGAGAGAGGGGGGCGGTGGACTAATTTTCTAAATGAGATAAAGCAGTGCCGATATTCTTTGATTTGCTGCTTTGTCAAACCTGCAGACTGCTCTGATGACTCCTCAGTGGTTACGGTTAATGAACAAACGGTGCACTGTAGCTCCCAACCCCAATAAAGATCATGTGAGGTAACGCAGATGCTAATAAATATGAAGTGTCTCAAAGGTCAAACAAGAAGAGGGGAAGATATAATGTGATTTAATTAGTTTTGAAATGAGCTTCAGTCTTACTCAACAGTCTCATTTAAATGTTGGGATTCCCCAAAAAAATTTAATTAGACTGAATCAAAGGGAGGCGCGCAGATATGCGAGGCACACATCCACAAATTGTATACATACAAAATCAACCATCAGCTACTATCTATCTTTCTATCTGCCTTTATTTTGTTATTGGAGGAACACGGCATCCCAGCAGCTCAGTCTGTGCGTGTGTGTCTGTCTGTGAGCAGAAATTCACCTGGCGCCTCTGCGTCTCTGAGGGATTTTGGGTATTAGAGATGCAGGCTAACATTGTGACAGGTGAGTGTCAGGACTCGCTAACCCCATCCAAGTCACATTTAGCATTTCAAGTCTGCTGGTGGGTTTTTTTGGCAGACAGCAGTCTCCCCTAATATTTTACCTTCATTGACCCCACCCCCACCACCACAGTCACATTTCTGCAGATTCTGTTTGTCCTTTCATGGGAGCAAAGACTTCTTGAGAGAGTGGCCTTGTGGTTATTGAGACGCTATGCTGTAAAACATCACAGAGTATATCATCAAGGTCAGTGTGTGTCTATTAGTAGACTGTTAAAATGTCCTTGAGAAAGAAAATGAACTTTTATTTGCTGAGTGATTGTAAGTCTCTCTGGTCAGAGCACCAGGCAAAACTCACTGCAGTATAATTAAAACATTGGGACGTCCACGCCAGAGACAAAAAGCAATGAATGAGGAGTGACCCATGTGGAAAACAATAATAGGATATGTGCCAACCGTCCCCTGTATTTTCAATGCATTACTTCCCAGCCCGATACAGCCACAGCACAGAGGAAGTGACTACTGAAAATGGGTTTACTAGTCGAGATAAGCAAGGGGGAGGTGGGTGGAGAGCTGAAGAAAGAGGGAGAGATAGATTCCCAGCTTTGGGTGTGGCTGCTTGTGATTTAAAAAAAAAAAAAAAAAAAAAAAAAAAAAAGTCATTCAGTGCATTCATACCAGCAATGCTTGTAAGTCTCTCTAGATTTTAGAGAGGAAAAGTAAGAGTCAAGGAAAAAGAGGAGGAGGGAGGGGGGAGACAGAGACGGGAGTGCAAAAGAAAAGAAGGGATATTCAAAGGGAGCAAAGCAGAGAAAAAGATGGGAATGAAAGGCAAAGGGGGCCAGAAAGGTAACAAAGGGGGTGGAGGGGAGGCAGGAGGGAGGGGTGAACACAGAGGAGAGAAAAGGAGGGAGAGGAGAGGATGGAGAGCTGGTACACACTCTCTTGTATTCCCCACAGCCCCTATGCTTCTTTCATTGCCACTGTGTTTTTGGCATGCTGACATGCAGCGGCCTTCAGAGACTGTGTGTGAGTGAATGTGTGTGTAGACGTCTACGATGTCGTGCACATGTTTGTGTGTCTGCCTGAAGTGTCTGTGTTTAACATGCAGCCTGATGGGAACTGTTTTTGCTCATTGCCTTACTGCAGCCCAGGGAGCCATCGTCTACTTCACGGCTGTCCTTTTCTCTGCTCTTCTCCTCTCTAGTCCTTTTCTGCCTCCTCTCCTCTCCTCTCCTCTCCTCTCCTCTCCTCTCCTCTCCTCTCCTCTCCTCTCCTCTCCTCTCCTGCTTTCCTCAGCCCCTGTGCCAACCGGGGCCTCCATTCACAACAGCTCGATAGATTTGGCAACAGGCTGCGTAGAAGATAGCGGCACAGATTCCTGGACCAAATACATGAAAATGTGATAGCAGCAACTTGTCCTTGGGGAGCTATGTGTGAATTTCAATGGAAATATTTCACTGGTGCTGAGAACGCACACACTCACCTGTGTGAATGAATGAGTATTTGCTTGTATGGGTGGAAGCTAGTGATTATCAGAGTGTCTCAGAGGCACGAGAAGCATAAACATGCACAGATACACACACACACTTTTGTTCAGTAGGAGGTGGGCTATTGTGCTGCCTGTGCAGTCGGATTGTGCTCGAGCAGTTACCTCACAGCTCTAATAGCAGGTTTCAGGCAATTTTGTGTGTCAGCAATGGCTGACTCAACAAACAGAGCTCAATCACATGGGAACACAAACCCATACTGTACACTTGCATAATGCTAATGCACACACATTATGCATAATACATTATTTAAACAATAATAACACTAAAACACATACAAATAGAAAATGAGACATGTTATTAAGACTCCTACACACACACATGCACACACACACACACACACACACACAAATCCTGTTTGTTCACTGGGGGTGTAGCCCAGAAAGAGCTGGAACCGGGCATTGAATAAAAGCTGTGGCTTTTTGAATGGCTGAGCACCACAAGAAAAGGGCTTAGCACCCAGCTTTGCCATTCTGTTTCAATAGCCACTCAGTCTCTCTCACAAACACATGCCATCTCTATGTCTCTCTCTCTCTCTTACTCTCTCACTCTCTCACTCTCTCTTCCCCATTGTTTCTCTTTAAACAGTCTCTCCTAATACAGTCATCTGCCAACATATCAGATCACCTTACAATGCACTTCCACTGCAGCATGTAATGATCGTGTTGAATCTAATTAAAGTTGGCTACTTCCTGTTACACCCGGAACAGCTGCCCATGTGTCTGAAAGCGAGGGGCAAAAGCCCCAATGTGGTCCACATTTTCCGCATGCCAGTGGCTTCCAATTACTTTAAAACAGTTTAAAAAATACTGTGGTGGTAGAGACCAAAAGTCTTTGAGGTTTGCTTGTTCCTTTTTTGCTTCTCCTCGGAAACTTTCACAGACAGGATAAACAAAAACAGAACCAAAATAGGAGCTGGGGACTACCCTATTAGCAGGACTCCAACTACACATACTAAAAACTGTCTTTTGGCTCATCGAGCAACCGCTGATGATTTATGAAGATGTTTCAGGGTAATTATCAAGTCAATTATCACCGCCAGTCATGTTAATTTCCCAGGTATGCCCTCGTTTACCTGTGAGGAGGAAAAAAAGAGAAGAGTGGGAAAAGAGAAAGGTAGAAAAAATGGCAGATGGGGAATTTTAGTAGATGAGTAATTATACTCTACCACCACCACGCATATGCCTCATCGCACCCCCACTCCCCTGTTCTGTCTTTTCAAAAGGAAGGATAAGGAGGACCAGGTGACGTGCAAACCCTGCGGCCAGACGGGTGCTTCTCACATCAGCTCGTTAAGCAGACAGGGGCCTCGTTACAGTTTACCTGCTTGCCCAGTCATTAACCATTCAGGTCAAAGACACTGAGAACAAAAGGGAGGTTAGGGCAGTTGAAGTCAGGAATGCAACCTGCCAGGTCAGGGCTCTGTGTGACTGAGACGCTCTCTCACATGCACACACCCTGTCTGTTACAGCCACGCAAATTCATACACGCAAAGATCACATAGAAGATATCTCTCTCTCTGTAACCTCACACATAAAGAAGCCAGGGAGAGGCGCTTTATGTAAAACAATTAAAATTCAAATGCAGCATGCAACAGTGCAAATACAAACAGGAACAAGAACAATGGCCCAGATGCACTCACATACCAGATGCTGTTTATATAAAACACTGGACTAGGTAAACTGGGCAGGTCAGCTGGTTTTGTCTTGTTTCTTCCCCTCACAAATCCTTCCTTCCTGTTGTCTGTTTGTCTTTTGTTTCTACCTTTATGACTCTGGCTACCACTCCCATTCTTCTCTATCTTTTTCTCCTTCACAGATGTGTGTTTGCTAGCAATAACTGACCAGCTCTGGATCTTTGGAGTGAAGTAGTTCAAGTTTCCACCTTGTAAAATCTTGCCAGCAGCATTGCTCTCCTGCATGAGATAGCTGGAAACAACCTAATTTCTGGCTGCCTGTTTTCATTCTTTGCACTGTGAACAATGGTTAATGGTCTATGATGACAACCAGCTGCGGATTGATTACTGAAAAAGGTTTATATATTTATTTTGGGGACCAGGCTTTTATTTCATTTCTGAAGTGGGTGGTAGCAGATAAATGTGTTTATTTGTTATTTGGCATCATTAACATAGAGTAAGAGGTGCAGAGGAGAGATCATTATTGTTTATGGCTATTTTGTTTTTCAGTGCCACATACCCACAAATGGCTGAATGAGATTAATCACGTTGATCTGTTTTGGAGTGGAGGCTCTCTCTCACACTATCTGCGTGTCTCCCTCTCGACCTCCCCTCCCCTCGCTTCCAGAGATTCTCGTCAGACCCGCATTCTTAATCGCCACTGAGTTAATTAATCTCACACTTGGCTGCTGTAATAACTTGACTTGTTAGACCTCCTCTGTGCAAATGGACTTCGCCTCTTTAGCAGCTAAAAGCACCAGTAATGAACCAGCCAGGAGTCAGGCAGAGAGAAAGAGCATCGGGAGCATCCAGAAAATGCTTAAAACTTGGCCATGTCAATGTTATTATCTGCTCAACCCTACATGTACATTGCATTTAGATTTTAGCCATTTTGCTTACATCCCTGCAAAGTGGCTTCTTGTAAATGTAACAGTGCTGTACAACAAGCTCCAGTTTCTAGAATGACAACGTTGCAAGATATGAGAAACTGCAAACATCAGCTACAGCCTCTAACAACAGATCCAACTTAATCTATGTGTCACTCTAGGTATGATGTCATTTAAAAGAAATAACTAAGAGCTGGGAAGATTGAGAAGAAATTTCTGGCTTTAATAGGCACTAACTATTGCCTCACTTAATCATTGCCATGTTTATTTTAAAGCATTAGTATAATTACCATAATAAACAATACCACTGCTGTGAAGGTTGGCAACCTCTAACCTCCAAAATAAACTTCACATTTTCTGCCACACAGATTCCAGGAACATGGCTTTATAACTTTACAGTACACAGGGGGATTAACTTTATGACACAAAACAGTAATGACATTTATACTGCAAACAATACAAAACTCCATTCTAGTTCTATGATTTCAACAACATGATCTCAATACAAAGAAGGGTTGTTCTTGGTTCATATTTTTATGTTTACTCTTAAAAACAAATAAAGGGGGGAGTAGCAGTACCTACTTTTTATGGGAAATTTGGTAGCAGTTTTGGGAGACATTTTATTCGTTACAGTATAAACCACCTTTATATAAAAAAAGAGAGAGAGTGGAGAAAAAGATCATGTAAAATGAGCACGATGACGGCCAAAAAGGAAAAGTTACAGCCAGACTTAAACCTGTTCTCAGCCCAGCTCAGCATTATCTGGTCAATCTCATGGTCAGGGATTGGTGAAGTCCCAAACCTTATTACATATTAATGTATTTAACCTATGGAGAAACCACTCGATAGATAGTCATGGCACAGAGTCCTGGCTCTGGGCAATTAAAAGAAATTGACGGATGGACAGACAGACATCCAAGGCTGCTGGGGTCCATATGGCAGGGGGCTTTCAGAGGCCCACTTCAATTACATAAAGACCTCTGCGCATTGGAATGACACACAGAGGACCCCAGACAGCAACACCAGAGAAAGATGGAATAAACCATACAGCGGTTAGTAACACACAGACATGGACACATATATATGCACACACACATGCACAGAAATAGGCAGACTGGCAAGGACACAGGTCCCAAAATGCAGGTTTCACACACACACACACACACACACACACACACACACGCATCACAGGCTGACACAGACACAGACAAAGTGAGCGTCCTATCTTTCTCTACCACACATACACACACAGAAGCACATCCTGTCATTGTCCTAGTAAGATGGATGTGTAAATAATCACACCATGATTACAGAACCACTTGCATCACCGATCCACGCTCAAGGACCCTCACACACTCCAGCAGGTCTGCTAAGCCCAAGCAAGCTGACTGGCCTGGACTTCATGCCTCAACTCCTCTTTCATCTGAAGGTGTCCTGTTGTCCTTAAAGCACCTAAACAGCAGCATAAATCTAAGAGATAGAGGCTGGTCGTACATCAGGACAAGGGAGGAGGAGAGGGACACTATCTAAACAAGAAGTGAGGAAGGTTGAAGTTTGATGGTTTAGCTGAATGATGTGGATGACAAATAAGATTAGGGAGGGAATGGGGAGCTCTGGGTTAAATATACTTTCTCTCCTGATGTGTTTTTTCTCTCTAGAAAATACACAGTGTAGGTTTTTTTTTTCATTTTGTCATCTATTTATCTCTCCATCCCTCTGTCTTTCTCTTGGGATACGTAGGAGGAATATAGGCTACCCTGGCTAATGTATTCTTCACCCTTTGCTGATGTGTAACTAAAACTGGCAGTTTGGAGGGAGCAAGGTGTTGCCAATTACCACCACACCCCCATGACCTACACATACTGTACACACACATGCACACACGCTGTAGCTCTAACCACATGGCCGCCAGGCACCCATTGATTTATGTGCTTAACACACAGTGCTTGTCTGCACACATACTAACATTCTGCATCTGAAACATGGATTTTCATCTTTAGAGGATGTGCATCTGTGCGTGTGTGTGAAGAGACACAGAGTATAGTGTGTATGTGTGTGTTTGCATTCGTGAGTATTCTGATGTGTCCATCATCCTAGTAAAATGCATAACCTGATGCCTCTGGAAGAAAAAGGGAAGATGGTAAGTGGATATAAAGGACAAGGCAGGGGGTTAAAAAAAACAGGTTACAGGGACAGCCACTAGTCAGTTTATACATTAACCTTTTTTGACAGCCTTCTCAGTTTTAACAGGACAAATTGTATGAACAGTGCTCAGAGATGAAGCTACTCAGAAGGGAGATAAAATCAAAACTGGAATCAACTTTATTGGCCAAGTATGTGCACACATTCAAGGAAATTACTTCCAGTTTTAAGCTGCTGTCAGTGTACTTACACACAGTTGCTTGAACAATTTACAGGAAGCCAGAAACAGACATACAGCTAAAAGCAAGGAAAACAGAGCTGAGCAAAGACAGGCAAGGATAAACACAGAAGTATAATGTACATACAAGTGGGTGAAAATATCGATATAAACAAATACAGAAAGCAACAATGACTAAGAAAATACAATATGGTGACTGTTTTTTGTTCTTTCTTTTAAACATCTATGTGCACATTCAAGTAAACACAAATAAGAGGAATCTTGTTTTGCACCAGGGTAGTCCAAGAGAACCAATGGTTAACTTTTTCATAACTCACCCAGAAGTTGCCCCCACCTAACCACCTGCCTTACTGTGATCCTTGTAACACTGCCTCTGGCAAATTTAGCAAGTTAAAAAATAACAATCCCAATGTTTATGCCTAAACTCACCCATTAGCACAAGTGTTCAGCTGGGTTCAGTTCTGTTGTGGCCTGTGGCGATACAATCCGAAGGGAATAAACAACAATGAGGTGCAAGTTTGCTTTTTCTCTCCAACTGGAGACATGGGAAATGAGATGCACCAAAAATATCAGTATGTTTCCATCCAGCTCATATGTGTTCCATCTACCTTCAGCACACACAAATAAATTCACAAGCCAGACCTCTTGGTGGTCCAAATGAGCTAGGTGGGGTTGGTAATATGCCAGCCACAGGGTGTGGATCAGCACTGACCTGATTAGTCATCGGCCCTGACCCTGAACCAGCCAAAGTGGGTAGAATACAAATGAATCCCCAGGGCCACTGGCCAGTAAATCTGACTCGGGACCAGTGTTTATGGCATTCAAACCACACCAAACAAGGCCAGAGTGGATGGGCTTACTGACCCTGAACAGTGACTTCGTTTAAAGGAGGGGAAAAGGTTTTTGAGCAGGGTGACTGCAGCACCGATTGGTAGTTGCAGTATTTATAAGACTAGGGTTATACAATGGTGTCTACTGGCATACTTCACCCAAAAAGGTGTTATGAAGCCAACAGTACACATCTGTTGTTTTTCCCTGCATGCAAGAAGCCCCTGTTTAAGAGGGGATATGCTTATCAATAAATCATGGCAGAGTTAAATCTGCAAAGCCCCTGCTGCTCTGGGAAAGTGTTAATATTTCACCAACATGAAGCCCTCCCATTCTTTTCCTTCAGGTTTTCTTCCATATCTAATGACTGTCGAGGTTCAACATATCCGGGCCACTATTTTCTTGGGTTAATGAATAGGTGAGGAATTACTACAACAGACGGAGATGGAAATTGATTCTTTTAAGTTTTGCCTCATTATCCCATGAGGTGCACTTCATCCAGAGCCACAGAAACACAACACCAGACAACCTGGGTTGTATAACGTCAAGGTCATATGGGTGTTATGGTTCTGTGTGTGCATTGAAAGAACGGGGGTCGGTTGTCTGGATTGAAATTGTATGGATTGTGTGGAAGCAGGGCCATTAGTGAGGGACTAATTAGGGGAGACCAAGTGGTCTCCAGTACCGGTCGAAGCCAAGATTCATAAATAAGTAAGTGCAGGGGCAGCCTGGTCGCTTAATTAACAAAGCATGAAAAAAGGGCGTGAATCCCAAGAGGCACAAACCCAATCTGGTTGCAAGGATGGGCTATCGGCAGCATTTCTGTCTATCTTTGGTGGCATTGATTGATGGCAAGCCAAATTGAATCTCTAATCATCACCACCCTTTTATATCTGCACCCCTTGAGATTTACAAAGGCCAAAAGTGGCACAGGGGGTAGATCTTTTATATCCCTTTTTTGACACTAGTGGCATTAACATTGCAGCCCCCCCCCCCCCCCCACACACAACTTTTCTCCCCTGCTCACTTGACCATCCCCATCTGGCCAGGGGTTATCTGACCCCTGTGTGTGTGTTCTCGCTCACACTTTCATGTCTCTGTCGATTGTTTTCACACTCTAAGCTGCTTGGCTGAGGTATTCAAAACCCAGACACCTCACACGACTCCCACTTAGACACCCTCTGCCACCTAAGGAAAC
Organism: Chaetodon trifascialis; assembly: GCF_039877785.1. Taxonomy (NCBI): domain Eukaryota; kingdom Metazoa; phylum Chordata; class Actinopteri; order Chaetodontiformes; family Chaetodontidae; genus Chaetodon; species Chaetodon trifascialis. The sequence goes on along the minus strand of NC_092059.1, from coordinate 15,319,389 downwards.
ATATTGCGTTACAGCCCACTGAGGCACTCCCGCCTTTCTTGTTTCAGCCGTTTCTCTCGCGCTACTCTTTTTTTATTGTCCAAGCTGACAGGAGAGGAACATGTTTTGTGGAAAACGCCTAGGGTGACAGTGACACATTGAAAGAAAAGTGCATGTCAGACCTGTCATGTAAGGAAACAATTTCGGTCAATGGAATGAGAGAAGATGACATGCATTTGCCATGCCTTTCAACGGCAGACTTTTCTCTCTATATACACATAATGGGGGAGTCATCTTGACAGTCAAGACCTTATCAAGTGGTAGGCAACAACAAAGGGTCTCTGAGCAGTAAATAGCATCTGTCTCCCTGCTCCTTACTGTCACAGTTGGGATTTTGATATTGCAAGAAAGTGAGATAACAGGGAAAGGAAAATAATACTGCAATTAGGACCTACTGTAGCTGTGATAAGCTGCGGTTTCAGAAGAGGGAACTGAAGAGGGGCAGAGGGCAGAACGATGGACAAAAAGGATGGGATGAAAGAAGAAAGGGCAAGAATGACAGTTAAAGAGAAGTGGCGGAGAGATCATAGGCTGAGAGCAAGGCTGGGAAAGGGACAAGGCCAAAGAGAGTGACAGGGAGGTGAAGAAAGGGAAGGTAAACAGCATGTAAAAGGAGGCTTTGTCTGCAGAGGATTTTGCTTAATGCCCACCTTTTTTGGTGGAAAGCCTTGAACCTTTCAGTTCTTCTCTTTGGCAGGCCGGAGCGCCAAGCTGTCTGGCTGGCACAATACATACCTTGAAGTTGGTAGTACTTGATTAAGTTGAGCTCAACCACCACTGCGGTTATACAACCTCAGACTTCCCCTAATCAAATAGCATTAAAATATATTGGTCCATATAAATCAATGAGCATCTGAACCAAAGGTAAACTTTGCCACTCTATAAAGAGACACCAAATGTTGAAAAATGACACCACGCTTTGTTCCTGGTGATAGCCTAGTTTAACAAGGCTTTGAATTTCTCAGAAGTTTAACTGTGAGCAGGTAATAAAACCGCAATGCCCGGCTGTTGGTTAGGCTTGCAATCATAGCTCATATGAGATTTGTGTTTACTCACTCAATCCCTCTGCCTTTTGTTCAACTCTAATTATTTTATTCCATCTGCCAATGACTCGCCCATTCTGACACTATCGGAGATTGCATCTAGAAATCGTCACACAATGTTTCCATTGATCGGCACTGGCTTGCTTGTCACATTCATTAAAAAACTGCTGGCAGATTCTTCCCAGACTTCATCAAAGCCTAGACCTTTCATCTGGGACCAATGTGAGCGTATGTGTGAGCGAGATGCAGAGATTGTGGGGAAAAGATAGAGAAAGGTAGAAAGCAACGGCAGGCACACTCTTGTATCTGGGAGGAAGCTGCATGGTATGAAAGTGAAGACTTGGGCGAAAGGTTGGTGGAATGCATCCAAGTCAGGAGATTACAGTTTCTCTGCTCAGATGGATCTCAGATGGAACTTACTGCTGCTCTGTTCCTCAGCTCTTCACAGTCTTTCACCCTCTTCTTCCGCCTCCTACTGCACCTGCCCTCCTCCACTTCCTTTCCCCCAACCTCAACGTAATTGACCTTGGCTCCCGGCAACCTCTCTGCAACCTCTGTCCTGCACAGTTGCTTCTCTCAACACCTTTTGAAATGAAGCGACTGCCCAATAAACAGAACTAAGTGGCTTTTAGAAATGAAAACCCTCTCTCATTGCCTTCCTCTGCATGGCTTCACACACACGCAGCTCCAACTTTGAGGGGCTTTAATAACTGATAACCTTTCTGACTTTGACTCAGTAGGTGGGGGAGAGAAGCATGGCGTGAGCTGGACCCACCATCCGCATCGCTCACCTAGCCAAGCTAGAGATTCAAACGCCAGAGTAGGGCAGGGCAGTTTATACCTCATGGCAAAGAAGGGGCAGCCCTGGAAGTATACGAGCTTGCACCTGGCTGCAATCCACCACCTGCTAGGTTCAGCCTCCCCGTGACGTTGGAATCTACAGCACTAACACGCTAGTCTCACAGAGGTAAAAGGAAGGTCAGATACCATGTATAACCTCTCGGAGAAAACGTCTTGCCTTCTTGATCTTTTTTTAATCTGTTCTGCCCCTTTGATTTCACACACATACATACACACACACTGCTACACACCATCGAAACGCCATATTTCTGGGGAACCAAAGCAGATAAGAAATGTAGAGTCTTTGAACTGCCTGGATGTTTCAAGCCCCTTCTTCTCCTCTCGATCTCTGAGCTCTCCTGCTGCTCTGCTGGGACAGAGAGAAAGGGGCTGATCGATGGGGTCTGACAGCAATGAAATGAATGGAACCAGGCACCAGCTGATTGATTCATTAGCAGAGGAGTGAGTGGATGTGGATGTGGGCTCTGACCCTAGGAGGTGGATGGGTGCGTGGGTGAAGATTTCGCGGGGGCTTGTGTGCATGTGTATTGGGCGGAGATAATGTGTGTATGCGTGTGTATGGCTGTGTGATTAAGCAACTGTCACCATTCATGTGTGTTAAATGTGTGTGTGTGAGAGTTGAGAGGTCAGAAGGGATTTCCATTGGGTGCGAGAGGGGGAAAGGAAGCTGTTTATGGCCTGACTTGGCACAGAGGGAGGGGGTCAGCCTATATTGTCCGGAGCTTTCATCTGAATCATTGCAATTAGTCTTTCACAGCACTCGTTGTCAAATCCCTGTGAAAATCACAGCTAACAACCACCATGTCACACAGGCAGACAAACACTTAATATTTATTTGAAATGGTATGATATAATGTATATGAATTACAGTTTGCAATGAAGTAATCACCCAGTAACAGATGTTATGTGGATGTGATAAAAAAAAGTCCTTTGTGAAATAAAACCTACATTAAACTAATACACTCAACCAGTTACTCTCATTACTTCTATCAAAAGGAAATTCTGCTGCAGAACAGACTTTCTTATCATAGCGGAGCAACAGCTCTGTGAACTGGCCAAAGCTTATGGCAAACCCACGGGGTGGCCTTCCTTCCCGTCCTCTGCATGCTGCTGAAAACATACATCATGACTGTATTTGTGTCACACTCACACACACACACACACACACACACACACACACACACACACACACACACACACACACACACACACACACACACACACACACACACAACTTAAGAGCTCTCTGCCATCAACCAAATGGACAGGTGTTAGGGCCATCTGACGGACGAAAGACCAAAAGCAACACCTCCACATTTGCTAGATTGCCTCCATTAAATGCTTGCCTAAATAATAGCCAGTTAGACTTTTGGACCTTTCTTACATTGCCCTCTAAATATTGCACTCACTTTGACATTAAAGTCACTGTGTCACTGAAACTCCTTTTCAGCTTGAGCTGAGGTTAAATAAATGCTCCCCACAGCTGGCGGTGCATCTAGGAGGCCACAGCGTGGAACCATGGGGATTATGTAAATAGCCTGACAAAAGGTCATGTGCGACTGGTGCTGTTGCCACTGAAATGTGTTAGATTCAACGTGTATGAGCTGTGCAGTACAGAGTGTGTATAAGATGTTCAGAGTGAACTTGATGCACTGTTGATAGCAGCGAACCAGTCTGGTTAAACCAGCTGCTGTTCTCAAGAAGACAAAAAGGGAAAGGGAGAAATATTTAATAGAAGTGGGGAGCCCTCCTTTAGCCTGTGGGGCTTTTGAAGTGTAGATGAAGTGCAGGTGGTGAGTGTTTTTGACATCAAGGATGAGCAGTGGGGCAGAGTAAGGTGTAATGGTGCCCTGCTGCAACACTGCACTCAACAAGACCCCTTACCAAGTAAAATATACACTGTTCAAACACTTGTTCGCACACATGCATTATGGTTAATTACAACAGACATTTGAGCCGATCACATCAGGCATGACTTCAGCTTTTCCCTTGAAGCTGTTCCTATCATCACACATAGGCTCTGTGCGCTGTTTGAAAATTAGCAAAGGCTGTTTTAGTGCTTTTGAAGGGAACAAGGCCTGGAGCTAGGCCTTGCACCTCAAAAAGTCCCACCATCAACCACCCAGCTATGGTTCAACTCAACAAAGAAATTTCCCCCATCTGTCTTTTTTCTTACAGTTAACAAGGCTGACAAAGGCTGAAACCAGGTGATGTGGCCTTTCTCCCCCCTCAAGGCACATTATTTTACAGCAGCGTCCCCTTTCCAGACAGATGTAACCGGCTATTTTTTTAAAGAGAAATATCAAACATCTCTTTCAGCTCCATCGGCAAAATTTGTTACAAGAGTCCGAAGCTTGTAAAAAAATGGTGGGAGGAGGCCCTGAGGTGGATAAAACTGCTGCCTGGAGAAGTCTACTCCCCCAAGCTCCACCCTGTGTTCCTTGGAATAACCTCCACTGCTCGCCAAGTGAAAAGCGCCATAACGACTGTCATGTCCATACAGAATCCTTGTCATCTCTCCGAAGGGCTCCGCATCTCACGTGTATGTAAATAGCACGACTGCTCTGATGAGCTCACTGGCCGTGCCGACAAAAAGAAGTCAAGCGCACAGCTCCGACCCAGTCTCCAACTGTGCTTTTGACCTGGTCTGTTTGTGAGTTTTTGTGTGCGTCAACGAGCCGTGGAAAGTTGCACAGTCCGTCTTTCTAAATGTACACATCCTCTTTCAGGGTATTTTTATTCGCCACTGGAAAAGGATAACCCCTGGAGCTTGATTGTGTTAGAACATCTATTGTTGAGAAGGAGCGAGAGTAGCCTTGGGGAGTAATCCCCCCTAAATTCGTCCAAACAGACCTCCCTCATGACCTCTGGATAGGGGTCACAGGACGTGGGTGGAAAGCACAGCAGGTCCTAACTCACTTATAATCTGGACATTTTGACACATGGTAATTTTAGCTACACTTTATGGACATCCGGTGTCGACAGGGCCTATAAAACTCCAACTCTGATGGCCATTAATATTATGTCAAACATTTCATCAGTATTGTGAAAGCCATTAATATAGTTCGGAAAGGACCAGAGGGGAGACATCCCTGTCTGAGTGATCTGAGCAATGTGAAATACCCATCATGCATCTATACAAACACACACGTGCACACATGCTATGAAACTTTCATATGCTGGGCTGTCCTCTGACAAAAATGAACAGGCTCTGACTAACTTTAGACCATTGTTCAAATAAGAGGTTGTCAATTAACACTTTTTATATTTTACCTTGTGCAGGGAATACAATTATAAGAAAAACTCTTTCACGAAAGGTTTTAAGTTAAGTCTCTAAGTTCAGTTATCAGTGACAGGGGCTAATACAGAGGGCGGTGTCTCTCTTTGTGCTGCCATTACATGACTTCATTTTTAATTCAGTCCACCTTTGCTGGCAGAGTAGACCTATCGTGACATACTGCACTCCCGACAATATACACACAAACAATCCCCAAGCCCTGTAACCTCCCAAACAGACATATACACACTGCTACCCCCTCGATGCACCACCCGTATTGCTCTCGCCTCACTCTCTCCCTCTCCCTCCCTGTGTCTGTGTGTCTCTCCCTTGTTCTGCTTGGCTGACTGCAGACACCAGCAGTGTGTCTGTGCAGTGGGCAGGCCCAGACACACTCGCCCTCCTCTGCTTGCTCTCGACAGTGGGTGCAAAGACGTGCCATCCCACAAGGCCCCTCTGTCGGATGCCAGGATGGACTGCACGCACAAATGCCATACACAAAAAGAGACGCGCACACGAGCTGCACACACACATACAGCTTTGGAAATTGTCCAGAAAATACCCTTAGAATGTCCTGCTCTCATGAAGCTGACATACTACTCACTAGGGCGTCTTTCATGAACATAAATATTTAACTTTCAAGCAATTACAGCAAACACATGAGGAAAACAGGAGTCATTTTAACACTACACATGACTATATTAGTGTTGCTATTATGCACAAAGCCTTTAACATTTATATCAGAATATTCATATCAGCTGGAAAAGAAGGTCGGGTTTACCTACATGTGGAGGTAACTGTAAAGTAACACTAATATCCCACAGAACATATTGTATTACGATAATATGCTTACACTCATATTTCTCTGACAGGGTAATGTTGCTGCTGGTTTTGTACTCTGCTTCTGTTGAGCCTGTTTTGTAAGCTCCTAAAGCTAAGATAGAAACTACCTTTATGTTTCAAAGCCCCAAACAAATACAATAAAACAGACATGACTTGACAAGTTCCCCGGTGTCATGTTTTGTCTCGTCAATCAAGACTTTGCAGTACAGTGCTAGAGAATCAAGGCTGAGCTCATCCCAGCTGCCTTATTTTCACCGGTCATCCTGCTTCGTCCACTTCGTGGTGTGTGTGAAGGCCCCAGCAGGCCTGACACGGCTGTTGCTTGCCTACATGTGAAATTCCAGCTCGGTGAATCTTTCCGCGCCGCCATATGAGCCATGAACCATCATTCGGTGCACATGAGTGCTCCCGCAGGCCCGTTGCATCTGCAAAGTCTGTCAACTCTGCTGCTCTCTGGGTTTTTGATCCAACTCTGCCCCATATCCCGACCACCACCTCACTGCTCCCCCCGTATCATCCCACCCCAACTCCCACCATGTCGTCATCCGCTCCCCCTTCTTTCTGAGCGCCTTACGCCAATCTGAACCTAAGTCACTGTACATCTGTTCAACATGGCGGCTGCCTAGCATATGACCTACCGACTGGCTGGGCTCTGTCGAGGTCACTACACCAGGATACTGCTGAGAGCGGTGCACTGATACTATTGTTTTCACTCATGGTTCAGTTTATTCTCTTAAACACGTCTGTGAGTGTTGAGATTGATCTGCGTTGCTTTGCCAATTTGTTACTCAGAAGAAAATATAAATTCAATTGCACTACCAATGAATTAACATGACTGACAAAAAAAAACTTGAATTCAAAAGGTATGTACATGGTAGCAAAACACTGATGTAAACTGAGTTAACCAATAATAATAATAGTAATAATAGTAATAGCAAAGATAATAGATTTTACATGCATATTCTATAAAAGTCTACATATTTATATTAATAAAATAAATGACTAACTACATCTTGTCTATATGTTAAAATTATTATTTACAGAGTAATAATAATAATAATAATAATAATAATAATAATAATAATAATAATAATAATAATAATAATTCTGTTATGATTGTGACGGCTATTTTAATGTCTGTTATTAATGTCTGAAGTGTCATTATTATCATTATTATTGGAGAAGCAGGAACACTTTGTGCCGAATGTGCATTTGTGGCTATTGCACAGGAGTCGAAGTTATGCTTCGCCCGGCCAGTTGATTCTGGACATTGATAAATAACCTTGCGAACTGGTAATCGCCTCTCTCAAGAAGACAGCCCGCATCCAACCTGATTCTGCGGTTTTGAAAGGCTGAGCAGCGTTCATTCGGTCGATCGATAAGACCACATTAGTTGACACTTTGAACGCTCTTTGTGTATTGTGCGTCTGAGCCGCTGTCTCTTTCTGCCAGCATGCTCTTATTTCTTACCATGAAAAAAAAAACGTGTATTATTTGTTTAATAAGCCTACCGTTATATATTCGAACAGATAGAATAACTGATCCAAGTCCTTCTCCGTTTTTCTGACCTCCACAGGCAATGATTCATTAGCAGAACTGCCAGAATGACTTTGCTTTTATTTTGCAAATTCACTTTCCTCTTCCACTCGGCCCTTGAATGGTCTGAGTGATAGCCACCATAGAGTCACTAACAGTGCCCTTTGTCTCTTAAATTGTGACCCTCAATGCATTTGTTCAGTAGAGGAGCTCCTGGAGTAACGTTTAAGATCGGAGCTTCACTGTGAGTCCTGCTCAGGCCACACACACACTCTCCCACACACACACTGATGCTGCGCTCTTAAATATAGCCTGGCGATATGAGGGCCGTCGGTCAGCAAGTGTGCCGGACAAAATGGCCCCATTACTCCTCTTATCGCTCATATGAATCAAGTATTAGTCAGATGCAGCCCACCAAAACGTATGAAAAGGCCCAAATTTGAGTTTGCACTTCATAATAATATCAGTGGGCGCAAACTTTAAACAAGGCGCCACATTGGCTTTTCCTTTGGAAATTAAAAAAAAAAAAAAAAAAACATCAGTTCAGCTTTTATCAGTATTCCCTTAAAACTGTGTCAAATTCTCAACTAAACGTTACTCACGTTTTCTATTTGTTTGAATGCAAGTTTACGCACATTTTTCACTCATTCCATTTGCGCCCGATATTCTAGTGTGTAATGAAACATGATTGTTTATATTTCCATTCTTGAATTAACTCTAATTCTTTTGTGGGGGCGTTTTTCTTGTTGCCTGGTGATCACCGCCTGGAAATAACAATTTACACCCCCCCCTTTTGCCACTACCTCACTGTCTTATAATACGTGTCATAAAATAATGATGATGACGAGGGGTCCTCCTCCTCTAAAGAAAGACCAAGGGAGAATAAATCATGAAAGAGAGAGAGGTGAGAAATGTGCCAAACGCAACCGGGCACAGGGAAGCTCCTGTGGAGGTGTGATCTCACCCACGTAAAAACATAAACATGCGCGCCTCAAAGGCCCTGGTTGTGCGCATAATCGCTCCAACACACACCGCCGTAAATAGAAAAAACAAGCATACAGAGTGAGCGGGGAACCCTGAGCAGCGAGCATAAAAGTCCATTTGTTTAAGTTTAGTCAGAAAATGATTCCAGGTGAGAGCTGCTCAACTGGAAGTCGTCGTAAGAGGTTTGGGGTTTTGGGCTAAACTGCGAGCGTAATGGGTTTGACGTCATTGTAAATCCACGCAAAACTTTTTCGGTCCGTTTTCAGTTGTGGCACCTGAAACTCACTCCAATACTTGCGTACTGAAAGAGTTCAGCAGGCTGTATCTTCTTTCAGCATCATATAAACTCGAATGCCTTGTGAATTAAGACTCAGCTCAGACAAACAGCCTGTATGAGTGTGCCACTCGTCGTCTGGCCTGAGTGTCATTATGGTGCCTTTGTTCGTGCCCTTTTTTCCTGTGCTTCCTCCCTCCATCACAAGTAATTTACACCGAGCAGTAACCATACCGTCTGTGCGCTACAGAGGACTGTCATCGACGCAATTTGTCTCCCCAGCACAGTGATTACAGCTGTAAGTTCACCAGGCAAGGCCTTTCTTATACTGAGGCCACCGATTGGCCTGACCTCTGCAGCACCGATAAAAACATAATGAATTACACTTTCTAAGACAGAAAATAACTGAGGTGGAATTAAAAGGTCGTGATCCTCAGACAATTAACACATTTGAATAGTCGAACTCTTACAAAAAAAAAAAAAAAAAAAATCCGTCTTATTAAATAAGATGAGCCTTAGAACAACCATTATGGCAGGAAGATCTCATCCCGCGGTGAATAGCTGGTCATTCTTTTTGAGAGGGCCTCATTTGAGCCACGTAAACCCAATCAGTTCAACGAGCTAGAGTGCATGGACAGATTCAGAATGTCGTTCAGCAGGAACTTGCAGCCACTGAGAGACCAGGAACGGGCGAAACGGGCTCATAATTAATCAATTAAAAGCAAACAAAATTTACAAGACTGATTGCTGTAGGTTTAGCTATTACATGTGAGTTTAGGGAGCGGATGTGAACAAGAGAGGATAAAAAGAGAGAAAAAAGAGGAGAAACAAAGGAGAAGAAAACATGAATTCATTAAGAGCCTTTCCCCGGGCTGTGTGACCCCGGGACCCGGAGAGACGCACACTGGGGCCGCTGAAAACTTCTCTATCAGGCCGCTTGTCTCTCCCCAAATCGCCATAAAGCCAGATATCACAGGAAGAAGCCCCAGCATCGGCCATAAATCATCCGACTGTATTAAAAGCTTTGGTAAACCCCCCAGCCAGGTCAGTCGGGTACAATTTATGGCATCACTTACGTAGAGAATAGATTGTTCTAACGAAATACATCAAGCCAGTGCGCAGCCAACTCGCTAAAATTGTCAAGTAAAAACCAAGCTCTCTCTCTCTCTCTCCCTCCCTCTCCCCCCCCCCCCCCCCCCCCCCCCCTCTCTCCCTCTCTCTCTGGTAGCCCCAACGTCTGCAAAACAAGAATCCACTCATCCACTCAAGCCATGTGTTTTAAGTCAGTGGTTCCCAGCTGAGGTCCGGTGACCTACAGGGGTCAATACGAGGGGTCCAGGGGGGTCCATAACAAAATAAAGAACTAGAATTTCAGAATAATTTGGTTCAGGAGGCGTTGGTATTAGAAACATGTAATGCTAACCGTGGGACCATCATTAATTCAACACTTTTCCATCAACATGCAAAGTGCATGTAAGTTTGAGTTGTGGCTCTAATATAATATATTCCTGTGACTAAACCACTTCTGTATTAGGACTCTTATCATAGCGGTCGCCCGGTTTTTTTAGAGGTGCCAGTAAAACAACAGACCTTATCAGATAACTTTTACTACTCTCTTTTCACTCATGGCACTCGTCTATTCTTTCCACCGCCAGGAAGCAGCGGTGTGAAAAGCGACAGAGCCAGAAAAAAAAAGGTGATTTCACGACGAGTTCAAGCAGTAGTGCGATCTTTTCCCAGCACCGACTGTAACAGGCCTGCGGATGTTTTCTCAAATTAGGGTCACGACACTGGAAAGTGAGTTGAGAAACAGAGTCGAGTCCAACGCACGCTGGGTGGTGTCGCGCCAGACTGCGAAACATAATCTTTATTTTAAATGATTTAGATGTGCGGAGGCTTCTTAAGGAACACGACCTTGGAGTAAAATAAATTAGCGTTTCCTTTGTGGGATAATGTTTTCTACTTTTGTTGTTTCAGCGGTATCTGTACGAGTCTACTTCAAACACACAAACAGACGTATAAGGCTGATGTTTGCGTTTGAATTCGAATTATTGACATCAGGCAAAATAAAAAAAAAAGTAAAAGCAATAATAAGAATATTAAAAGTCGGAGAAAAAAAAACAGAAATGACCCCGTGTATTTTTAAGGGGAAAAACTCTTAAAACACCGTGCGGACAGGTCCATAGAAACAAGCTGAGGGAGAGAAAGGCGTTTACTGAGCCAGTGGCCCACTGTCCTACTTTCCTACTGGCATCACAAGCCAACCGGGAGCCTCGCCTGGGCTCCAGCATGCACAGTTCAAGCTTTAGGCCCTTTCCAACCCTATTTCCACTATTCCTTCTTCGTATTCCCTCTAACAGAGCAGGGTGAGACGCTCCAACATGAAGCAAAGGAATAACAGAAGACTTTGCTGAGGAGAAAAACAGCTAGAATTTCCCATCGATTTTACGCACGGCAAACGTCAACACTCCGCTGAAACAGATGGCTTTGTTATTGGAAGTGTTGTAAAATGTGACTGTAAATAATCAATGGATGGCACTTGGAAAAAAAAAAGGCATGAACAAAAGTAAAAAATAAAATGAATACCCTACAGAGATAAATGACACTTCATTTGAGAGATTTGATTAACACTTCGCGTCTCAAATCAATTGAGGATAAATTAGAAAAAAAAATAACATATTGCAGCTTTTCCAAATCAAGTCACTGTGAAAATAATCTATTGTCGGATTTTTTTGAATGTATACTTTGACCTCAAACTGAGTGCACATGTCAAAAGGCCACGCACTCGCACAGCCCTAAAATACACGCAGCCGACCTGGGGGAAAGTGTCTGGGGGGGCTTGGAGCCGCGGCTCCCCGATGAGATGCAGTGTGGCGCTAATTTCGTTTAAGCGACGAAGAAAGCACCCGCAGCCGGCAATAGCCGATCTAACAAAAAGGAATACACAACTGCCATTGAAATGGATGAGCTTTCGTTGACGCGCATAACAATTGTGTACAGAAACCAGTGCTGGCCACAGCGCTTGGCTGCGTAAAGCCAATAATGCCACCAGTGATCCCTTAAAAGAAGCCAGATGGCCACTTGGAAAATGAAACCTTGCTTTTAATTCGGAAATGACAGAAAAGGGGAGAATTTGGGCACCCGGGAGCCTCGCCCGCTGCGGCGCCCATCCTCTGAGAGGCAGTGGGTGCAGGCTCACTTCAGGGAAATCGGTTGTAGGCATCGCATGAGGATGAAAATTCTTACCTTCAACGGCGGACACCACGGGCAGCAAGAGGCTGCATAAAAGCAGAAAGTAATCCATTGTCATAAAGCAGTCAGGTCGGACATGTAAATAGACCCACGAGAGAGAGGAGGGAATACAATCCTGGGTGATCCGACGCTCCGCGCACCCAGTCCCGTCCCAGTCCCTGTCCCAGTCCCAGTCCCAGTCCCAGCTGTGTCAAGCCTCCAGGAACAGAGTCACCCCCATTCACCAAAACACGTAGAGGTGAGCGGTGGGAGGAAATATCACCCTTAGTTTAAAATGTGCGAAAATAGCAGCCCTCTTTTCAGTGATCTCCAGCGTGCCTTTTTAAACCAGAGCGAAGGCAACTGGCGCAAGTCTTCCAGTCCTTTCCCCTCGCGTGGAGCAAATCAGCTGAAAACAGGTAGTCCAGTCCGCGGTCACCATCCGGAGAATATTTCCTGCAATATTTCGTTGAGAGTCAATGACGGGAAAAAAAGAGGTAACAGCCTTCTTCAGGAGATCCAAAGACTTTCTCTGTGGTCAGAGGATCAGAGGCAGAGATAGCCGTACTTGTGTCAGAACCATGGTGTACAGTCCCAGATAGGCATGTGCGCGCTCACATGCGTCCGCGATCAAGTGATATTCCTGTAAAGAAACAGCCGCGCGGTTTACAGATATTTATTCCCTGAGCGAATTTATCAGCTTTGGCTGCTGTGAGATCCGTCTGCTTCGCTCGGCTTGTGCACTGGAATGAGGCACACGGCTGTGGAGGAATAACGGGAGAGTGCAGGGAGAGAGAGAGAGAGAGAGAGAGAGAGAGAGAGAGAGAGAGAGAGAGAGAGAGAGAGAGAGCGGGGGCCACCAGCAGGAGGAGGGGTTACGGTTAAAGCAGCTGCATTGAAAAAAAAAAGTCTACCTTGACAATCATTAAGTCTCTGATGAATTATCAGAATAAAATCTATTTTAAGGAAGGGCGCATTTGTGATATTTGTACTTCTTCCCACAGCAGTCTTTGTCCCTCGCATCTCGGTCTTCCATGCCAACCGATCTTCTCTCCTAGACACTTGCTTTAAACACTCTGAGACAAAAATAAAATAATTGGGCGTTTTTGGAATCATTTGCGCAACATTTTGAAATGCATCTTCACTTGACTTTTCTTTTCAAGTGTTTGCAAGCCCTAAATTATGGCTTCATTATCGAGTTGGTCTTTTATTTCTTTTCCTTTTTTTTCCCTCTCCTCTCAGCGCGTCACTCTGCCTTTCCTTTCCCGGGACTCCAAGCCCATGCGCAGGCATGGACACACAGCGCCTCCCCGCGGGTCGCTCCGCTTCGATGCAAAGGAGAAACAATCCTTCTGCTGAGTTTTTCACTTTAAAACCGTTCTCTGTTCACTCCTAAAATACTAAAACGTTTCGAAAATGCTCCGGCGGACACTGGACAACCCCCACCCACCCTTATTCCAAGCGCTCCTCGGCCGGTTTGACATTTTCTGTGAGTATGAAAGTGCATCATCACATCCAATGCGTTTATATTCTCGACTTCTTTTCGTTAAAAAAATATAAAAATGGACGAATAAAATACGTAATTTCATATGTTCATGCAAAACATCAAAGTTTTCCACTAATTTCTATTTAAGCTTCCGTGGCATCGAAGTTTTCTGTTTAATTTAAAGTAATAACAAAGTTGAGAAACTCTCCCAGACGCTTTTACTTGAGCGGAACATAATAACTGCGCAGCCGTCTAAATCGCTCGTTTGTGTTTATAATACAGTGAGACATTTAACCCAATCGGTCGGGCAAAAAGCAGCTGGCAGAGTTTTTTTCCTGGAGGATTATAGACCTGCACTTTACTTTTCCTTCTTCTTGGATATGTTGAAGAAGGGGGCAACAGTCACGAGCAGGCTTCTGCAGCCTTTCTCCTCAATCTCTCTTTACACTCGTTTTATTGTATCCGAGTGCCTCAGTCCCTTCTCAAAGCAGCAGTGAACAAAGTTCAGGAATCTGCCAAGAAAATATGCATTTCAGTCCAAACGGCTCCCCTTAATATACGTTACTTTTTATTTACAGAAAAAAAAAATACTGTTGCTTCACGTTTTTCAGTTTTAGGGCACTTTAACCAGAGGAAATAGCCATTTGCTCACAGAAATAAAATCCTGTGATCTGTGGGGAATTACAGGACTGCTGACAAAACAAAAGCCCACAATAACTCAGCACACAGGTCATAGGCACACCCTGATGTAAAGGAAATATTTCAATAATATTGAAGCTTACTTAAATGCTGAGTAATATTGTATTCACTTTGTTTTGTTTAATTGAGTATTAACCAACTGATGCATTAAATTAAGTCACACATATACTGTACAGCAGAGATGACAGGCACGGTTCTGTGAGAGGCTGAACTTGGCACAGTCAGCATTAGTACCAGGCTGCTAAATAGCAGAAGTCGATTACATTATTAATTATGTTGAATACTGATGTGTTCTCTGCTGTATTTGGAGATAAGAAAGAAGCGGAGAGCAGAACTCGGCTCCTCAAATAAAGTTCTGGAAGTTAATGTGAGGGATTTGCGGTATGTTGCCAGGCCCCATCTGCTCTCGACTTTATTCTCTATGCAAAGAATAACAATTATGTTAACACAATGGAACTTGCTGCCTGTTCTGCGGGTATATAAAGAAAAGTTTTAGGGGTGTTACGAGGAAAAAAGACCTGTGAGATGTCCAAGTGAAGCCAAATGACTGGTGGGAAGTTGAAAGGTGATTGGATGCCATTTCCTGAGAGGTGTAAGCAGACAGATGTAAGCCACGGCTCTGTTGTGTCTCTCAGTTTTATGTGTCAGGGTTGACACTGTCGCAGAGTCAGCTGGTAATAAATAGTTTCAAAAGATAATCTGGTGCCATTTGGCTAATTTGTGTAACTTTTTCAGTAATCCATCTCAAAAACTGCACATACTCATCTCCTCAATCAGATTTGTTAGATTTTTTTTTTTTCTTGTGCCTCTGTGTGAAACAGCAGAATAATTTCATTTCATTCGGAAGAAATATGGCCAGAACTTTTATTGATCCAAAATAATGCCACTGTACAGCAGTGCATTGTGCTTCCTCAAATAATTAATGTTTCTAAAAAGGAGAGTGCGACCCCATACACGTTTAATTGCCAAAATATTGCAATGCAATAAAACAGAAGTTGTGCTTTTAAAGTGTTGCTGATCTGCTGCAGTTCTGCAGTTTTAGGCTTCATTTGGCTGAAATGTTCCAACACTTGTAGAGCTGCTCCATATCTGAACTCTACATTTTGGCTGATATCAGAGAGGAAACATATCAGGAAAGGGTTGGACTCTTGAATGTGAATGAGAAACTCTTCAAAGTTTTCCAGCTTGGTGTTACAGGCCAACTTGTGAAAGCGATGTTTTCACTCTGTGTTCTCTCATGTCTGAAAACTACTTTCATGTGCGCATAATATGATACAGTATTTTTTTTAGAATGGCTATAAAGATGATAAAAGGAAACTTTTAGGAGATAAACAACTGATCCACACTGTAGCTGTTATGAAGAGAGATCAACCAAAATCTTAAAGAAATATAATGAAACAATAACCTCTGCCGGTCATATAAAAAGAGCATTTGCAGCATTTCCTTTAAGCAGCTTTCAGTCTGTTTCCCCCCTGTGATTACTATTATTGCTGGGGGGGTTTGTGTGGAATACACTGGTAGAAATAGTACTAATTATTGCAGTAATATTACTGTATTATCATCAGTTATTTGATGTTGGTGCCATATACAAGATATTGCTGTACGTGTTTACTGTGATTTAACAGTGCTGTCATTAACGTTGCTGTTGGTGTCACAGTTGTACATTTAAAAATAAAAATACATTCTAAAAGAAACTTTTTTCTCATCTGGTAGATCGATTTTTTTTTTAATTTAATGTAACCCAAAAAAAATAATCCATGCAGAAAAATATCTATTCCTTATGTTTATTACATTTTCTATGACAAATGCGTTTAGCGTTTTGGTTTCGATGTGTTAAAATACCCAGAAACTCAGAGGGAGGTCGGTCTCACTCAAACACACAAAATTTGTCAGATTCCCATATGAACGTCTCACAACGACACAGTCCGTTTGAAAGGAAAATCATTTCATAAGTGAAGCGACGTGGGTAACAGGATCTGTGGTGGCTTCAAAGAAGACTGTCTCATTTGTTGCCAAAACCACTGAAGCCCCAGATCTGATGCCTGGTCGCCATTAAAGGGCAACCAGAAGCACACTGAGTTCACGACTGCCACCTCAGTTACTTCTATACGCTTATGACTGCTCTTAAAAGGAAATGAGGGAGAGAGACTTCGCTAAGAAAAGAAAACATAGATTTTACAGATTTTTGCCGGCTCTGTTATACCTTTGATGGTTTCTTCCACGAGATCAGAAAGCAAATATCTCGGTCTTTGATAAACAAAAGATTACCAGGGGTAAGTCACAGAGAATTCCTGAACCCCCAACTGTTTGCCAATGTAAAAAAGTAAGTGTGTCAAACCATAAATATGGGCTTGGTATAAACCAACACACTGAGAGGGGGTGACTTTTTCCAATGACTGGAATGTCCACATTAATAAATCAACGGTTTTGTGCTTTATAGGCACGATTGGGTTTGCACAAAACTTGTGGAGCAGGTTTATTTTTCAACGTTTTATAGTGTTTGAATGTTGAGAGTTTTCCCATCTATGAATGGCAGCAGTTAAACTGTATATGCAGCCTTGCTGTGATGAAATAACTGTAACGGGTCAAGATTGGTGCTGAAAACACACACCAACACACACACACAAATAGCTTATTTCTGGAGACTCTGCACTATTTATTCCTGGAGGATCACCCTAACCATTACCCATAACCAAAACATGACTGACCCTAACCATTGCCCTCACCTTTACCCTATAATCTAACCCCGAGGAGGACGAGAGGAGATTTCAGCTGTGCCTAAATGCAACTGCTCTGAAACCAGATTGTGGATACCAATTTTGTCCCGAAGCGGCGGCTGATCTGGTTTGGAGTCCACCATTTGTTCCAAATGCGACTTAAAACAAACACATATACACACACACTGCACCCAGGCACAAGAAATGATCCGCTAAGTGCTCGTGAGAAGCACCTGGCACGCATTAGAAAGTCAATAAGTAAAGTGGCAGACATTTTACTGCCATATGGAAATTTCTCAAGCTTACACCTACTGCGCCCTCGCCAGACCTTCGCTAACCTCATCCATCCTTCCTCCCACTCATCTCCTGCCAGGATATCAGTGTCCCTATTTTCTCTCTAAAATGCAACACGTACACACACACACACACACACACACACACACACACACACACACACACACACACACACACACACACACACACATAGACCGAGGACTTTTCTGACACACACTAAACTTCTCCAACCTTTCCTCCCTCACAAATCACATCCCCGGATGCAAACACAAACACATACACACACACATGCAGTCACCCCCTCTGGCATGCATAAAACTCTGGCAGACTTTACACACAGACACACACACAGACACACACACACCCTGTAGCTCTCATGTCTGGGTATGGTCTAATAGCAGCACTAATGTGATGTGAGTGTGAGGGGATCGCTTTACTCTGGCAATATTAAGGGAATGGTGAGCCGTTGGTATGTTAGAGTGTCTTTTGACATGTGTGCGTGCACCAGCGCGCGCGTGTGTGTGTGTGTGTGTGTGTGTGTGTGTGTGTGTGTGTGTGTGTGTGTGTGTGTGTGTGTGTGTGTGTGTGTGTGTGTGTGTGTGTGTGTGTGAGAGAACAGGCAAAGAGTACTGGTTGTGCTGGTGAAGGAAGAATTGATGGTGGGTGGCTCTGGAGAATCTCACAAGGGCTCAAAGCAGGAATCCAGGCAGGAGGAGAGGAGGTGCGTGTGTGGGAGAGAGGGGGGCTGTTTACAAGAGTTTTGGGGGGTGGGGGTGGGGGTCTAATCCTAAAGGCCTTCACCACTGACCGAGCACTTAACACAGGATCACAAATGCAGCCCCAACTGAACCCCCTCAAGACCACCATCATCCACCCTCCTCTACACACACCAACACAAACACACACCAACACAAACACACACATCCACTGTCTCGCCTCCAGCTAAGGTCTTGCCGCTGTAAATCCGCACCTCCTTACCAACCCCACCCACCCACCTCCCACCCCCCCAGCTTCTGCCACAAGCAGCTACTGTCTGTCTCTGGTGAGTATCTATCACCTTTCAGCACCTCCTCTACCTCACAGAGCAAAGATATACTTCACTGTCTCAGCTGACTGCAGATTTATGACTCAACCTCCCATCACCCCTCCGTCTTTGTGCCGACAGACAGGCAGGCATTTAGGCAGACGGGCAGTCATACACGTATGAGGATCGTTGTCTCACAGGCACACATGAGCAGCTGACAAACAGTCCGAGCGTGCAAATGACACGACGTGTGGGCAAAAAGCGAGAGAATTAACCTCTTGCATAGAGAATGTGGTAAGAAACAAAGTGGGTAACAGGTATTGAGGTTGAGTTGGTGGGTGAAGTGATTACATTTCCAATTTTGGCAGCTGAAGTTCAGTTCTTGACTTCAGGGCAAGCTTATAACCCTAAAAGAAGATTTTAAAGCCACGACAAAAGCCTTACCGTCACCTCAACCAGTTGTCTTATCTTAGCTGAAGGTGCTTAACTTGTCAAATTAGCATGCCCAATTTTTCACATATTGCTGTCGCCACATTCATATACATTTTAAAAAAGTAGCTGTATATTAAAGTAGCTTTTGGATGACAAATTTTCCTCTCTGCTTTGTCATAACATAATCTCCTTTTCCAAAACCTGAGAAAAACTGAACTGGGTATAATTGTATCACAATTGTAAACTGTAACAGAAAGTAGGAAAGCTAAAAAAATGGCCTGTCAAACATGTATTTTGCTTATTGATACTTCACTCGAATGTTTGACCTTCATGGCTCAGAATGATGCATGTGTCGACACTCGAAGGCTCTTTTCACAATCATCTGCTGCAGAGCTCAGTTCGTTTCCAGATATGGTCTTAATTCAAAAGCACTTGCTGTAAGTTCCATACAAAAGCAAACACACATCAGCCCGTGCACCTGTATCTCAACCCTTAATTTCTCAACCGTGTTTTTCTCTGCCTGCTCTTTTCCCACCATGCCTCTGCTCTCTGTATTACAGTATTTTGTCTGGCCTGGAGGGTAGAGTGTGTGTGGGGAGGTCAAGGCAGGTGCACTGGCCAGCAGAAACACTGCTGTACGCCTCAGAGCTTTTCCCATTAACACAATGGAAAAATCCTGTGTGCCATGTGCTGCTACTATCATTGCCATTGTAAACGCATGGCCTCCCCAATGTGCGAGCTGCTCCCGAGGTACATTCCAGATTTATATGCTGTCCCCTTACATCCATGGCTGAGCTTGAAATATCTCGAGCTTAACCCGTGCCAACAAAATTGCTTTAGATTCCTAAATATTCTGGACGGTGGCAGTCGGTTACTTTCACATTGGACTGAGAGAAGAACACTCAATTTACTTCAACTAAATTTTTGAAGAAAATACAGCCATGACAAATTCCCAAGGACAAAGTCCAGACAGAGAGGGAAAAAGACGGCTCACGCAGGAATCATTTGACGTCGGCCAATATCAAAGGTCCAGGATGAATAATCACCGGTGCTGGTCCAATAACAGAATGATTGATTGGCCCAGAGCCCCACACTGTCTGAGATAACATTGTTCAAAGTGTTCAAACACAATGTCAACACAGTGCCTCCCTCGTGGGCGCCGCTCTTCCTCCATACCCACAAAACCCACTGATGACCTTTCACCTTTCAGCATGTCCAGCTGCAAAATGCAATCTTCCATGCAGTCTGTGACCCTGAAGGTTGCCAACAGTGGCAAATGGTGGCAGATGTTCTCCACTGTAGGTTATTGGAGGTCACTATAAACATCCCTCAAAAACAAGCCAGGAAATTAACTTATTAAACAGACCTGGAGGAATTTTTCAGCCTCCTGAAAGAACATCAAAACCTCTGATAGCTTAGTTACTGCTACGCTCACATCTCATACAGAAGACTTACTTGAGGCCACTGACAGAAGCAGAGGTCAATAGCTTTGGTGTCTACTTTTTATAAGCATCAAATCACAACAAATCGTCCCTGTCTAGTTACTGTCAGTCAGGTGAAAGGGGATTTTCTTCCCCCTCGGTGTCCAGCTCCACTCCAGCGCTCCCAGAGGTAGTTAGTCATGACAAAGTTTCTAACCACAATAGCACATGGTTTCAGTTTAGCCCTCGCTACCATTTCAACATGGCTCTCATCCGGTCGCTCTCTCTCTCTGTCTGCACGATCACACCACTTGTATATGACATACCATGACCCAAAAGCTGCGTAATGGAAAGCAGAGAACCTTAACCACCACCACCACCCCAAAATCTGGACACCCAATAGGAAATGTCATCAACATCTTCGGGTAGATGCTTGTAATATTTGGAATGACACCGCTTTTTGGGCAAGACGGCTCTATTGAATGATCTGAAACCTGAATGAATGTGTCTAAATGTGAGTAGACTGTTTTGCAGAGGTGGTACTGGTACAAGGTGTCAGCTGGTCAATTGGTTAGTCGGTCTTTTTCTTGGCTATTAGACATAAGACAGACACATCAGTGAGAGAGCAGAAACTTGGCAAGATTCTCCAAGACTGTAGTCATTCAGTGTGTACGTCTGTGAGTGTGTTTATGTGTAAGCCAAGCCCTTATTACCTCAGTGTGGGTGACTGTGAGGTGGTCTGTGCATGTGTGCGTGCGTGCTAAGTCCTTATTACCTTAGCGTATGCGTAATGTAACCAAAGCACTTATTACCCTGGCATGGTAGTGCGTATGTGTGGGTGTGTGTGCATGTGCATGTGCATGTTTGTCCCTATGAGTCCTCCATACCAGATATTCCCTGAGCACTAGTTAGCATGTCAAGCAACAAAAGACAGCAGGATCGTGGGGCAAAATCTCATTTATTTCTCAAAGACAATAAGAAAAACATGGCGAGATGGGTCTCAAGGTATATAAGTTATGCAAGGTATGTTTTTTGCAATCTGGGTGAACCAACCCTTTAATATGAATGTTGTGATGTTTAAACATATGGATCCAAAAACAACATTTTAGAAATTGGATTTTCTGCTGTTCAGATGATGCTGTGTAACACAGTTTTAAAGCCTGCATGCTATTGTGAAACAATGTAAATGTAAGATAGTAGATGTACACAAAAAGGAAGAGTTGGCAGAAGTGACTGAAAATCATTGTTTTAATCTAGAAATCTGAACACAAAGCTCTTAAATCCAGCTGCAAACTATTGCAGCAGTTAAAATTCCATCTTTCATGTCTGTGCACAGTCCCACATTCATATGACTTTACTGCATTTTTTTTTTCCTGCTTTTGCGTAAATATGGCCTAGATGAGTACCGTAACACATAAAAGTCTAGCCATAGATGAAACAGACACTCACAGTCGCCCTGCAGTTTCACAGTTGTCTCGGGCCCCACTTGACTCCAGGCAGCCCAAGCAGGGCAACATTGCTGTTTTCCTTCAGGGCTATGACTTGTCCATGCACTTACACATGATTACATCATCAATATTTGGGGCAACAAGCGAAACTAGTGCTGCTAGGCTGTAACTCCTATGATTTCACCTACTCATGAGTCACAACAAGTTATACTGCTATAGATAGGGATTGCACTGTTTCACACGTAGTCACTAGCGGATGTTGTCTGGTATCGGAGGAAGCAGCCACTTTAACCAATAATCACGGAGTGACTGCAAATGACTGTCAGCAAAACTGTGTTATTGGTCATGTTGATTCAGCTTTCATTCAGCTTGAATTCGTTTATGCTGGGACTGAAATGTAATTTCAAATGCATATTAGTTTAGCTCTTGCTCAGACTGTAATGTTGTATACTTTTGAGTTCTTAGTTTCTATATCCTTCTTTTAGAATTACTTCGGCTCCTTTTTTGCCAAAGCTTTTGTATTTGTTTTTATTGCCCTAGCCTATACTATCATGTCCAAATGCTATACAAAATCCAAGCTAAAGCTGAATGAAAACTGCAGCTGGCTCTGCAAGTTTAAATATGAGGTTTGGAATAAAGGTATAGCAAGTTGCTCTCTTACTTTCTCCACTCATGAACACTGTGACAGCAGACTGGCAGACTAAGAGAAAGGCAAGATCCCTGGCAGAGAAGGCAATCTGGTAAAGCGGATATGTAATTCAAGAACGCGCACCCATGCACAGACAAGCCTGCACAGTATGCACATGGCAGTAGGGATGAATGCATGCAGTTGTGCAGGAATACACACTCACACAAACACATGACTGTACTCAACAAGCATTTGACAGACAGCAACATGCAGGAGGTGGCCAAGTTCAACCACTTTCCAATCCCCAATGACATTTACATGACACACAGGTTGACTCTATGAAAACATTAAAGCCGCTTTGGGGAAATGTTTGGGAGCTGATATCATAATGGTATTTAGCTTCTGATTTTATGAAGCAATGCATGCAGCACTAATGGAAGACACATCATAAGAACCTTGGTGCCCTACAGTATCTACATGAGTGCAGTGCAGTCCCTCAAATAAAGATTTATTCAACGTTACGATAATCGTGTCGCTCGCATACACACATGCACAAACACAGAGACGAGTTATGAATGTGCAGACTTTGTTTTCCCTCTTTGGAGCTGCCCCACCCATCTTCATGGCACAGATATACGCACACAAGGAAACAGTTGCACTGCCAGTGCCTCCCCACACACCAACCCAAAACCACCAGTCAGCCGCCTTATGCCTGCAACTGATACAAACAGACAACACAAAACGTTCTGCCAAGAAGCAATCATTCAGAAAGAGTGCCTCAGTGATTTGTTATGAGCAGGTGCTGTGAAGAAAATTGACAGGCAATGTTTTATCAAGACAGAGTGAATTTACTGCCGGTAAATTGATAGTAGACATAATGAAACAATAAAAATGTCTGCAGCGGCAGCCGGGACAAGGTGCTCTGTGGTTGCATATATGTGTGCGTACATGTGTGTGTGTGTGTGTGTGTGTGTGTGTGTGTGTGTGTGTGTGTGTGTGTGTGCGTGCGTGCGTGCGTGCGTGCGTGCGTGCGTGCGTGCGTGTGTGCGTGCGTGCGTCAGAAAAGATCCATTGCCCTGCAATTCACCAAACCCCCACATTACATGCTCTCATTCATGCCCCATTGTTTTCTTAACTGATAAGGAAGTACTTGAGCTGTTTGCAAACAGTGTGTCAACAATGGCAGAGGACAATAGAGCTATTCAAAAGCTAGAGAGAAGGAGAACAGGGTAATAAGGAGGAAAGAGGGAAAGAGAAACAGAGAGAAGAACATGAGTGTGTGTTTGAGAGGTGTGTGCGTGGTTTGTGGGGATGGAAAATGGGCGCTGTTCAAACAAACAAACTTCACCAAAGTGGCTAATTTTCAGCATTGTTGCATTATATCATGTCGCCGTCATGCAAGTCGCAGGGTGTTTAGAGACTTTGCCCAGTGCTCGCTATATACCTCTACCCCTCCCACACACACACACACACACACACACACACACACACACAGGTCTGTCACCCATGGCGATGTGAGTGATCTCTGTATGGACGCTGCTGAGCAGCTCAAGGGGGCATCTGGTCTTTTTCCCCTCTCAGTCGCTGAAATGTAAACACCCCGGTCGCCTGGATTTGCCAAATGAGCACCTGGTATTTCAAAGTGGCCTCCTGGCTGTGACTTTTTTTTTCAAGTTGGGGTGAGAGGCAAGGCTGTTCTGCATTATGTAGACATACACACAGGCATGCTTGCACGCACCCACGTTGTTGTTCACCACAAACGTATAGTGGGAGCGGAGACACAGGGTGAGACAGGCCAGCAGGCCCACACACGCACATGTACACGCATTGACACAACTATGTTAACTCAAAAAAATGCATGCTTAGGGACTCGCACACTATGCACACACACACACACACGCACACAAACATACACCACGCTGTTCGTCATTCCCTCACCTGGCCTTGTGTTTAGTCTATACGAAGTGTAATGGTATATGGTAGGATTACTGCGGCCCTCTGAGGTGCTGCAGTACAGCGGTGTGGTGTGTGTCAAGACTGCCTGTCCTCGTCCCCACGGGCTGCTGCGACTTGTCATCAGAACAGTTAGCCACATGGAGCAAAGCCAGATCCCAAACCTTCACACTGTTAATCTGAGAAAAATAATTGAGGTCATCACACAGTATATACATTGTTGAAAATAAAAATACATATTAAAAAAGGATAGATAGGAAAAAGTTTTTGTCACATGGTCAAAATAAAGAGACATTTTTGGTCCAATTTAAGTTTTTCTCACAAAGAAACCCACAGACAGAAAGTTGCCTGAGCCTGACTGCTCACTGGAGGGTGAGATATCCAAACATTCACAAAAGTAAAGTGGCGAAGACCACACTGAATTCCATCGCTTATTTTCTTGGCCAATTTACAGCACAGAATCAAACTAAATTGCACAGAAGAAGATGTACCAAACACATTTTAGGACGCAGGGCTCCACTGGGATTTCACAACGCATACAAGAACTACAGCAGACTAAATTGAAAGATGAATCAAGACTTATTAGCTGATGAGCTTGAACGGACTCATATGATAATCGTTCCACACATGTTAATGTCCAAAACATAGTACAAAGTAATCCTAATGAGAAAAAACAGGAAGAAACTAATTTATTCAGCTGACAGTTCAGTTATGTTACACAATTAATATGTTTTTCATACCAGCTCGTGATGCTTCACATCTTTCTTTTCCATTTTTTTTAATAAAACAGCATGTTTACATATACTTACAGTTGCATACACCCCTGCTGTTATTATATTTGCTAACAAGCCTATTGTAGCCCTCCTACTCCCCGTGCTGCCTTTTCATGCTGTCTTTTTTTTTTTTCATGGCGAAGGGAGAGGACAACAGATAAAATCTGTGTAGCAGGAGGGACTCAGCTCCCTGCACCATAAAGGAGGATGCAATCCTCTGCGGTGTAATTGCTCATTGTGTTGTTTATGGCGACGCATGCCAAACTGACTCTTGGCCAGATTTTTGTTTAAAAAAAGAAAAGGAAAAAAAAAAGGCATTTCTGAAAAATGATTATTCTTGTTCTTTTTGGCAAAGTGAAAAAGACTGCAAATGAGACTATAACAGCAGCAGAACCATAATTATTATATGAATTGGGGAGGGGGACACAATATTGATATAAAAAAATATAAATGATAAAAAAAAAAAAGCTATGCTATGTTAAGCAGCCACTTGCTGCTGCCTGAAATGATAATTAGCAAATGTAATCATGATTATAACTAAACTTCATAAATGACCATTATTACCACAGGTTTTAGTATTAAGATGTACTGCAATATGCAATTCAAAAAGAAACATGAAAAAGCAGAGCAATGTAATACAATACAGGAAAAAATAAAAAGTTCATCACATATGTTAGTGATTTTTTAAAATATTTTAAATGTAATTTAAATTTCTTTTCTTTCTTAGTCCTTCCTTCAGTGTTTACTGCATGGCTCTAGCCTTAAAGTGCAATATAGGAAAACAAGTTAAAAGTAATGATATCATTTTGCACATCAACAATGCCTCAAAAATGTAATCATTCTTATGACAACACTGCAGCCTGCCACAAAAAATACATACACAGACAACATTTGGCCCGAGGAGCCTTTTTCTCATCCCCCCAACCTCTTCCTAAAATGGAAAATGTTGTCCTTTGTTTTGTTTTTTTTTCTCTCACTGATGTGATTTGTGGTCTGTTGCTCTTGGGGCTGATTCACATGCATGTGATAACAGACTATGTCATACCACTGCATGCCTCGACATTGACGGTGCAGGGCCGACACTGGCTGTCTGTCATCGGTGCACGCTGACACATCCTGGACCACGCCCACCCAGACCTGAATGAGGCACCGTGCGTAGAAAGTAAGGTGTCTCGTTCTGGACTCCCAAACACATTCCATGGCACGTAGTCACAGGGATCAGCAGTTTGGAAGATAAGTGAGAGTCTGAGTTGTGTTTATTATTTATGTGTGTATGCATATGTGGTGACTGGTTTGTGTGTACTTGACTACAAGAACAAGTACAAAACTTGGGCTTGAGTAGGTGTGTGTATCTGCTTTGTGGGACATGTGTTTGGTGTGTGAGATCATAGATCAAAGTGTGTTTTTAAGTCTGTGTATGTGTGCATTCCTGTACAGTATGTGGGTCTGGATGTATGTGAGTCTTCCGACACGTCTCAGTGAACAAATCAGACGCACTTCTCGTCTCATGCTTTCAGGAAACTTTTCACGAGGGACTGTGATACTCTCCTCTACCCACTCCTGCGCGAATGTGGTGTTCTGCCTTTGTAGCAAATCCCTGTTTTCTCAACCGGCTGCATCCGCTGGGGAAAGAGAACACATTCTACAGACAAGCATGAGAAACACCCTGACAAAACAGACTACAAACAGCGAGCACGGGTACAGAAATGCTGATAACGTCAGTCTTTTTTTTTTTTTTATCTCTTTTCCCCTGTCTCCATCAGGGAGAAAGTATGGTATCTGTCATTGTTTGTCATTTTGTCCTGGGTATTTTCTGCTGTTCTGTGTGAATGTTTAGAAGTTTCCCATGGGTGCTGATGGGAAAAAAAGATCCTGGCAGCATTTCATATAGACTCCCCAAGGTTGCAGGATCTTCCGTCTTTCTCTCTCCCCAACAACGGCCCACCTTTGCCTTTCGTTACCTCTCTTTGTCTTCCTTTCTTTCTCCTTTTGCCCTTCCTTTTACTCATTTTCATCAAAACTTCAGCAAAACACGAGCTCTGTGGTCTCCTCCTATGCGCTGGGGGCAAAGGTGCTCTAGATTAAAAAGAAACCTTGCAAATTGAATTCACACTTGATGAAACAAACAGATTTGCATGTGTCTATCCGCCTGAGACGGGGTGGCCAGCTCCAGGCAACGAACTGTCCCACCTCTGAACAGTGTAATGCACTCAACTAATTAATGGGCTGTTATTGGAGAAATGTGTCACAGAATTTGAGGTGAGGCGATGTAGAGCGCTGCGACCCCAGTCCAATAGAGGTCGAGGTCCTTACTAATAGGATGGAACCAGGTCATTTCTGAACCTAACGAAAGTTTCCAACTGAAGTTTGTTGAGTTGTGTGTTAAGTTTTCTAACAATCCGCCTCACTCCCATCTGAGATACGGAGCAGAGACTGATTTTAGTCTTGTTGGTCTTTCTTGTCAAAAGACTTACATTGTCATTTCTTTTGTATTATGGTGGCAATATGTAAAGTATTCAGGCTTCTTTGAAGCCATATTGTGGTGACAGCTGTGCATTTGGGTTGACAGCTGAGTCTATTATCCCCTTCCTTTTTTCATCAAAGGATGTGTTTCCTCACATTACATCAACTTAGAAATTACAGTGATTTGCTGAGGCAATCGGCTACGTGTGTGCGCTCTTTAGTTCATTTATGTGATGCATTAGCTGCGTTTGTTGCTGTTTGGTCCCAACTGGTGGTGTTATTTTATGATGCACCCTTCATGTAACGACTCAGGCCACACACCGCACAACATGGCTTCTTCACTCAAACCTCGTTCACACATCCAGTCTGTCCCTAAAATGTTCAGGAACATTTGTTGCATGAGGTCATGTGTTGATGAGAGCAGGGATAGATATTCAGGGAAATCTATATCGCCAGTTTCACACCTCTAGACCTAGTAAAATTTCAGGGAAAATGTCAGCACAGTTGTGTTGTGAATAAAAGTGGTAAAACTGCGGGGAGAAGTGTGTAAAGGATTATGTCGGTCTGATGAAAGACCCTTTCTCAAGACTTGTTTAATATTGAATACACAGACATTGGCTCCGGCCAAATCAGTCCCTTGCCCACCACTTTCCCAAAAATAGTAAGAGACGTCTTCTGCTGTGTACACATACATCTGGTCCTGCCCCAACGTCTTCTTCTTCTTCTTCTTCTTCTTCTTCTTCTTCTTCTTCTTCTTCTGGACTGTCTCTTTCCCTTTGTATTCCAGTATTGCCATGCCAGGTGAAAATGCGCACAATAGAAATATTCCTGATTGTATCTGTTTGTGTGAATACTGAAAATCACTAGCAGTGCCTGAAAGATTATCCCTCATTTTTATGGGGAATACGTGTGAAAGAGGCTCTAGTGTTTTGTCGGCCTTTGCGGCAGCCTCCCTGCTGGTTGCCAACAGAGGTCAGTGGGGAGATCGGTTGGGCATCAGCAACCACAGATAAACCCTCCTCTCTCCCTGGGCATGATGGGAAGGCTCATGGGAGCAGTGTGGGCAGACAGACTGACGCGTTTCCTCCCCCCCCCGTGTCCCTTCAGCTATTTACCAGACGGAGGTCCCATCCAAGCAGGAATTTCACACCCTATTGACAATGTGGCTTCTGTCAGCTGCCGCTCCAGCATCTTTTACCACAGGCTCATCCTTTCTTCCGTCCCTTCCTTGTTTCTCTCGCTGTGCCTTTAGTTTAATCCTTGAAGGGGGTTCTGCCCTGTAGGTTGTTAAAAGAAAAGACAGGATCTGGACTTTAAAACCAAGGGTTGATGGTTGATCAGAGATGTGTGGCTATAGGTGTGGCTTTGTTTTCAAGGTGCTCTGTTGGTTTAGTTGGTGAAGGAGGTCGTTGAGTGCTGAAAACAGACAAAATGACAAGTCATGCGACAGAAAGGAAATAAACTATTGTACTTCTCACTAGGCTTTAGGATGATGTATGTGCGACTAGTGTCATGGAAAAGATTTAGACAACTTGTTTATCGACCACATGTGAAATGGGTTAGCTATCCACCATTCTCATGAAGGTGTCAACAGCTCAGTGTGGCCTTTCTCAGGGTGCCTCTAAAACTGCCTGAAATGTACCAACAATGATATCATTTACTAGGAGGAGAGGTTAATGATGTTAAGGAGTGACTTTCAAGTTTCAAGAGCTTCAAGCCAAGCTGTGATCACACCCTGGATCACCAATAGGTGTGGTTGGGTGGGGTAAACAGGGACATGAGCTCTGTTCCACCTGTAATGACACCCAACAATGGTGTCATTGGGTCCTGGAGTCCACCTGCACAGCCAGGTGCTGGTACACAAGATTCTGCGGTTGTGTTAAGTTACTCTTTTAACATTACTTTTGTTAAGACAAAATTTCCAGACAGCTTTTGGACCGCAGATACAAAATGATCAACCGTTCAGTCAGATCCACTCAAGATTGTTACCCCCGATTCTTTTGTTGGAAGCACAAGAACAGACCGGAGAAATCTTCAGTTGACAGCCGAAGTATTTATTGAGGTCACAGGTAAAGTATAGCAGCGCTGGGCTCGGAATGACAGAGCTCTCACAAGACCTCTGTCAAAATGAGCACAGATCTCTGATAAAAGTTCACTTTTATCTTCTTGGGCTGAGCCAGCCCCGTACAGAAGTTGGACTTACGCGACCGAATGTAATCGGCCAGTCACCAAGAAGTGGACAGTCCTTGGAATGTGATAAGCAACCTGTGTGTGAGTGTTGTTTTGGCGTGTATCTAATGCAACAGACCTTACTGACAGAAAAGGGAACCGTCATCTGCCTTCTGTTATCCAAACTGGCTTTCACCAGGCATGCTATCTCACAGTTCTGAACAGTACAAGGACATACATTAGGTTACACAAGTGCAGTAGGAAAGTACACATAAAATCACTCGACTAAGCCAACTGTAACAGGATCAACAGTTATACATAAGGAAAATTGAAGAAATCTTCAAAGAGGCAATAGTAAAGAGATATACAGTACCCTCTCTGTGTGTACAGCGATGGTGTGATGGGAGTTGCATATGATGAATCACAATTGCAGAGAGGAAAGTGTCACAGTAAAAAGGTAATGTGTTTAGTGCCACTGCCTGTATGATAAACCCAATAACTCCAACAAGTCCTTCATAATGAGTTCAGTATCAGTTCTTGATACCACTCCATCTCCTAGAAAGGTTTTGTGGAGTTGGGGGTGCTGGGTGGGTGGAGCATCTTGGAGGATCAAGACAGAGAAGGCTCAAGAACAACACTAGTTGTGGGTACAGTATGCGCTCTGGTAATTAAATATTACTCCAGTAAATGTTCAGTAGGCCTTCTTCTTTGATTTAACCCTTCCAACACATATGACATGTTTTCATTTGAGGGCATTTAACAGGAAACTGTTTGTATGTGTTTGTGAAGGCAATGTAAAACATGCCATACCTAAATAATCCTACTTACATGATTGTTATTCTAAAGGAGGGCAACCTGAATTCCCTTGTCTAAGACTGTCATAAAATGTCTCTCATCACACACAAGTGTTCCTTCCTGAAAGGGAAAGGTCACATCCTCTCCTGCAACAAGACGTGTGCTGTGGGGAAAGGGAGTGTCGCTTTCTCTTCCCTGTGTATTTATGTGTTGGCGTAAACATCAAGACTGAGAAGATTAAAGACAGACTGCACATGTTTGTTTTAAATTTCATCAAGCAATGCGTGGTATGTAGCGTGATCGATAGACGTGTCAAGGTAGGCTAAATTCAAGGTGTGTTTTTTTTCGGTTTGTGATGGAAATATTACAAAGTTTCCAACAGCAAAGCAGATGTGGTTTGCTGGTTTGTATGAAACACAAAGAGAACTATTCACCACTGCACCATTTTCTATGTTGTCTACACACTTGAATCATGATAGATATATAACTGAATGCTGGGTGTGTCAATATTACAAATATTAACATTCGATAGCACAAGATGATTTCATTTCTAAAATAGTACACAGTATAAAAACAACTCTTTGTCAGACTAAATACCACCTGAAATATAAACATATATATACATTTGGAGAATTTGCTGTAATCATAGAAGGGATGAGTCACAAACTTATCCCTCTTCACAGCACCATTTGTTTCATTCTTGTGCTGCAGGTTTGGAATAGCATGTGTTGCTTCATTCTGCTGGCCAATGTCTCATTCTGGGACGTAAATATCATTTCATATGAATGAAGGCTTACATCCCAAGCAGCTGCCATACATTAGGTTAAAAGAATTAAACTTAAAAAAAAAAAAAAAAAAAAAGACCAGAAGACCAAAGACCAGAATATGTTCAACCGACAGTATCGTCTGCTGGTCCCCTTGCTTGAGAGAAAGTCAAACCTAAAACTCTCATATGGTATGCTTTTTGAAGCTTGACTAAGACCATATTGCCATGGAAACAGATTTTTTTTTTTTTTTTGGTCTCATAGAGGCTTTTTTTTTTTCCTTTTCAGGAGAGACAGTTTGAATGAACACACTCGTAATGTTAAGCCCATCTCTGTCACTCACATGATGCCTGAGAGCAAGGGTTCTGGTAGAGGTGCATTAAGATTACCTTAAACGTGATTAAAGAAGGGGTCGGGGATGGCAGCACCTAAATGAGATGGAATGAAATTGGTGGAGGGGGAAAGAGTTAATTAGCTTAATAAGATTGGGGAGACGGGGAGTGGTCGGAGCAAAGAAGGTGAGGAGCGCAGGGCTGTGCTGGTGTTTTTGAGGGGGTTGCTGTGCCGCTGCGCATCTCTTGAACATGCCAGAGGTACAATAGGGGTGCTAATCTGGCAAATTGAAAGGTGCTCGCAGGGATGGGTGTGGGTACGGGAGTGGCAGTTGGGCTTCCATCCCTGGAATGAGAAAAACAAATTAAATTTTTGTAGCCTCGGAATAGCCCCCCCGCCTCCACCCTACACTCGTTTCCTTGATTGAATTTGTGCCTTGCGCACAAGCCTGGTGTAATTTTATGAGCGGGAGAGGGCTGTAAAGGTAAAATCATGTCCGACATTTTCCAAGGTGTGTTTATAACCACATCTGACAAAAATCTTCTTTGTGAAAGGCAAGAGAGCAAGCCAGTTATTCCCCAGTCTATATAATTTACTGCCTATATGCGGTTCTTCCCTCAAAATTCAGTTTGTGAAGTTTGCATCTCAGATTAGAGTTATTTAATTACAATTATGAGAAACGACAAAGCTGTATTGACATTTTATTCAACTGTAAATTAATAATAAAAAAACCTATAGAAATAGTAACCTTGATCCACGGCAATAAAATCAGAACATATACAGCAGCCTTTTGTTGTTCCTGTGGCTTTGATGCAGTGAATGGAGCTCATTCAAGTGCTCCAGCAGCCATAAAAGCCCAGTCTGCAACTTTGAGCATCCTCACTCTGCCTTTTAGCATGAATCAATACCTATCAAGCTGCCCGAACCCTCATCTATTAAGACGGCTTGTCATTTCTTGTTTAAAGGCCAGATCAGCTCTTTTATGAAGCACCTGTTTGATAACATCACTATTCCCCCGGAGAGGTGTCTACTCGGCCAAATCTGACAGCTTGAAAAAAAAAACAGAGGCAGCCTCATCTTTGCCTGTGGCCAGTGTCAAATTAGTTATAATTATCTGCTTGTTGTCAGAATTAGACATATTTTTGTCCTCCACCTCACTGGCAATAAAATGAAGGGGGTGAATGACAAATTGAATCCACAGACTTAATTGTGGGGTCCTTGATGGATGAGGGTCCATTCAAATAGGCAGATAATGAATGAGAGAGGCGATAGGAGAGCTGTTGCTGAGCAGTGACGAGGACAGATTACCTCTGTGCCCTGAAGAGAGCTGTGATTGGTGGAATTTGTTTGTCAGTTTGACTGCCAGGGAGAGATCAAGTGATGCTGTTGTTTCTTTTAGGTGGGAATATGCATGAGGTGATGTATGAAGTGTTGGCAGCGATGTAATGTCTGAACATAACTGATTTTAAACTTCCAGAAAAAGGCCCCAGCAGAAGGAACACGCCTCAGAGAACACAAAGATATCCCCGTTTTTGTTTTTTTTGTTTTGTTTTTTTTACGACACAGTTTGCTGCTGACAAGTTCAGAGTTAGGATATTTTTGCTCTGCGTTAGCTGTGATATACAGCATTGTTTCAGCAAGATTCATGGCTGAATGGAAAATGTCAGTCACACTGTATTCTTCTCCTCAAACTGTAGATATATTGCAGGAGATTGGACAGCCCGCCATAGATAGACTTTGGCACATTAAAGCAAGATGTAGGAAGGGCATACATTTTGCTCTTCTGCAGAAAAATGTCCTCGTTGCATTATTGAAAAAAAAAAAAAAAAATGACAAGGAATTGGTACACATCAAATCACAGGTGAGACTTTATAGTTACATGACTGCTTACAGTTTTAACATTGAGACATTGAGAGCCCAGAACCTGAAGGTATACTGCTCCATTCACCACTCATGCATCTTCATATAAGTACAACGCGATACCATAAAGTTGGGATGCTGTGTAAAACATAAATATAACAGAATGCAATCATTTGCAAACAAACTGTTTATCGACAATGGTTTTACAAAGTGCTCCATAGCCCATGTAGTAACATCCTTTATACAATCATGTGTTCACAAAGTGATGAACCTATGAGCCTTTCCAGGATGCCCCTTTCATACCCAATCATGATACTCTCACCTGTTACCAATGAACCTGTTTACCTGTGAAATGTTCCAAACAGGTGTTTTTGGAGCGTTCCACATCTTTCCCAGCCTTTAGTCGCTCCTGTCCCAACTTGTTTGAAACATTTTGCTGGCATTAAATTCAGAATAAGCAGATATTCACAAAAATCAATGAAGTTGATGACGTAAACCTTTGAATGCATTGTCTTTGTACTGCTTTTAATTGAATATACGTCAAATTGGATATGCAAATGATCACATTCTGTTTTATTTATGTTTTTCCACTGTGTCACAACTTCTTTGGAATCTGGGTTGTGAAGTATTTCACATATTTAAATTGGTGTCATGTTGTTTGAAAGACTTTCAGGTCAGAGAGAGGTCTGATGAGAATGTGGTTTATGTCTAACTGGATTACGATGTCATCTAGCTTTGACAAAACCACTATGTGGAGTTGCCAGTGGCTACCGCACAAACAAGGAGAGTCGATCATTGCCAAAACCTTATAGCAGACATCAGCAATTCTTTCATGATCCCAGTTTCATTCATATTAGCTTCACTCCATCTATCTGTCTCCTCTTCTCCTTCCAGTGTCTCTACAATATGTTGCCCTAGAAAAATGCTAATAAATAATGGATTGCATGATTAAATTACAATTTCCATTGTAAATGCACTAATGTAAATGCGAAAAGTAACTTGCTGGCAACGAATTAAAAAAGGGGGCTCATTTGATTATCTAAAGAAGCGCTCTCAGAAGTTAAAAAAAAAAAAGAACAAGAAGTTGGCAATGACCTGTTGTTGGAAGGGTGGACCTGGCTCATTATCCTGTGTGTATTAGTGTGCCTGAAGTCACAACATGTTGATGCAGCCATTTCACAGAAAGCAGTATGACATACGAGATGGGTTCTCTTCCATATGTCCTTTACACATTAGTGAGACATTACAACAGACATGTTATCGCCGGGTCTGATCTCTCTGTAATGTTTTTATTGTAACCATCTCTTGGCTTAGGTCACCGTTTTCACTCATGCCCTTTCATGAGCAGCAGCTTCTTTGTCCCGTAATGCATGTTGGTCGGCATCCCAGCAAAACATATGACCTGAGGTTTCCACTGGCACTGGAATCATTTCACTGCCTTACCATGTTGAAAATAAACAGCATTCGCTCCCATAATGTGGCTGTCAGTAAAATGCACATCCACCCATTAAATAGACCACAGACAATAAGACTGGGTGTCAATCAGATGTGGAGTAAGATGCCAACAGGGTGGGGGAGATGAAGGAACCTGAATTGAAAATACTCCAATTGAAATCCAACTTTGGATTTAAATGTCTGAGTGGAGGCTCAGTGTGGATTTGTCATTGAAATGCAAACGGTTTTGCTTGCAGTGCTGTATACTAAGGGATGAAAATTAGCATAAATTTTGATTTTCAACACATAAAACCGTTGCTTTTTCAGCCAACATGCCAGGATTGAAATGCATTTATTCAGCATGCAGTCATTCATTATTCATGTTTATATGTGTGCACCTCATAATTGCTTTATTCAGAGTCATGTCTTGTTTCGGCATGGGGCCTTTTGATGGCTTACAGACTGACTACTTGAAATTTGGCCGCTTTAGATGTAATGAGTGTCTAATGGACACCTGCACTCAGTCTGCCGGGGAGACCAGCCATCCAAAAACAGCTTGGCCACTGTCCCTTTGAAAATGAGTCACACAGGACGTCCTGGTGGCCAAGTGGCTCGCACTTCCTGCTTCATCTGTCACCTCAGGTTTTAGGGCCCACTCTCTATTACACCAGTCTGGTTCCCAGCACAAAGCTGTGTGGTATTGTAAAACCTCTAACCCCTGACCATCTGTGCCTTTTTGTCACCACAAGGCCAGGCATGCCAGACACATTTTGTATATGGTTAAAATCTTTGCAAGTGACAAGAGGTGAGGCATTTCCTCACATGGTGGCTGCCATCCTTCCTTTAACCACACTGTCTAAAGTGACCTGGTTCACGTGTAATTAAAGAGAAAAACTGGCCCAAGCTTGAGTGGGGTAGAGGATTATTCCACTTGATCCCCTTGTGTTCTTTTATTCATTCTTTTTTTCTGGATGACTACATTCCTTTAATATGATGAATGGAAATGCAACAGCCCAGTAATTTCATTCTCCAGCTATGGCCATTTTATTATTTCTTGGGGCTTAAAGAAATGCTGCTGAGTTTTTTTGGAACAAAACCACTTCAAAGTCACACCAGGCCTCAGGGCTATCGAGACTAAGAACAAACAGTCTCCAGTATTGAGTTGATACATAGAAAGCAATGAATTTAATCCTTGACAACATTCACATGGAGGAGAGGAAAAAAAAAAAAAAAAACGCATCATGGTTATTACTTCCCATTTATGTTCACTTTGCATTTCAAAGGCACGGCCTCTCCTACTTGTCACACCCTAGTTAACAGTTTAATCCTGACATGGATGAAGTGCACGGCCCTCCTTTGTGAGTCGACTGCTAAATGTCCAATGGCTAGATGGTAGCAAAGTGATGAAATCAGCAGGGAGGAATGGGGAAGGAGGGCAGGGAGGGGGAGATGATCTGAGGGCTACTTTATCTGCCAGAAGTCACACCGAGTGATTGCCATCAAGAAGGCAAGGAGATTAGCGAGTGGGTGTTTGGGTGGGTGGGTGGACAGGAGGAATAAAATAAAGCATCAGCGACTGCTCGTAGCCAGGAGTTGTGTGTGTGTGTGTGTGTGTGTGTGTGTGTGTGTGTGTGTGTGTGTGTGTGTTCATGTCTTCAGTGAAAGGTGGCAGTTACAACCAATGTGTCTGATCCCACTATACTTAACCTCAATGCATTTTTCATAAACTAACCTCATTATTACCAATCCATCACCTGCGACCCCCGGAATTCCAAAAGCTTTTCTTTCATCTAAGCAAGATAAATGTGAACCACTGATTTAGTATGAAATGCACCAGTAATAAGTCATTTATAAGATAGTTCCTGCCTTGTACTTTGGATAATAAGCTGCACGAGAGTATATCATCATCATATCTGACTGCAATGATGTTCCTCTGTACCGCCGTGGAAAAGGCAAGTGTTAATACAACTTATGGGCATGGAAATGTATTAAGTCTGTTGAATTTCTTACTATTTCCTGATGATGGTTAAAGGCCAATTCATGGTTGCCACATCTATGAGGTTGCAGGGTGTTCCTGGTGTAAATCTTGTCATCTTCCAATGAAAAAATTGTTATCAAGAGTCAAAAAGTAATCTAATCTTCTTTACAAGGGCTATGAGGGTGATGTTTGATCGGTTTTGTTGAAGCAAAAGGCAAGTCAGTGTGCCTAAGTTAGGTTTTAGGGACATGCTTGCAGTTATTAAAAAAGACCAGTCTAAAGCATCATTACAGCATGAAACATGCTAAATCAAATAGATGCAGGGGCAAATATGTCTGGATAAAGTTTACACTCTTCAGAGAAGTTTGGATGTCCAACAAGGAGCTTTCACAAGACCAAATTCTGAGAGAGACGTTGTTACACAGGCAAGTCTTATGATCAGTGAATTAATAGCGAAGAAGCTTAAACCTCATTCAGGAGAATTTGTGAAGGAGTGTCTTGTTGCTGCTGTGGAGCTCCTAGCACCGGACAAAGTAAAACTGTTCAGTTCAGTGTCAGTTTGTCTAGAATAATTCATAGAGATGAAGTAAAACCTGTTGTGGAAACCAGTGATACTGAGTGTCTGTGTGATTTGGCCTTCATGGTGAAGATCAAGTACCTCAGAGCTGAACCTCAAGCTCCAGCCAGCTTGTCAGCACTCTGCTTTCTAATGTGAAATGATTTGAAGTGAAATTAAAGATGTGGCGAGTCCAACTGGAAAGAGGAAACACTGCATTTTCCTGCTCTGCAAAAACAAAAGCTGCTATGACATCAGGACAAAGCTCCCTCAGGCGTTTGGTGAGCGGTTTCAGGGCATGAATAGAAAACAAAGGGAAGTGAACATATTTTGAGGTAGAGGTTATTGTGATGTATGTGTTCAGTAATTTAGTATGAACCAAAAATAGAAATTGAAATGGGCTGAGATAAGAAAAAGGTTCCTCACACCTGCTTTAAAGTTTAGTATTTTATGGAATTGGTATACAGCTAAAGTCTGTTGCTTCTTAATGTTGACCATATGTTTCTTTCCATAGAACTCAGTTTGGACTGCCCTTTACTTCTGAATTAGCAATAACCAATTGTCTTTATTCCTGGACCTCAGCACTAAGCTCTACCACACCTGGGATGCAAGGCAAGTGCAATTAACAGCAATGAGAACATGCTGACTGATCAGCTCTTTTATACAATTAAGACCCCTATCCAAACCTCGAAGAGAAGGACAAGTGTCCCTTCTGACCAACAGCACACCATACAATTTGCTTTATCTGTCAGCTGCAGTCTGAACATCTTGGATGGTGTCCAGTCAAACCCCAAACACCAGCAATGACGGCAGAGCATCCAGTTTGGGAATACAGTTCAGTTTTATGTTCATAAAATGGAATGCAATCTTGCTTTGGCAGAGAAGGACTTTTTGTCACGATCGCAGAGGTCTGCAGAAGGGCACAAAAGTTGATTATGAGAGCAGAGCGTGCTGTGGTGTTAGACTTCGTGAAGTTTGGCTCAATAAAAAAATGAACAGATTTTGATGATTATGCAAAGGTGTACAGCTACATTTTTCTCTGCCTTCTATAGGCTGGGCGATCAAGGTTGGTTTACATGGTAGCCTGACAATATGAGGATCCTGGGCTACCTATATGTTTGATCCCTATTTGAATGTGATGGCAGTGGAAAGTATGTGGGGGCTCTTTTTTTCTTTATTGGTACACTGTGGACAGTACCGTGCAGACGGAGTCAAACCATGTTTGAATCTTATCAAAATTCATCAGACCTGCAAACTCCAATTTCATCAGCTTATTCCATCAGCTTTTGAATGTCTGCAAAGTGTCTGTGAAGGCTGGATAAATGAGCAGGAAAGATATTATTATTTCAATAGGAGACATCAGGAAATCAAACCATGTGGCAGGTTGTGTGAGTGAAGAGAGGCAGTTGAAGT
The DNA here is from genome assembly GCF_039877785.1 of Chaetodon trifascialis. NCBI lineage: Eukaryota > Metazoa > Chordata > Actinopteri > Chaetodontiformes > Chaetodontidae > Chaetodon > Chaetodon trifascialis. Next base: position 15,280,661 of record NC_092059.1, on the reverse strand, counting down.
GATTGTGTATGCATGCGTGCATGTCTGTCAGAAAGATTTGTGTGTGTGTGTGTGTGTGTGTGTGTGTGTGTGTGTGTGTGTGTGTGCACATAATGTACATCTCCATGTGTGTTACTATATGAAACAGGGGAAGGAAAGAAACAAATACAGGAGATTGAGCAGTTGATCAAAGACGAAAAGGGAAAGAAATTCATGTATGCGTGTTGACACCTGTGAGAGTGCTTGTGTGATTTTGTGTGATTTTGTGCGCGTGTGTGCCAGTCGTTGTCTTTGAAGTCAGAAGAAAAGAGAGTTGTATTTCCGTGCCTATGCTTTATTCAGTAGGACACACGCATCCACAGGCCTAAATGTATCTGCAATGAACTGTAACTACACTCTTTTGGGCAGAGATATTGTGTTTTTTTAATTATTTTAAAAAACACATGCATAGCAAAGCACAAGCCAACATTCACTGTTTGTGGAGCAACATGACTCTGGGATACCCTTGTGACTGAATCCACCACGCTGGTGCCCCTAAACTCTGGCCTCTGTGGAAGTGGACTTGATCTTTTAACCTCTCCCCTGTGACCTCCTCCCAGTCACATGGTTAGCTAAGCCGTGACCCTTTGCGACCTTGTTGGTTAAAGGAGAGGCAGCTGTGCCGGGGAGGTCAGGCAGAGCTACTACTAATAACACTTTACGCACCTTTAACACTTGGAGCTGCTGGGTGAAGCAAAGCATGCTTAATCACTCCTGATGCAGATAGAGCCACCAGAAATGAGTTTAAGACCATGTCAGAGTCTTTGTGGATGTCCGTGAAGAAATATGGATTCATTAAAAAGCAGCAACAGGGACAATTTTTTAACTTTATTAATGTTTCTCTCTAGAGCAAAGTCTAATGATGCATTTAATGGAAAATGCAATTAATCCATTTCACTTTGTCTCATTTTATTATTACATTTTTGTGAGCCCACATCCCAGTCCTAACACATAAAGAAAGGTGTATCCAGTTAAGTACACAAAATAGAATAAAATGAACTCATATTTACAGATTTTCTTCAACAACAGCAGTAGGTATGCAGTGGACGACGTGCTCATATAAGGTGTAATGACTCACTCAGAATACATAATATCTAATTTCCTTTCTAATGCACATATAGTCTTGGTGTTGACTTGTTCTGCATTCCCTTTGGCGTTTGTTTCTTGAGTTCACTGCACTAGGTGATGGTCTTGACTTGCACTCAACTGAGTACTACTGTAAGACTTCTCCAATACTTTAGAGGTTTCCTTTGTTCTATTACACTTTACACACACTACTACACATTATCTGCATTTGTGCTTGTTTATATTATTTGCTGTAAAGTATACAGCAAAAGAGAGTTGATTGCAAACTTGACTGTGGTGGCTTAAATGCACCAGTTCAACAGGAAACACAGATGAGCATGGTGATACTTCAATATATAAGACTTGTAGCCTTGTCATCCACCCTACCCTGCTGGAGTGCCTTTGTTTAATTTCTGTCTGAAACGTGTGACCCTATCTTGGACATCCCAGTTTTACCATTTTTCTCTATTTTTTTGTCAGCAGTTTTGTAGTGTGAGCAGTCTAGCACGCCAATTTGTCACTGGCCAATGTCAAGAAAGCGATTACAGTGAGGCCCTGACCTGAAGAAGTCTTGGCTGCAATGATGGACCACACAGTTCACAGTGTGAACAAGTCGTCCGTGTGAATACACATACGGTACATGTTTATACACACACACAGCACATGCAGTCGGTCTTTATGAGTTTTGTCTACAAACACATACAGACATACATACAAACGTAGTACTGCACTGCCAGTATTTTACCTCCTCATTAAGGAGTGAGCCCAAACAAATCCAGAGCGCGGAGTGTTTCAAGAAGTGAACCTGACATTTATTGAATCAAATTGAAGTAAAAATAGTGAAATAAGAGCCAAACCTCTGTAACCTTCTCTTGGCCTTCTCAAAAAGATTGGAGCTGTTAGAGGGGTATTCAGTTTTCCACAGACATGACTCCACTGACGCACGTACACACACACACACACACACACACACACACACACACACACACACACACACACACACACACACACACACACACACACACACACACACGCATGCACGCACGCACACACACACACACACACACGCACACACACACACACTAAAACTGACACGTTCTACCACAGTGTGCTCCTCTGTACAAATTGTTACATATTGCCACTGTTACTAGATACAGCAGAAAAGGATTTCACAGAGCACTTACAGAAAATCCTGACTTATTCCTCATAATCCCTGATAGACCTGATGTTAAAGGGTCTTCGTAGTATTTTCCCTCAGGGTAAATTCACTTTACACCCAGATTAAGTTCAGGCTAGGACTTTAGCCTGCTTTATATGCTCTTTCTCTTAAGAGCTCAACTGGCCTAGTTTCACCTGTGTCCAGTAAGGACGATCTATTGTTTAAAACTTAAGGAACCGTTTGTTTCACCTTATTAGTTTGGCTTGGCAGAACTTAAAACCAGCAAGATCCCGCAATGCAGACGAGCCCTACGGTGGCACAAAATCAGCACCATGGCTGGTTTCTTTCAGAAGAGTAATATGGTGTGATATTGGGGTCAGTGCCACGGGCTGTCTGCTTCAACCCTACGTTCAGAAAAACATGACTGTTTTCGTTTCTCTGTGTACATTTTCTGAGCTATGTAATTACCCCTGTCATCTCTATCGTGCAGCAACTGCAGCCGAGCCAACACAAATGTATAACAGCGACCTGAAATTGGGTAAAAAAAAATATATCTTGGCCCATAAAATCCTGCTAGGAGGAGTTCCAGTCTGCTTTCTTTGTTCAAAGTGTAAGCTGCATTAAAAAAACTGTGGATTGCCCCCCGGGTTTAATTCTCTGTCTGTGCTGTCAGTGGAAGGGATGGGTGGGTGGCTCGGGGAATGCCACACAAATAACATACTTGTTTATGCTGCTTGGATGCAAATGATAGACTGAGGTCACAAACTTGGAGAGTTTGTGAGACAAAAGGCATCTTACATGCAGCCATGCTTTGCCGATGAGCACAGGGATTTCACCCTGAGATTCATCATTACTCCCTAAGGGGTGCATTTGATCTGGCCCCTCCTCGCCTTGGTCTGATGTGCGCCACACTGTTATGCCAGCATCTTCTTTGCTTTGCTGCGCATCGTTACAAATTCTGATTCTGAAAGTTCAAACATGCAGTCCCCGAGGAGGACGGCTGATTCTACAACAGAGCAGAGAGAGAGAGAGAGAGAGAGAGAGAGAGAGAGAGAGAGAGAGAGAGAGAGCACCCCGCTGAGAGTTCCCCTGCTTGTCTGAAAACTGGGGAAGACGAGGCTGGAAAGGAGGGCTACAGAGAGAGAGAGAGAGGAACATTTGACTAGCTGATCATCCTCCCATCTTCTTAACAGCTGTGCAGCACGATGGGCCTTAGTTCACAAGTGTGTGAACAAGTCTATGCATGTGTCGCTCATCTCACATCAAACACAAGGACAGTATATAGTAATTGAAAAGAATGTGGGTTGATCTCACAGCACACAATCTGAAAGCTTAGTCTTGTTGTATACACATATTGCTCACATACTTACAAATAGGGTGCCACTCTGCTCTATATTGTGCAGCTAAAAATACAGAAAGAGAAGTGCAAAAGAACAGCAGCTAAGGCAGGCACAAAAGGAAACAGACACCGGTGTAGCAGAAAGTTCACCTCAGTCCTCCACGATCACTTCTCAGCTAAGACTAAATGGGTGGAGAGATGATGAGAGACAGGGGGAAAGGCTGGAGGCAGACGTCTGTGTCAAGTACATCAATTGTAGGATGTTGAGAAATGATGAGAGACGGCCAGAGTGAGGGATGGATGGAGGATGAGACAGACAACGCAGTGGAGAGACAAAATGAGAGGAAACAGGAAATGATGAGGAAGGATGTCCTAGAGAGAGAACAGGCCTCCATGTCAGGGGTGTCAACACCAGGAAGTGCAGCTTTGATGACAGGCAGAGAAGGAGCCAGCGGTAGGCAAATGTGGGTAAACATGAGTAGATTGATGCCACTCGCTGATAGCTTATCGCATGCTTCTACGCTTTCATCTTTGTTATTTCTAAAAAGAGGAAGAGAAGAGGACAACAAGCAGTTGATTGATTTCTCCTGCAGAAATATCTGGACGCATGCCTCCAAGACAAATTCCTGTCCTTTAAAAGATTAAAGTGATTGTGTTTTTAGAATGACAGCTAGTTGAACGTTCAGGTGCTGCATCGTGGCAATCTGAGCGATGTAAAAACATTTAGGAAGGGATAATGAGCAATGATCTCAAAGCACTTTTCTGTCCCGTGACAGAATAACAAAATACCAACAATGTATCAGTAAAGTGAGACTAAACTAGATGAATGTGTGCACGGCATTTAGAGAGAATCCGTTACTGAATGTGTCGTTTGCATGGGACATGCCATTGTTGGCGGTGTGAGGATGATGAGAGGGGAGGGGGAAGTGGGGTGAAAGAAATTGTTAAGGAAGAGAGAAATGGGTGGGGGGTGGGAGTGGGTCCCAGTCCCCTGGAGAGTCTGGCCAGGCATTAATCTTCTCCCTTTGACAGCTCCCTGAAAGTTTCTCAAGAAGGGCCATTTCCGTGAGCTATTATAATGCTTCACTCAAGCACAACCCCTATGCTGAGTGTTTGGGGGAAAGAGGGAGGACCGGATGGATAGAAGCGGAGAAGGAGTGGAGAAGTTTGTGGGACCTCAGGAGCAGAATATAAGGGATCACTTAGTGGCTCTAGCAGCAATCTGTCACATGGAGAAAAGTAGTATGGAAACTATTATTTTGGATTCCCAATGTTGAAACACTTCAGATCAAATGACTGAAACTCTTGATCAAAGCTTACTTTGCTATAATCAAATAAAAAAAAAAGGAAATAAGTATAAGCTATAACAAATGCAAGTAAATTGGATAATACATGGTCCTCCCATAAATATCACAGTCTAATTTTTGAAGATTTTATAGTTGCATGTATAAGATTTTATGTGTCGTGGCTGCCAAGACAACACCACTATTCACTTATTTCTTCTCACAAAATGTCTGAGCTTGTATAGTAACGCCAGGGGGATTCTTTCCAAAATCTTTAAACCAAACCTCACTTATAAAAGTCAACAGCAAGGCAAAATCCAGAAAAGCATACTTCCGCATTAAAATCAAATCCAGGATTTGACATGTCTTACTAATCTGATGCACTGCTTCTGGGGTTGTTCCACACTGAGAAGAAGCTAAATCAAGCTTCAGCAGCCACAGTATTCACACAAACCAAAATTAATTCTGGAATTTATTATTCCAATGTTAGTCTGTCATTAGTGTCATTGATTATAAAGTCTTTTTTCCAACTTAAAAGCCTTGTGGCTCTGCCCTGCAAAACAAAATTATTTGCTTCCTATTAGCATGTGTCTCCCATCACAGGAATATTTGCTGTTCCCCAAACTGTGGAAGGCAGCATATTGCAGTAAAAAGTTTTCCTAACGAGGGTGCCTAATGTGTCTTTTGAAATCAGATGCTCTTTTTTGTGTGTCCTCAGCTCATTATTGATGTTCTGAAACCACAGACTTTAAAAACATGGACGTGGTCTTTGTGTCGTCACCCATAGGTTTCTGAGGGGCCACTGTAAAGCTCATTGACAATGACTCTAGCAGTTGCCATATTGGCAGTGCCTGACTAGCAGCTAGCTGTCACTCAAAGTGGCCATGCTATTTATGCAAAACTTCAACACTTAATATGATTTAAATAAGTAAGTTATAGAAAATTCACCCCCCACACAGTTGTCTTGAACGGGGAAATTAGGTATAGAGAGCAAAATCCTTTTTTGCACCAGGCTGTAAACATGTTTATTTCTGCTGTAAAGTTTAATTTTAATGTGGGGGTCTATGGGGACTGGCTTGCCGTAGTTTTTGGCACTTTTGCATTGGCTTTATTTTTCAGCCCTGGAGGTTGCAGCTTGTTTGAAACCTAAATGTGAAATATGCTGAGTTCCATCCGTTTCTGCTGCTAAATATGAAGCTACAGCCAGTAGCTGGTTAGGTTAGCTTAGCACAAAGACTGGAAACCAAGGGAAAGTGCTAGCCTTTGAGCTGAAAGTAACTAGTTGCAGAAGTTTCACTGTGTCCTAACAGCAAGTGAGCGTCCAGCTATTGTGTCGCAACATTGGACGCTCTCTGTCCACTCTGAATCTTTTAAACATGCACCTTTGTTATGTCATGTATAAAGCAACATAGCCTATCTATCAGCTGTACGCTCCACATAAGACAAGAGACGTAACCACTGAAGTAAAAGATGAATGAGTATACTTGCTTTTTTCTGTCATTTGTACTGTTTAAACAGAAAACGCAGGTTTTATATTGTGATATTTAGATGTTAACTGAATGTGACACTCAGTATAGCCAACAGCAAGTAGGTTGTTACAAGCAATGGTCATTTACCTCGATAAGTCAGCTCCCTGGTGATCTCCCTGAGCCAGCTGCCACCTTATTTAGGTTATTGTAGTTACATGAGGAGGTATCATTTCCTCATTCAAATTCATGAATCGAATGTTCCACGATGCACCATTTTCAATGTGAGCAACAGGAACAAACAGAATGTCAAAAGTTCAGCTCAAAATGAGGCGCCGCATCACTCATGGAGAGGACATTCCAACAGAAAACAATGCAAATCAACAGATTTTGTTACTGATGCTCATTTAGGGTGCATCTAGTTAAGACAGGGTGTAACTCCAAAAAAGAGCATTTCCCAACAGGTCGAACTATTCCTTTACATTAAGTATGAAACCCTTCATTGTGACTTTCTTTTCAGCAAAAGTAGGCCTACAATATAAATAACCTACGATTTATTTGACTTATTCATGTTCAGAGAGTGCAGGAAATGATGTTCCTCTTGGCTTAAATAAGCTCACATTGATTCACAAACACCTGCTTGGCTTATATCCAGAAACCTGTGTGCTTCTGCAAAACATCAGAATAAAGCTGGTTTCTCTGTTTCACTTCCTTCTGCCTCAGGGCGATCACACGTTAACGCCTACTAATCTGTAAATCTCCTCATCACCTCCTCTGTCACTCTGTTTTTTAGAGTGACATAGACACTCTATTACGACTCTCTGTGTGCACCTTATGTGAGGTCTTGCTGTATGATATTCCATTATGCACTGTGAATCTTTGTATGCTGCCAATATGTCTCTGCCCTGATACCACCAAACATACGCTCTATTACAATTCACCGCATACACAGACGCACTGTCCTTCTCACAATGCAGTCAGGACTGGCAATGCTGGCAGTGATGGCTGTCACAGATCGTCCTTCAGGTATGGACAACCCTGGCACGATTACCCAACTCCAACCTCACCCATGATTAAAATTCACCACGGCTCACACAGGGTCGGGGCCACTGACTGGGCTGGGTAGCTTCGAAATCAGACAACAAATTACTTTCTTGACCCCCCTCCAGTTCAAGGACAGCAGTCTAGCTTCCTCTGGAAGAGCGGGCATGGTGGTGGTGATAGGTTGACAAAGCAGAGTAGACAGAGCGTAGGAGGACAAAGACGAGGTGGGGGCAAAGGAAAGCGCTGGCCATACAGAAAAGTGAGAGCACATGGAGATAAAAGGTGGAGATGAAAAAAAGGAATACAGAGTAAGCAAGAGACATAGCTTTAATGAGAGAGGAGGAGTGAGAGGGGAAGAGAAGTTGGAGACAAAGTAGGCTTATAGAGGCAGAGTGGGCAGGAGAACGGTTAGAGATAAGTACTTAATGTAAGAATGTTGCAAGATCCTGTAATTGCTTGGTAAGTCTGTGCCTCTGACTGTCTCCTCCTGCCAGATGCTCCTAAAAAGCGGACAGGGCATATTGTTGGCATAATCAAAAGCAGGAAATGCGGGAAAGTGTGATGAATCACCTTGGAACAGGTGAAAATTAGATGCTGTGGTGAATTACGATGCAGGAAGGAACTAAAATATTCAGCCACTGACAGAACAGAAGCTTACATGGTCTTTTAAAGCTTGCAGAGTAGCACTGAATTAAAGTTTATTTATTATATTTTAGCCCACCTATAAGACTGCACACATAAATCACTCTATTAATGACCATTTTTTTTCCATTCATTTTGTTGTGGCAGCTTGAATGGAATGACAAAGTACTGCATGACAAAAACAAACTTGATGGCCTGGTGTTTATTTTCTATTTACTTTAAGTCCAGTGTCCAGAGAGTATGTGACTGTGTGACTCAGTGTTTTTCTGGAAATATAAACCACATCCTATGATCTCCCCCAGTGCCACTCATTTAGTCTTTTTTTCATGCTTAGTTTGTAAATGATATTTGTTATTTCATAAATCTAAAGCCATATAATTATCTAGTTCACTAGCTTTCTTTTCAGTGCTGTTTTGTAATATTCATTCATTGTTTGAATAGGCACCACATCAAATTACCTGAGATGAGTGGTTCATCTATATTTACATATTGTGTGATTTTAGCAGATATAGTCACAAACATACCAATATCCTGCTTGTTTTAATCAGATGTTTCTGTGGGCTGTGACTCCTTCATAAGATGATTTTATTGGTTTTCAACTCTGGGGGGTTCCAGAAACCTTATTCAGTGTCTGTTCAGCGATTTGTTCAGTGGGGCATCCTGCAGTCAGTATTCAAACCCTGCTGCGCAGTCACTCATTCAGCCTTTTATGCACATCTTTTGTGCACCTCGGTCCACAAAAGACGGGCACCAGAACATGTCCCAGCAGAGTGGGTGCTTTTTCAGCAGCAGAGAAAGTGTTTCCTTTTCCATTGCCTTTAATTATCTCCAAATTGGGATGCGGGCGAGGGATTACAACATGCACTACTCCCCTCTCGCCCCAGTCACCTCTCCAAGAGTTGCAAATGTGTACTGCAGACATAAATGCTCACATTCATGCTCACTGCAACATAGATGAACAGTGTGAGCTTGATCTCAGAGAAAAAAGAACCAATGTATATTTATGCCTGTGTGCACACAGTAAATACATGTGAAATATGTGTACATGAAAGTTGACATGAAGTTTTCATGGCTTAAGGAATGGACCAACCCACATTACAAAGCTCTGAGTGAGACATGACTCAGGCATACTGACAATGGACTATAAGTTAGGCTGAGCATTTAGTAATGAGAGAGAAGGGAATTCAAAAAGCTGAGACTGACATCAAAAGTCCAGCTGACAATTTCATTTCATGCTGAAAAGTGCGCTTAATGAGTTCATTAACAGTAAATCTGAATGAGTAAGAAATAATGAAGAACTTTAATGTAGAATAGTTTTTAGTTAAAAAAAAAAAAAAAGAGAGAGAAGTAGCTCAGTTGTAATCCAAAGAGAACATTTCACAAACAGCAGACCTGTGATATGTAGATTCATGGAGTAAATCAAACCTCAGAAGAATAACACAGGAGACAGATAACCCGTAGGTGATGCGTGACCGTCCGAGAAATTGATATTTAAGTATCAGGCCTCACTCTCCATTTTCCATACCATCATTCAAAGAGGGGGATCGGGAGAAAAAAAGAGGACAGATTTCAGCCCGCAGATCATAGGCAAGTTTTCACCGTCATGGTGGTGGGGCAAAGAAGGTATCTTCTCTGACCCTGGGGTGCTCTGCTCATCAATCTTCAGCAGGTCATCAAATGGGCAGGGACAGAGAAGGCCAAGGCAATTGGATTCGCCAATCGTGATGGATCCGCTGCTGGTTGCTGGGTGGCTTTTATTTTTTGTAAGGCGTTGGGAACAATGGGACAGAGAGGTGGGATTTAAAGCGTGGTGTTTGAGGACTGCATGTTTTTACATGTTTACAAAGAAATGTATGCTTTCTTCTGTCTGCAGTGAAAAAGTTTCAGTTTTACGTTATGTAACTGACTTGCACATGCACTCTCAGTCACAAACACACACTCACACAGCTTGGCCTTTAAACAAGGTCAAGCCTGTAGCCGGGTAACAATCGGAACTCATTAACATCTGGGAAGATCCATTGCCCTGGATATTAGCTTGGACAGTCCCTCTGAAGCAGATTGTCTTTGGACGTTTCAAGCTTGTCAGTTCCATCCTATACAGCCTGCACAGCTGACAGACATCTGCAACCCAGAAAGACAACTCTGTTCCTGCTATTCCCATATCTGCCCTTCACTGGTAGACCGTGCTCTTCTTTATGAAGAAGTTAAGTGCTATGGGTACTTCCAGTGGCAGTCCTGTGTAGGCTTCACCCACTCACTGTTGCGCCACAAAATTAGATGGCAGTGTTGTGCATTTTACGTTCTAAGTAATTGACTTTATGTTCTATTGCTTTCGCTTTGTGGCGCACAGCAGTAACAATAGCGGTAATGAGAAGACTTGTAATGGAAATTGCTTTGCAAGATGAGGAAGAGCTAATTGATCTGGTACTATTAGGAAAGAGCAAGCCTCTCTTCCAGCTGTTCCATGTTGTAGTGAAGTACCATCAGTGTCTATGTACAAACACTGAATGCATTGGAAATAGGTAAAACAAATACTCAATCAGACTGATTCATGTAGCTGCACATGTAGTGTTACTTTGGATGCGGCACAGCCCCCTGTGCCTCTACACACTGCAGACACCCACAGGTATAGCTACCATGGCTGCATTAAAACCGCCATCTGGGTGTCTAATCACAAAGGCCCTCATATGGGAAAGCATGCCTGCAGCCCTGGTTATTGCTGTCTTTAAAGGAAGTTTTTTTTTTTTCTTTCTTCCAAAATTATGACTTGTATGAAAACACTCCATATTTACTACACAGTGCACTATATTAACTCTCTGCCATTTTTTTTGTGAAAATGTGTCCGTTATATCACCCCCTCAAAAAATCTACATTGAACAAAAAGATTTATGTGTGTAGCATGGAATGATTAGCAAGTGTCCAAAATTTACTGCTCACTATTGTGTAAACTATTTAGCATCTGTTACACAGGGAGTAGCGAATGAGTGAACAAAGGAGTGGTTTGGGTCGCAGCCTTTGACTGTCACACTGGTTTCAGTTTTGACATTCTGCTGCTAATATCAACCCCAGCTGGCGCAGATCTACAGCGGTTTAACTGACAATGTTACATGCAGGTTTTTGTTGAATTGTAGAGGACTGACAAGTATCTTTTATCTATTCCCTAAATTCCCTTATTGGAGCATTATCTGTTGGTTATTATCATTGACTTCTAATTTGCTAAGTTTATCTTATTGTGAAGCATAGCCATTATAGTAGCTTTCTGAGGCTAATAAGCTGCTAACATAGCATCAACATAGCAGAAATTACTTACAGGTCAGCAGTTAATGTTGTGTGCTTTACTCTTTTTACTTACACTTGTGAACTCTCTGTATGTATTTGGCCAATGTGGATCATTACTGATGAAAACCTGTTTCTTCGCAGTATGAGGCAGAATGACTGATATGACAGCTAGTCTATACTTTAGTGAGCCAGTTTCCTTGTTACTGTGCAAATTCATTTTTACAGTTCCTTTCTAACCCTTATTTATGGTTTCCAGCCATTTTCTGATTTGTAATCACAGTCATTGAATGTGTTTTCCAATACTGTTTTCACAGTTTCACAATTGCTTCAGGTGAAAACTTCAAAGACCGACTACTGTTTTCAACCTTTATTGAAAGTGTGTTTAGCTCGCGGCATAGCTGGCAGAAGACTGACTGTTATGTAAAATAAACCCAGTAAGCCCATATTTACCAATAACACCTATCACTTCCTTCAAAAACAAAAAGTCAATACAACATGCGCACGCGTGCACACACACACACACACACACACACACACACACACACAATATATATATATATATCTTTACATCTTTTAATGATGTGGAAATGGGCAATGGGGTGGGTGGATTGCATTTTAATAACCAATCATTCCAGATTAATTCTCGACCTTCTTTTATTTTATACATTCAACATTCCACTGGTAAGCTGGCCCATGGGCATCCATGCAGTGCATAAGTATAGATCATCATGGATAAAGGAACACCATGTTTTGAGTTGGATGTATACAGTTCATCCGTTGAGGCAGGAGTCATGTCTTCATGGCTGTTTAAGCAGATGAGGGAATTGTAGAGAAGCAGGATATAAAGAGGGTTAAAGGGGTCATGAGACATGGACATGGAAATGGTGTAGACAGTCACTGTCACAGCCAGCCATGAGGAGGGTGTGAGTGTGTGTGTGTGGTGAGGTTGACTGCTGTGAGTAATGGCTTCTGTCTGACAAGGCCTTGGGAAATGGAGTCGAAGCGATCGATACGTTATAATGTTAACAACGATCCCTCCTCCCATTGTGCTGCCCGAGACAAATCTATTAAAGATCCATCCCATCCCGTCATCACCATCCTCTGCAAACAGCATACAGAGAGTGAGAGAAAAGGGAAAGGGAGGAAGTAAGAGGGGATGAATACCAAAAACACAGAGCAATTTTCAAAGCTGCTCTGCAGAACAGTGGTTCACATTGTGTCAGAAAATGTTCACTGACATTCAATGACGAGCCCTGTTTTCTTTCTTTTTTTCTTTTTTTTTTTGTCATGCACTTGTTGGTTATTAGCTTTGGTCGATTTGTAGCTCAATGGAATGTGTATAGCAGAGGAGTGATCCCCTTGCCGCCGCATTGATTGCCCATTAACAAAGCAATATCGACAAACACATTTTGACGTCTCTGAAAACGTTTCTGAAAGATGTTTGGATGACGCCGCTCGCAAACACTCAAGTTGCCAGTGTCTTTAAAAGTAATTCTTCTCACAGAAAAGAGGATTTTGTTCGGAATGACTTCATTTTACATCTAAGGGACAATGGCTTGAAACATGTTTGGATAAATTTTCTTGTGGCTTGTAATGTTGGATGGAGCGGGGTGCCGTGAAAAGTTGCCATTGTCTCAGAGAGGCTTGAAAGTGCTGGCTTAAGCAGTTCAGCCTGTCATTGTATCTCCCCAGAGAGAGGCGAGTGGAGAAACACTTGTCGTTTTTTTTTTTTTTTCCCCCTCTGGGGACTTTGTGTATGTGTGTGTTTTTTGTGTGTTTGTGAGTGTGCAATTTGAGTAGCCCCTCAGACCAGGATGAGCAGTGAGTAGTGACGACAGCTAACATCAACCATGTCTGATGTGCCACATGTGGAATTTTCATCACAGACGAAAAGTCAAACAGTCACACATGCATGCAACGCCATCCGCATGACAAGGATGAATGGGGGGAGATATGGTCAGCTGAGCTTGGGCAAAGTCTCAGCTGCCCCAGGACCTCCTGCTCTCCACCACCACCCATACGCATTTACACAAATTCTCACAGCGAAAGTATTTTTCCCAACGTGCACAGGGAGGATAGGGGTTACATTCACCATGCGTTATGTCAGAAAACGTGGGTCACCTCCTCTCTAACCTTGCTCCCATATTAAAAGACAAGCTGTGACACAAACCATAAAACCCTGCACACAAACACCCAAACATGTCAATACACCAATGGATACAAACAGGACTAAGCTCAACCCCCTCATCCTCCCACCAATGCAATCAGGGACCCTGCAGATCCTCTGCAACCCCAGCAACTGTACATTCTGAGGTTTTATGATCTTGACCTCATATGTAGTAAGTGCCACAGGGTTGCATGGAAGGGATCAGCTTAAGTGAAAGGGCCCCCCACTCGTCCTTCCTGCTACGACCCCCCAAGCTGTGGACACAGATCAAGTTGCCCCCACCCCACCCCACCCACCCTCCAGATGTGAGCCAGGGGGGCATCTTGAGGCTCCAGTCATGTGTGTTTGTGTGTGTGTAGGGCGCACTCCAGTGTCGGCAATGTCACACCCCCTGGCACTTGACGCCATCGACCTGTCAATGAGATGGATAGGCCTGTGATGCCAATGTAATGTTAGGGTGGGGGCGATGTGCATACGTGTGGATCCTCTTGCTGTCTGTGACGCCTTCGCTTTCCTGTAACAAGCACCCCTTTGGTAGCTTGCCCTGAAACACCGACCCCTGGGGACAGCCCTTCAGAGGTCTTTATTTTAAGCCCTGGGTCCAGACAGAGCAGTTTGTGTCAGCACCCCCCCCCCCACATGTACATGAGTCACCACAGGCAATGAGCCCCCCCGCCTCCCTGCCCATTCCCCAACAGTCAAACATTGGGTTTAGATCAAAAGAGGTCTGTGTGTTACGATGGCATGACTGTGTAGTCAGGACACCCATGCTGTTTATAACTTAATTCGCACATCTGTTCTCCTTATTGATTGCCCTGCTCAAATTTTAATCGGGGGGCAATTGTAGAGAGAGGAGATTGTATTTCTTGTTCTGAGTGGCCAGCTTATCAGATTTTGCTCTCACTCTGACGTTGTCAAACACCGAGCATGGGTTTGAGCATTAGGCAGGCAATAAGTCAATACGAAGACCAAAGCGGTAACACTTAGAAACCTTTCATCCCCCCTTCTGCCACTTGAATATTTCATGCTGGTGTCTGGTGTTATGACTCTCAAAATGGCTGCTGAGGACCTGTCATTACTTAGCATGTGCCAAGTCCTTCTTAATGCATGTCTTGGTTTGCACATTGACGGGTGTTAATTTATGTTCAAGGTGCAGACTTGTGGTCAAATTCCAATCAATAAAGTATCACCGGGAGGTTAGAGGATTGACCTGGCGGAGGAATCAATTTCCTTATCTATAACCAGTTAAGAGCCTCAAAGCAAGGTTCCATAATGAGCTTCTTTTCACCACCGCATTTGAATTAACTATTTATATTTTGAATTTCAAATTAATCTGATATAATTTTTTAATTTATTTGTGGGAAATATGGAAGAGTAGCGTACAATCTTAATCAGCTTTTTTCCATTAACATTTAAGCAGCACCAGATATTACATGTTCTACTCATTCTATCCTTTGCTGTAGTCTGTCAGTGGGTATTAATGAAACTGGAGTGTGTGCTGTAGTCTACAGATTTCATGTGGAAGAATTGGTAAAGGCTTTTGCTGATCATTTTTTCCGTATACATAATTATTCAGAGGACTTTTACGTGGCATTCCACCCTGCAGGCGAATCCCTCTCCACGCCAGGAAGATGAGACGCACCACAAGTAGCTTCTTCACAGACACGTATACGCATGTTCGCACACACGGAAGGAGATATTCAGACAGACACATGCTTTCAGACAGATAGATTTGCACACACAGAGCCAACAACATTCTCAGCAAACCCCAACACACAAAGTCACACTCACACAGCCTCTCAGTGGATATAACCTAACCCCTACCCTGTTACATTGCTCCCACATTGCAGAGCGAGCCTAATGAGTGTATGCTGTGTACAAATTAATGCCTGTGTGCTGCTGGGGTCTAATGGAAAAATTGTAAAGCATGCAAATCTCTGTGAGTAGACACATTCACCCAAAACAAGAAGATGTTCACCCACTCAGACAAATGTACTTGTGGACAGACAAATGTACCCACGCAGCACACATTCCTATATATACACACATTCTCAAGGGATATGCTTTCTCCTAGGGTGAATCTGCTGAGTGAGATGCACATATATCAGCATATGCTCTCTGGGTGTCACAGACAGAAGTCACAGGACGATTTTGGCATATTTTTAAACAACATGGCATGCTGTGAAATGTGGTTATGTAGCATCCTAACAAGACAGGTGTGGCTGCCGAGCAAAGTGCTAGAACTTCTCAGTGTGTCACCCACAGATGTTTTCCTTTTCACTGTGGAGAAGAAAAACTTAAAGAATTAAAGACAATCAGCCCCTGATTAACTGCTTTTAGTTTGTGTTGGTTTGTCAAGAGGCGTTGGCAGGACAGGTGAACGCTCTGCTAAGAATAGAACAGACATGAAATATTAGCGAGTTTCTGAAGCACATGTGAGGAATCACGCATGCATGGACACACACACACACACACACACACACATATATACACGCCTGGGTCTTTAAAATGCGTCTTTGCATCCACGGTAAACAAGGCCACATGCACTCAGGCAGATACTGTTACACGTGTATCGAAATTAAATTAGCCAACGCTATCTCATTTCTCCCAAGAGCAGCAGGGCCCATCTGCAAACATCAGACAGCCTTCCCACAAAAGACCTGTTGGTTCTCATTGTTCAGAGCCAGCCCCCACTTCCCAAACCTCAACTCAATAAGCACTCCTGTGTTTATACAGAATGCATTTTCATTAACTGTAGCAAATTACATTTTAATCCATGAAGCCCATTTCATTGAAGAAATTGTTTGACTGTTCTGAGATTGGCATTGAGTTACCGCCATGCAAAAGGCTGGGAAACAAAAGTGAGAGATGATGAAAGCCGTTGTTTGTTGTCGCCCCCCCCCCCCCCCCCCCCCCCCCCCCCCTTCTCTGTCATGCTGATGGAAATTAGCAGAGATACAGGAATCTCAATGATGGCTCAGAGCTGTTGAAATTCTCTGCAGACTTGATTCCATCCAACCTTTTCTCTTTTTAATCTCTCATCTTTGACAGGCTGAAAGATTGAGATATCTCCCCATTGAATTAAACTATTTGTTAAATTCAGCGGTGATGTATGTTTGTGCATATCTCGTAGAAGAAAAACAACTAATTGCGCCATCAAGCTAATTAGATTTAATCATTTTAACACAATCCTCTCTTTGTTTTCATTGGAAATAATAGGGAACAATATGATGTATTTCCATTGGTCAGGTTCCCATTAAGACAGACTATTGCTGCTTTATAAAAGTGCTTAACTCTCCAGAGTGGCTTCTCCTCCAGTAGTCTACTTTGATCTCTCTGCTGTTTCACCGCCTTAATTGCCCCTTAATTTGTGTGACCAGCAGACCCTGATGTTGGGGGCCGATAAAGAGGCAAAGCTCAGTTGGGTAAAAACAGTGACCCACTATGTGACATAGTCAGTATGCTCCATTGCCCCACACAGTTCTTCTGTGGCCCCCTGATACCTACTGAGCCTGGGGGCCCTCTGGTAGAATGGAGCAGCACTAGCAGTGGGGCTAGGACCAAAGACCCATAATTAGCAGTGTTGGTTGGGCAACTAAAGGCTGGAGCGGATCTCTGGAGCAGCGATCCTCCGTCTCTAGTGTGTTCCGCTTGGAATACTTATAATGTAGGAGCGCTCTTTCTGGAGTCAGCAAACCAATAACAAACTTAATTCTACACTCAGACAAAGCTCTGACTCCTAACAAAAACATGCACACACCGCAGAGAAATTCACATATTCACACAAAAATATTGGTACCAGCTATGTGTGGTGACTCTAAGAGGATGTGGCATGCTGTGGAAAACGGTTTTCATGTTAATCAATGCTGCCACTTCCTTAAACAATGCATGTGTTATTGGGACACATCTGTTTTGCAAAATGGAACAATCTAAAGCAAAATGCTGCATTAAATTGGGGTCATGTTTACGTTGAGTTATGCATAGATCATGATTGTATGAAAATGAATGAACAGTAAAGAGAATTTCTGGAATCTTGTCCCCTGGCTATGCAGTCATTTGTTGAGCTGATGCAAGGATGAACCGAGTTTCTGACTGGGAGGTTTTTGTAATGGTAGCCCAGTCTGAATACTGTGACAGTTTGTAAGTCTCCTTTTCCTCAACAGTGACTGTCAGAGTATCTGTATGAGTAAAGCAGTCAACCCCAGTTGCTCCAATGATTTTGCTGTGTGAGCAAAGGCTGCAGCAGCACTGACAGCAACGGTGAGAATATGAGGCAAGGTTTCAACACAGAAATAAAAAGAAAAAAAGGTCAAATGATGATTCACACACGCGATTTTGCATATGACAATGATAAATAAACCTTGAAAAGGAATACCACTGAATTTTGTGTCTATTCAAAAGGATTAATTTGTTTTTATTCTGGTAAAATGATGAGATTTTCATGTTCTCTATCATTGGAAAACATTTCAGGGGGTTAAGGTCAGACTGAGATGGATGTTAGTCTTTGACTGCACACTAAAACCTGCCATGAAAGGAATTTGGGGGAAATTTAAATATTAAAATAAACAAAATGTCCCTGATAGTTTATTGAAACTATCTTTGCCAGTAAATGTCAGTATTGTTTTCCTTTTCAGAATTCGTCAAATTCAAAATGATAATTTAATAAGAGAACGATTTGACCAAGTAGAGACTAAACAACGTGATTTAATTTAAACTGACTGCATTTACTACATTACTTGTATTTGCTGATTTGAGTTTGAATGTAAATAAAAACCATAAGAGAAGATACTTCGATGTGTCAGTCATACAAATAATAACACTATTTAACATGAATGTAACAACCACATTTAACCATAGCAAAACTATTATAGCCTATATTAGTTTTTTTTATACTTTTCTGTTTAATCCTCTTAGTCAGCATCAGAATCGGGTTTAATAGGCTGTGTAAATCCACAAGACAAAAACACCAAACTCAAGGCATCTAACAATACACAGCAATCCAATAATTCTTCAGCTTTACGAGTCAACAAGTTAGCAAGAGAAAACTGAAACCTAAATAGCAACTCATTCCTACTTTTTTCTTTTTCCCCCTTTTTGCTTTTGCACAGAACACAGCTGTAAAGCAGCTCTTACTGTTATAATGTCGACATTTTCTCAATGGAGCCTGTTACTGTTCTGTCCACTGAAGCAAGGACAAAACTGTGAAAGTGAAAAGCATGTTCCAAGCTGCTGACAGTCACTGTTGAGAGATCATGCCATTAAAGTGGAAAATAATATGCCTTCTCGTCCAAAAAGTGAAATAGAAACTGACAGGTAATGGGATATGGCAGAGAGGTAAAGTATTTCAGGATTGGAAACAATTCAACCTGATGTCTGAGGAGAACTCAAGACTGTAGATGTAGCAAAATTCACACTATTTTTCTGTGACTTTGAGGTTGAGGAGTAAGAGGAAAAGATGTGAACTGCTGACATTAAATTGTTGGATTGTTCCCTAGTCAGGCATTTTTGTGGCTGACCTTGGATTGGACCCCAAGGCACAATCTCAGGGACTGGTTTAGAAGCGAAGACACAAGGTTGAGAGGAGTTCTGTGAAGCCATATTATTTTTGACCTTGTTATTTTGGACCATCCTGCTACATGGGTCATCACGGAGTGCCTCTGTGATGAGGTAATGGGTGGAAAGTTGTCCTCTTGCCACATCATCGTTTGGTCCCCCAGCTTGCTAAGCCCCGAGCCGAATCTGAGCTTGAGAAAATCCCTTACTAATAGCTGTTTATGAGTGGCTGAGTCACCTTAATAAATTCTTACTTATGGCCAATGGCAAACGACTGCCCAGCAGACGAGAAAATATCTAGCGCCACCTGTTTGTTTTGGCCTATGTGGTCCATGAACGCTGGCTTGGGGCCTCATCTCCTGTGTCTTGGCCAGGTGTAGCTGAGAAAAAGAAAGGTCCAACTCCTCTCAGAAATCTGTGGCTCAAGCCAAAATCAACCCTGCTGCTCCTCCCCATCCTCTGGCCTTCCTCTTGTCCCTGTCAGGTTCCTGTGGCCCATGCAAAACCAGGTCCAGCCCAGCAGAGAGGCCACCCCAGTTGTTCTAGAGATGTGCAGACATAGCAGCATGATTAGGGAAATAGGGATCAGTACACACAACTGGTGTGCATTCAGAGCATAGTGGCGCCATTTGACTAAGAGGCATTTAGTCATACTTAGTCTGAAAAATGTAATAATATAAACACTGGCTCTCTGCTTTGAATTCTCTGCTCTGAATTAGGTTCATTAGCAATTTTTCTGCATAATCTCAATGAAACTGGTCACATATTAAATTTACTGTGTGGGTTACACACACAAATACACACACATATTATTATGCCCTGGAAACAGTTGCTACATGGGTTGTTTGCTCACTTTTCATGAAGCATAACAGTTCAGACTGAATATGAATGATGCTCTTAATTCAATCATCCTTAACAATTGGCATTGGGCAGAAAACAAACACCTTCACCTGTGGGTAACTTTAACTGGATTAAAAATAACTTTGCATGCACAGCATTATTATGGAGTGAAGAACTTTTACAATCTGTCCTCAGCATCCCTTCCTTCGCATCATGCCATCTCACCATCATCTGCTCGCGAGCCTATAAATGCCACCGACCGCCGCATCTTGTTTACCATCTCTCCTCTGAATGCGAGATGTCACAGCTGTTGTCTCCCTCTCTCTCAATAAATGCTGTTTAATACGACATCATTAACTTTGATTGGGGTTATGCTCATTATTCTCCAACACTTGTGCAGGGGACTGTTTATTTTTATCTCTGCTATAATTTTGTCAGCCAAGTTCCATCAGCCATTTCTGTACCAGCCCAGCCACTTGGATCAGATACACCTCGTACATCTCAATGCCAAGGTCCATTATCCTGACACAAAAATGCAGGTACTTTAATGTAACTAGGCTATAGAATGGTGCATAATATCTTCTCCTAGAGCAGCAGAGTAGCATCACTGGTGTGGAGAAGAGGTGAGGGGAATTGGGGAAGTGGAACCTCTCATATGGTTCTTGGTGTGTCTAACCAAGGCGATTACATTCAATCGAACACAGACTGTTTCCCCTTTGCTGGTGCCTGTGAACAGGCGGCAGTTCTCCTGCAACTCATTCTGCTTAATTAATGGAGGACATTTGCAGCCCTTGGATCACTTTGTTAAGAGTGAGAGAATAAAAGAAAAAGAGGGCGCAGATGCACGGCAACAGAGCGCTGTTGTTGTTAAGATAATCCACATTGAGCATAACTGGTCTTTCCGTAACAAAGACTTTATTGGATCACTTTATGTACAAATTGACAGCACGTGTTTGGACCGTTCTGCTGCCACAAGTACCACCGTATTCTTATAGTCATTGTGTGCTGAGCCGACACAAGAAAAATGGCAAGGCAACATAAACACATCAACATCAGCTGCTGGTGCTGCAGGCAGTGCTTGAATTAGAAGCAGAAAACCTCAATAGCATGCCTCATGTGAGACATGATCAATGCTACAGAGAAATCCAATCAAGTGCAGGATTTTGCTCAATGTCAGCCTAGGTCACAGAAGATATTATCAATATTATTGTCATTTTTCAGGGTGTAATAGTATAGATATTGAACGCTTGCATTGGACTTCATATCCACGAGGTTAGATCATGCATTTTTCAAGTTATTCTGGACCACAATCAGTGTGAAAAGTTCTTACTGCTCAATTGCCGTTGTAATGGCTTTACACTGGAAACAATTGCCTTGAGTTTCTCTGGTGGCAGTTCCAACTCGCCTTTTTAATAGGAAGGATATGGGAGATTATCGAGGGGTATGTTTTTAATAGGACATGAAAAGCAGAGGAGGAACTTGCTGGTTTGTTTCTCTTTTCTGTTCTTGACTATTTCCTTTCAACCTGCTGCAATACTTTGGATGATCTTCCTTCCCTCATCTCAGTTTAGCTTTTGTAAGACCAACAAAAAAAAAAAAAAAAAAAAAGATCATCCATCATTAGAATAAAAACACCATATTTGTCTATTTTGTGGCCTGGATCAGTAAAATAAGAGACGACTTGTCTACAAAAACAACATCAATGGTACAAAGCAATGGTCCAGTTAAGGACTGTATCAGAACGACTGTTTTAGCACCCATGGGAATGAACCAAAGCTTCATTTTAACATTCAAACATCCATTTACTTTTGACATTTGGAATGTTGGTGTTGCATCAACAAAGTTGTTTTCTTGGTTTTTGCCTGAAAACCTACCACCATCTAATATGAATTTCCCTGAACCTTGTTCTCTTGTTTCATTTATATTAAATACAAAATGACTCTGGAGCATGGGAGGAGGCAGACCACACAAAATAAATCCCCCCTGCCCGGTTCCTGTTCCACACTGGGAAAGCAATTGCAAACATCCAATGTAAACAGATAGGGCTGATAATAATTGAATTGAACTGAACTGACACAGACCGTGACAGGACGTGTTTTCTACTAGTGGCGCTGAGCCTGATGTTCCTTCCCCACTTCCACTGCTGCATCTCTGGATCTGCTGGCATATAAGGAAAGGAGGAGCAGGGGAGCAGAAAGTGTTGCAGAATGTGAGGTGAAAAGAGCAGGCAGGCAGACACAGTAGGAAACGGCTGTACTTTGTTGAGGGTAGCATGTGGTATTACTGTTGCCGTCTGTCTCCAAAGTGAATGTTGTCGTGATGTGGGAAGGAGGAGGCGAGCAGGGAGGGGACAGATGTGGGGAAAGAAGTGAAGAAAAGTGAAGGGTGAGGCAGAGATTTAGGAAAAAGAGACGCCAAGGCTTATGGGGAGTTTTAGGCTCAACTCACAGCCAAACATGGGTCACTTTGGGTTTTTCACTCAAATGTGATTTTCTAGATATTATTTTCAGCAACAAATGTATTTTTGGTTTATTACATCACATCCTGATGCATGCATCTAACATGCCACTTGTATCAAATCTGAAATTGTCAGTGTTGCCATGACAAGCAAATGTTACATCATTCACTTGAGAGCATTGTCATGAAAAAGAAGCTTGCCTGAGCCGGTGTTTGCACTGAGCGCAGGAAGACACGCAAAAACAACGATAATAATCCAAATATGTTTCTGAGAAATGCAGTTAAAGAAACAAACATGTCAGTTCATATTGGTATCAGATGTGGTTTGAATCCCAGTGCATGTGATCTGAAGAGATAACAGCGCCGATACGAGCAGGAATTCGGAGTTGAGCTTGAAGATGTGCGATGTGAATATATCCACAGAGTAAGAAAGACAAAGATATATGGGCAAAGTGGAGTGTCAGAGCATGAGAGAGATGTGATAAAATGTGAAACAGAGATAGATGGGAGGAAGGAGGGTTGGAATTAGCAAGAGAGTGTAAGGGAGAAAGATGCGTTAGCCAGTGTTGGAGCAGAGACAGGAAGAGAGAGGGAGACTTAGAGGAGGAAGGAGGGGGAAATTGAGAGGCTGCGTAGCACTTTCCTCTGCAAGCTGACAGGGCTTGACGCTCAACTAACAGGGCTGTTTTGACAGGTGTCAGATGGTCCATATTACTATTTCACCACCAGGCCCTTGGGACCCTGCATCACGGGCCACAACAGGACTGGCCAAGCTGGAAAAAAAATAAAGAAAAGTGGCATGGCAAGAGAGTAAAAAACACTACACTTGACTTCCTCCCTCTGCAGCTCACTGGCTCTGCACTCTCCCACAGCCTGGGCATCTGCTGCATGTTAGCTATCGCCTAACTGATGTGTGTGTGTGTGTGTGTGTGTGTGTGTGTGTGTGTGTGTGTGTGTGTGTGTGTGTGTGTGTGTGTGTGTGTGTGTGTGTGTGAACATGTCTGAAGGACAGGATGAGATGCATACCAATCATTCTTCATGTGTTTTTTTTTTTTTGTTGAAGAGGACTAAGAAAGGTGAGGCAGTCAGATGAAGAAAATCAAATCCATCTTCATTTATCAACGTTACTTTCCTTATCCAGCATGCACTAAGCAGATGAAAAACACGATCGCTACCAGATTGCGACCGTACTGTATGCAGGGAGAACAAATCACATCATCCCCGCGAGGGGTTAAGTTGTGACACCGGAGGGTTTCTTTAATGTGGTTAGAAACATCTCACCAGGCAATGAAAAATATTGATCTTATTCTTTTCACACTGGAATCCATTATCTGCGCATGAAGTGCTGCCCAAAAAATGTGATAAGTGAGTGAAAGATTGCCTGATTTGATTATCTCCTGCGACCGTGTGCACTCAACGATTCACATTAGAGATCAAACAGTTTCAATATGACAGTATGGAGAATTTCTGTAATATTTCTAATATTGCCGGGCTGCTTTTCTATTGTTAAATCATATAACACTTTTTGACAGTGATCTTAGCTTTCCTGAGCTAGCATTCCTCACTGCTGCTGCCTAGACAAATAGCAATATTTCAAAACCCCTTCAGCTTTGAAAGCGTTCAAAACCACGAGTCATCTGACAACTCCCAAAAGCACACGGCCATAATTTGCAACAAGTTTGTAATTGTCCCTTGTTAAGTGTTTCAGGGGGAATACTGTGGCTGCGGCTTACAGCAGAATAGTTGCAAGTACTTGGGGCATGTTTTATAGTTACCGCATGAAACAAGAGAGTCCCCACTCGCCTGATGCACTGGGACTCAGAGGGTGGATCTGATGCTGCTTCTTGCTGTAGAACAAAGGCCTGGCATGACCAAAGGAATGGCATGGTTTGGGATGTCAATCTAAAAACGAATGCACGAGGAATCTTATCTGCATGGGATTAACCATAAGAGATCTCGCAGAGGGAGTTTCCTTCATTTATACAGCAATTCTTTTTGAAATATGCACATATGAAACCGCACTAGTAATATTTATCATCATATACTTCATAGCACAGGCACTTACTTGACATTCAAAGTGCAAAAATGACTAAAACAGAGAAGAAAGGTGTTGATGTGTGCTGATTCGCATACATTCACTGTTGAAAGCTTTGAAATCCTGACTTTGCAGTTTTGAACCTTTACTGCACCTGACTACAGCAGATCCATTTCATCAGCACTTTCACAGCATAATGGGCCAAAGCAACAGGACAATGTGTCAGCCAATATGACCTCAAATCTATTTAAATCTTTATTTTATCATCTGTTTACATTAACAGATTGGTGGTGTTTGTTGAACCTGGTCTCATTCCCAGGTCGTCAAATACTGACTTTTTGTCACGTCCCTCAGCGTCTCATACAGACACACAGGGTATGCTTGAAAAGAGTAAAGAGCAAAAGAATCCTTAGAGGGGTGGATGTCAGGGACATCAAAACGAAACAAAGATCTTTTCCCATACTTTACCAAGAAGTTTTGATGCCTGAACCGAACCAAACTGTGACCATTTTAGCACATTTACCATGTGTTAGAAAAGCTTTCTGGCCGTAAGGTGTGTTGGATGGGCAGAGCAGTTGCCCTCATCTCGTACAGATGCTAAAGGGTAGATGCTAAAGGTACCTTTTGTATCTATCAGAGAAGACCATCAGTTGGTTGCGCTGGCTATGCGTAAATTCAAATGTAGCCTAATTTGGACATATTTTCCAACTTGGGATGCAGTTTACATGCTACTAACATCGTAAGGGTTGCGCTAGCTGAAATAGCTCCAACGTAGCCACAAGTTACAACTTCAATTTTACAGCTAGCCCTTTGTGGGTGTAAAGTGCTCCATAAAATAGTGCTCGGTGCGGAGCATCATTTTGAACGGTGGGGTAACGTGGAGTATGAGGAGAGGCGAATTATACCAGCTCTTTTGCGTTGGCTCCATGACAGTACAGAAAATAAATCTGTAACAGTACTCAAGCTAACATCCACATAGCATTACTTTACCTTATAGGATAGCAAAGCATAACCTGATTGAATTTGACACTAATGTTATAATGTTATTACATGATCATTCAACAGTCGAGTAATAAGGTACCGTTATATTACCCTGTGTTGCAGTTGATGGTTTCATCACTCAGTGTCACTGTTTTTGCTTTCACTTGCTGTAGATGAAGGTTGTATAGATATCAGTTAATCATCATCCTTTGTTTTACTTCATATATCTTTTTGTTGTTGTCAGTAATAGGTGTTTGGTAACATTAGTCTATTCCCTGTGTTGCTTTGGCCAAATTTTAGAGCAGACATACATGTAACTGACCTGGACTTATCTCTGATCCTTGAACCTACTGTACACATATGCTTTGTGCATATGTGTCAAATCCCATAAATATGCAATGATAAAGTAATCTGGTAAATCTGTAAAGCACTTTACAAGATTGAGTTACCAATCAAAAGTCCTTCAACCTGCATGATGTCATATTGACCGTACTAATGTACTTTTATTTTTCTTTGTCTCTTTCTCCTCCTCACCCACTCCTCCTCCTTGCTCCCTGTGATCATGATAACAAGATAAAAAGGTCACAGGTTGGCTCATCTGTCAATCAACGAAATTGAAGGTTGAGTTAGAGATTTTCTAAGCTTCAGTAACCCTTTGCCCCTGTTTTACTTTGCTCCTCCAGAGTTTAAACCTCAAAACTGCAGTTATATTGCAGGAAAAACTTGTGCCATATTGTCAAATATAAGTTCTATTACTGTGTCTATTCTGTACAAATATAAGAGTCTGAAAGAGCCATGGCTTGTTTGTGATTTGTCTCAGGACAGCATTTACTGTACATCTCCCTCAGGAGACCAAATGGTCTGAGTCAGTTGGAAAAAGGCTAAACAGGACAATAAAATGCTCCTGAACTTTGCCTGTCCAATTTCATTGTCTTTCAATCCAACACAAGTGCTCTGTTCACAAAGAGTCTGATTCAGTTCCCCCTGAGTATGTTAAAACAGGAGGCCTTTTTCAGGGTTTTATGGGGTGTCCTGTTTTTCCAACATACCACCAGTGATTTAAGTAATACGCCTGAAATAAAGAGTTCTGAAGGCTAAGAGGCAACTCAAGTTTTACTGTGCCCTCACTTAAATGAAAATAAAAATAACGTGAAATAGACGAATGGCAGACTTGAAAATACGCTCTCGGGAGCAGACTTTATTGTAGCAGCGCTGAGGGAGCCGCTGTCCACGGCCCTATTTTCAGTCCCCTGGTCTGTTTTCCGGTGTCTCGCGCTGCACTTTGACATCACACTCGCATAACTTTCCAATTAAGCCACGGTTCTGTACCGAGAATCTCATCTCCACTGAAATGTGGAATATGGATAAGGCGTCGCAGCATGCGAGGCACTGAAGAGGGTGAGAATTTACGGGAGGCTGGGTGAGGTGAACTGGTTCTCCGAGCACTCTGGCAGTCTCATAGCACCTCAACCTTCCAAGTTAAATACTCTGGTCGAGTTTCCTGAGTGCTCAGATCTGTCTGTGGTCCAATCACGTCAGCTAAGAGTCGACACAAAGAGACTATTTATGTCCACTTAAAATAGCATTTTCCTCATGCTGACTTCGTTGTCAGACCTATATGCCTTATTCTCAATACATTTACCAAACTGTAATGTTTTGAAAACGCTGAAATGACACTTTTTTATGTCCTTTTTGCCTTTGTTATTGCACAGGAATATCCACATATTTGAAAAGTTGGGATGGATTTTCATTTTTTGGAAAGCAAAGAGAAGAGGAGAGCCATAAAACACACACACACACACACACACACACACACACACACACACACACACACACACAAGCCGAGAGTCTCTTCTTTTATTCATGTTTTTGTGTGAAATCTGTTTAACATTCATGGCTCTGTGCAAGAAAAACTACCTTTAACTCACTGTCTAAATATTTAACGTTAATCAGTTATACTGTATTTTCAGCGGCTCTTTACTTGTTTGTTGGCTTTTATACTTAAGGTTCCATTTTATCATCGTTCCATTTATTTGTTCATTTACTTTAACTTCACGTTTCTATCTGCATTTTACATCCTCACTGTG
Organism: Chaetodon trifascialis; assembly: GCF_039877785.1. Lineage (NCBI taxonomy): Eukaryota > Metazoa > Chordata > Actinopteri > Chaetodontiformes > Chaetodontidae > Chaetodon > Chaetodon trifascialis. The sequence goes on along the minus strand of NC_092059.1, from coordinate 15,253,246 downwards.
TTTTGGGTTGATAACATGAAAGAGAATAGAATTACTAATCTGGCAGGCATTATTTCCACCAAGACTCATATATCTCACTATAGAGCGAGTCCCTTTGTTCAGCAGACATTTTACACTCTGTATATGTTTTACGTTGTTGTCTTTTACAAATTAGACCTGTAACATGGGTGATTTGTTGCAGGAGCTCACACCAGCAGCTGGAGGAATTAAATAGGTTCCCTGGCGCTCTTCCAGCCCTTTTACAGGGCTCTTTTGCCATTCCAAGTGTACAGTTTACAGTGTTTAATGATGCTCTGTATTTTTACTGAATCCTCATTTCCCAGTGCCGGCTAATGAGAAGGATGGAGACTAAAGCTAAAGCCATTGGAGGTGGTGATGAAAAGGGTTTGTGGCTGTGTTACACATGCTGTAAAAGAAGAAGAAAAGAGCAGTTGTGTGTGCGAGTGCGTGTGCATGTTTGTGGTGGGATTAAACCAATATATCAGGCTGACACTGGCCTTTCAATAAAAACTGGAAAATGCCCAGTCAGTATTGACTACCACTGATAAGAAAATACGCTTAACCAGCAGCCTGAGGGGTCAAAGTCATCGTCCAGCTTGATGAACTAACCCATCTGAAAAATTTAGCATAAAGATACTGTCGCTGTAAGAGATTTTTACAAAGCCACGATGGTCTCAGTGCTGTTATGGAAGCATTTCCACCCCAGGAAGGAAGAACATATTTAGACAAATGTTGAATTATTAGATCAGTTTTGGTTGTTTCACGAGAGCGCTCTGTAGTTGTGTTTTTTTTTTTCTGTGCACTTTTCACAGTTTGAAGCAGATGTGGTCAGATCACATACTTCCATGCACCAATCATGGTTTGCAATATTTGAATGTAAAGGTAATGGCAGTAAAATGAGTTCTTTGCTTATATCTGGAAGCCACTGTCAACCAAATCTGATCAAACCACACCCACGCAGTCTTCAATGAAGCAGATTATTATTTATATTTATTTATATTCATTATTTTTTTTTTAACGTTAAGGTCTTAATAAATTATTATTTTTCCAGTTTTTACCTTTTATTGCTGCTTATTAAGCCATGATAATCCATCCATACATTTTCCCTACCACCTCTCACTTACGGGGTTGTGGGGGGGAGGCGGGGTCACCAGTCAATTGCAGGGCAACATATATACACAAACAACCATTCACACTCACACCTAAGGGCAATTTAAAGTCACCAATTAACCTAATGAGCATGTTTTTGGTCTGTGGGAGGAAGCCGGAGTACCCGGAGAGAACCCACGCATGCACGGGAAGAACATGCAAACTTCACACAGAAAGGCCCGACCCGGGGATCGAACCGGCGACCTTCTTGCTGTGAGGCACGCGCACTACCTGCTGCGCACCGTGCCGCCCAGCCATGGTAATGTTATGGAAAAATACCAAGTTCTCCTTGGCTTTAAATGAATTAAATTACATCTCAAACATTTATAATTGTTATAAATAGCAAAGTCAAGCTAAGTAGAAACTTGCTGGAATCATTAGCTTGAGGTGAGACCTACTGTGGTGCATTGTTCAAGCATTACAGGGAAGCTGCATGTCTCTTTGGACTACTGTTCAAACAATATCAGATCAGCGGCTCTACAGACTTCAAACATTTTACTGTAACAATTAGGCGGCAGATCTGGGCCAGGTTTTAAGCTGTCAGAAGCTGTCACTTTGTGTTCAGAGGCTCTGGACTTAAGGCCACACTGGCGGGCTGTAACTGAACGTCCACAATGAGATGTGTCATAAGAATATTGACTGAGGAACAGCAGGGGGTTTTGTGACCAAGAGAAGCAAATCCGAAAGCACACAAGAGTGATAATGAGGACTGGCTCGCTGTTTACTGTGACTTCATCGGGGGCTGTCATCATGTGGTTGCAGAATGCATTCTGGCCCAGATGCTTGTCTACAAACTCTCAACAAATGCACACACACACACACACACACACACACACACACACACACACACACACGCTCTCTCTCTCTCTCTCTTTCTCTCTCAAATCCACATGTACGTAGAAAAGAAAAATGCACACAGTGTTCCAGATCACTACACCCACTGAAAGTCGCAAACCAACATGAAAGGGGCAGACATGAAAAATGAGCTGTTTTCCGCAAAAAATTAGCTGACGGCCTTTGGCTCCGTGAGCTTTGTTTTAATTTCCTGAACGTGTAATAGGCCGTGCATGGAATAAAATAACCATATGGACAGATTCTCTCTCCTTCATATGAGATAGACGCCAGTAAATGACCCCAAACACCTCAATAAATAACGTCAGTATCACCACATAACTCCTCGCTGATGCATTTACGGTCAATTCAATTTTAATAATTGAGTTTACCCCCATTAAACAGCTGTGCCAGCAAAGCTTACTGTATGTTCTTGCCGTATTACTTGTTATACTCATAAGGTCATTAGCTTTGTCCCAATTTCTGATCAGAGAGCGAGACCACAGCTAAAACCATTCAAGGTGACTGCATGAAGGTGCACACCAGGAAAATAAAAACTTCAGTTCTGAAGGGCACTTTCAAGCTCACTGTGGATCACCCATCCATCCTCCTTTGGTCTGCTCTCTCTGATCTAAGGCATCATGATATTATCCCTCTTTTTATCTAAAATACCAGCTGTTATGGTTTCCAGCTGGCCCCGAGGAGCATTTGACCTTCTCCACCCCTGTCTCATTGCCACTGTTGGTACGGCCCTTTGTTCTGACTAATGTACGTTAATATTCTGGGCTGACCCACACCAGCACCACTCAGGGAGCACGCTCCTTGCTAATGTAACTAAATCTCCCCAGTTGACCCTGTCTCCTTCCATAAGGCCAGCCCTGTTCTTTCTAATGGAGGTTAAAATCCTGTCCTCAACCACAGCCCGTCCCCTTTTTAAAGTGCACCTTCAAGAATAGACTAGACCGTCTTGTATTCAGAGCCAGATGTGCTGCTTTACATCCCATTTGATGGCTAGAAAAACTGATGAGAAGCAGTGAGGGGATTTTTACAGGCGTCAGATTATGATGCATAACTGAAGTTTTAATACATCCTGCAAAATAAGATAACTTTTAATGTATCTTGAAACATGTCACAAAACTCTGTCACAGGTGCAGAAAAAGATAAAACAGCATTCAATGTACAGTGTGAGGCGCTTATGAAAACATGCATGCATTTGTAACATCATCCACTATGTTATTCAGTGTCGTCATGGGTCAAAACCACACTGATTCCTGCAAAAGATTCAATTCCAAGCTAGAACTTTATCAGGATAGTTTGGCCTTGACAAGGTTGTTGTTTTTGGTCTAGTTTTTGATTGCTTCCCTGACCACAACCCCCCACCACACACTGGTCTGGTAGTATCATCAGACTCACACAGAACCATTAATTGACCCATTACTCAGCCCGAGCCCCTGTGTGTACAGTCAGCGTCATCCACAAGCTGTGCTATGGTTGGACCTTAATCAAAAGAGGCTTATGCAGGAACAACATGATATATCACCTTTCTCCCTGCATATCTTTACTTCCCAGAAAAATCAGATGTTCCTGACAAAAATCTGCATGCTCATTATTTCTCCTCATAGCTGTGGCAGTGAGAGACAGGAGATGGCCTTAAGTTACTCCGAGCCATTAGTTACAGATGAACGACAGAGAAAAGGATTCTTGAGGAAGATATTTTTATGCTGATGTGAAAAGTCTTTGATTGCGACAAATGCGGTTTTACATCTTAGAAGATTCCCACAATTTTCAGTGTAATGTATCCCATCCTTGTTAAAAAAAATACTTAAAAAAAAAGGTGAATATATATTCTCTCCGCTGTCTGAGAGGATTTGCCAGTGATGGCTGTACATGTGCTTCTGGAGATCTAGGGGGCATTACTGGAGTGTGTGTGATACTAATTCACACATTCAGGATTTGGAACAATATATCTAAAGGAAATATATAAAAACAAAACTGAAAATGAGTCTTGAAATGCGTTGACAACCAGGATATTGAGTTGAACACTGGAAGAAAACCTTTTTGGCAGCAAAGCAAGTATCAAGCATAGATGTATTGTCGGTGTCAGAGTGTGTGTGTGTGTGTGTGTGTGTGTGTGTGTGTGTGTGTGTGTGTGTGTGTGTGTGTGTGTGTGTGTGTGTGTGTGTGTGTGTGTGTGTGTGTGTGTGTTTCGCTGCTCTCTACCTCAGATTACTAAAGTGATAAGTCATATCCTGATCGTGAAAGGTTTTGGAGTTTCTGTCAGTGTTAGGAGCCTTTTAAAGGAAAACAAATGAACTTAGGAGAATACAGTTAGCATGAGTGGTGATAGCTGCCCTGATGCATAAACAAAAGGAACAGCACCACATACAGAAGGTAAAAACAGGAAGTTGAAGGACCAAAGACAAACGAACCCTCAATGTTTCTCTGATGAGTCAGTCAAACATAAAATATACAGCACAACACACTCAACAATAGAACCAACCTCAACCTCAGTGACCGGGGCACATTTGCAAACTGCTGGACCCTCGCCTGAACACCTTCTACTTCAGGTACAAGAGGGACTTTACATTCAAAAGCATGGCTGTGACATGGTCTCACCAGTGTCTCTCAACCTCTAGAGGTTGAGAGACACTCAATAGAGGATTCTTTAAGGGGATATGTCATCCATTATACAGCTGACTGTACTGCTTCAAATGGACATTGCTGTGGTCTTTCATTAGTGAGTGTTTTGTTTTGATTGTAATAATAAAAGCCTATTAACTCATCCAAAATAAGCTCTGTGGAAATTTGGGAATACGCTCTTCCTTCACTGATCCTGATTTCAGCTTTAAAGCCGCAGCACCAACATTCAAAGCAATGCTAATGAAAGCCAAGTAGGCTGAACGCCACGTCAATGAAAAATATACAGTCCTCTACAAACAGTCAATTAACCATTTCACAGCTTGTAGATAGAACCAACCTCAACCTCAATGACCGGGGCACATTTGCAAACTGCTGGACCCTCGCCTGAACACCTTCTACTTCAGGTACAAGAGGGACTTTACATTCAAAAGCATGGCTGTGACATGGTCTCACCAGTGTCTCTCAACCTCTACATGGAAAGTAGAAAGCAGAGCAAATCCTGACCTCCATCAGAGGAACAGCAGCGAGCCACTGGTTGCAGGAAGTGCAAGTCATCAGGATAACACAAGAGGACATCAGGAACAACAGCTTGGCTTTTTTGGACCGTGCTGCACACACTGAAGAGAACAGGACCCTCCACATTAACACACACACACACACACAGACCAGACTTACTCTAACTCTTCTTTACAACCAAGTCAGCCCTTGATTCAACCCCTCTTGGATAACCATGACTTGGACGACGGAGCTTCTTCACAGACAGAATATAAAATCATGCTGGCATATAGATGTACCACATTTCGGAATATAAAAGTGATTTAAGAGGTTTAAAGACAAAATAGTAGTCTGTTAAGGAAGAAACATTTTCACAATGGACATGATTATGTGTGCAGCTGTGGTCTCCAGATCCAGGCAATGGATGAGAGATGGTGAGGGGTTGTGAGCGTGTGTGTTTGTGTGTTGGTAGTCACAAGCACAGGTGCTGGATGGGCTTCAGTTTCCACCCTGGCAGAGGTTCTGTGTGCGCTGGGCGCACCTGGAATTTGTGGTTTTCTTACGGCAGCAACAGGGCCCCCACCACACACAGGGTGATAAATCAAATGCAGTGATAACAATCCCAACCCTCCCGGCACAAATCCCTTTTTAATCACTTCCAACAAGACCACTGCGCACAGGAAAGGCCCTCTTTTAGGGGGTGCCTTCAGTTTTCCAGCACATTACCAAGGCCCCAGAGCAAGAGAGAGCAGAGAGGAGGGAATAAAAAGGGGTGGATGACAGAGGAGGGAGGAAGCTGGATGGAACAGTTGTGGTTGTTTACACATTTTACAACCAGAACCCACACACATATGAAAATGCTCGCATGCAAACTGTGAAACTCACTGTGCGTCTGTGATTGCACGACAGAAAAATTAAACAGCTGATGACTCTCTCTTCCTCTTCTTTTTATTATTTTGTCTTTTACCCACACAACCCTTTAACATTTGAACAAAATATCTTACACAACACAGAGAGAGAGAGAGAGAGAGAGAGAGAGAGAGAGAGAGAGAGAAGCACACAGTCTCCTTCACTCACCCCAGCTGGCCACTCCGGCTGCTCTCACTCCTGTCTATCACATTGGTTTGGGAGAGGACTGATTCGCTGTGCTGGTGTAGATTTTACAGGCTTCCTTTGACATATCCTTGTGTCCTCAGGCTACTGCTTTGATTTGTTGTGATAATGCTGGTGTGTATATTTAACAGCCTTTCCAAATATCCCACAGTGGTATCATTTTTAAGCCTTTTTTTTTTTTTTTTTTCAAGTTCAATCATTTTCTTTATGGTCAAGTTGCTGCTTTCGTGCAGTTCCACTTTAGGGTAAAACACAAAACTCTAGTTTCCCTTTTGATTTATGTCCCTAATCTGGGATGGAAATTCACACTACATAACTGCAATATGATGATTTTATATGTGTCTCTGTGGTCTTGTACCTAAGCAACTTTATGCATGACTGTAGTGCTGACAACCACACTGGGAGGAAATGATGAATTCTCAAAACCATTGATTTATATAGAGGATTCTTTAAGGGGATATGTCATCCATTATACAGCTGACTTTACTGCTTCAAATGGACATTGCTGTGGTCTTTCATTAGTGAGTGTTTTGTTTTGATTGTAATAATAAAAGCCTATTAACTCATCCAAAATAAGCTCTATAGAAATTTAAGGAATACGCTCTTCCTTCACTGATCCTGATTTCAGCTTTAAAGCCGCAGCACCAACATTCAAAGCAATGCCAATGAAAGCCAAGTAGGCTGAACGCCACGTCAATGAAAAATATACAGTCCTCTACAAACAGTCAATTAACCATTTCACAGCTTGTGGAACTATACAGCGAGACACGACGAAATGGACTTTCACAAGTTTTGCTCTGAACTTCTGCTTCTTTCAAAGGTCCCCTTTCAGACTGTGCTGAGAGTTTTCAAACGCTCACGATGAATCAGATCAGTCCTTTAATTAACACAAGTTTGGAAAAAAATCTAAGTTCAAAGGCGTTTAGTCTAAAATAAAATTCTACAGAAAATTAAATTAGTTTGATCGAGACTGATAGGAATTTGGAGAGACACACTACTATTCAAATGGATTGTATTGACTATGGTTTGCGAAGGCCTTGACAGGTTTTTCCATTACAAGGTCTCACTGAAATCTCTTTGTCCATTGTCTGAGAATAACTGGCGTGGGATCAAGTCAAGTCTACAAATGTTATACTGATGAATAAAAGAAAAAAAAAAAAAAGAATAAAATAAAAGTTATTGTGTATACTTAAAATAGATTCTGACTCAAGCTACTTCTTTAGTTTTGCTGGTTGCAAGCCCACATCACACTGGACGCACTGAGAAACACACACAGTAACATGCATTCAGCACTATTTCTTAATCGTTAATCAGCTGGGTTTATGTATGCTCTCATCTGTCTTTGTCATATTGCTTTTATTATGTTATTTTTGCTGATAAAGCACATTTACATTTGAAAGAGAAGGGAAAGGAAAGATAGAGAAAGGGTTGCTATCACTTCTTCTAATTTTCTCGTCCGGGGTCTTAACGCTCTTCAAAACTGATTGCAGTTTTCTCACTTTTCCTTTCATCCGCTGCCCTTGTTGTTCAAGAAAATGTGCTTTGCACATGTACATTGAAGTGGAACCAGGTTTAATTGGCGTGCACACACAGCCAGAAGACATTACTGTGTGATCTGCTAGCATAGCCGTTCTTGCTTTAAAAAATGAAGATCTGACAGCCTCTGGTTACGACTATGTGAGGATGTTATCCACCAAAGCACTCCTGTGGACTGGAGGCATCTAGTCTTTCCTGAGTCCTCTGATAAAAACGATACACCTAAAACCACAGCGTTCACAGGCCTTACTGTTTTGCTGAAGCGGTTTTGTTTTTTAACCTGCTATAACACTGGACTTCAGCAAGCACTATATTTAGGAGAATAGGATCATTTGTAAGTGCAAAATACATTGCTACTTGCACTATTCCTTAGTGGATTTATATGATTGGTCGAGGTTTATAGAAGCAATCTTAAACCTTTCTGTTCATTACTCTCCAGCACGGTGATTTTAGGGAGAAAATATGAGGCCCCCACCTGAACAGTTTACAACATCTGGCAACTTGCCACTGGATGAAAAACCTTTCTCCTGCTTCCTATGTGACCACGTCTCCAGAAGACACTGTGCGAGTGGTGAGTCCACAGAGACAGCAAAGCTTATGAAAGCATCTTGAAGGCATATGGCCAAGATCGTTTGGGGAATGGTAAGACCCAGGCCAAAAAAATCTCCCCTCATTGGCTTGATTGAACAGGAAGCTGCGACAGAAATAGTGTCCATATTCACTTTTTGTGTTGTATAAAGTGAAGAATTTTATAATATTTTGCCATCATACAATTGTGAACAATGGTGGCTTATGCAGTATCAGCTTTAGGGCGTTTATACACCTCTGAAAAGTCATTCCAACAGTTTCATGTGGTCTAAGTACAGTTGAGTCAATTTTATGGCATAGCTTGCTGTCAGCTGTGTGAATGTGGGGTAATGTGTTGGTAAAAGAGGACTAAACATGGATTCTTGCAGGATGAATAGAGCAAATGTTAATAAAATATAGAATAGAGTTCATTGTTCCTCATAATAACATGTTAGGCTGTTAAGTGCAGGTGTTGCATACCTACTTATCCAGTCTGACTCATCTAGTTGAATATAGATATATTCAATTTTGTGTTGTAAGATATGACTGAACTTGCATAAAGATTCAGGGAAGTGTATTGACCTACTAAATTTACACCAGGAAGGAGAACCTTGTCCCTCTTTTCTCTTTCATTCTAATGTCTGAATATCAGTCCCTCTGATCGCATGACATCAAATGACGGGTGGCAGCACTATCATTTCCCTTGTGCTTTTTTTTTTTCCCATTGCCTTGAATTAGATCAGAATCCACAGTCAGTCCTGTCCTGTCCCGCAGAGTGAACCCCGACAGTCCTCTCCAGAGCTTCAGATTACATTACAGATCATCTCTCTCCCAGAACCCCCCCACCCCCACCCCACCCCACCCCCACACTCTGTCTCTCCCATGCAGATGTGACACTATCCAGAGACATTTTCTCATAACACATTGACACTGGTGGGGACAGAGGTGGAAGCGATGCAGGGGGAGGGGACTTCTGAACGAATGCGCCAACAGTTTGGAGGACATACCTCAGAAAATGAAGCAAAACTCTTTCCATCTCCATTCCTCCCATCCACACTCAGAGAGACACAATGCAAACAGCTCAGGCGTCTGTGATCTTTGCCAGCTCATCTTATTTATATTACGAAAAGCTCTTGAGGATTTTTTTTTTTTTCAACATTTCACACTGTAAATCAGCCGAGACTCAGTAACGGGAACTCTGACAGCTCACAGACACTCTGAGAGGGAACGTCACCACTGAGGGAGCTTAGTCAACAGGGTTAAGTTGATCATCATCTCTTAGTGCTCTCAAATTTCCTTCAAGTGGGTTTTTAGTCTGGGGTTGCAGAGAAAACAAAAACAAAACACGCATGCTGAGCCAGTTATGTGGTTTTCCAATATGATCAGCTGAAGCAGTGTAAACGGACACCAATAATGATGCATACTGCAAAGGCACAACATCGGTATGCATGTCCCTGTGGTGGCAAGAAAGCTGAATCCTCCGGGGGACAATGCAGGTCTAATCAGGGTTTGCATGGCTCATAGGCACTTTGCATTTAGCATGAAATTAATTTACCACATCCAGTGCTTGTACAGTTTGTGAAGCTTAAATCTTCACTGCGCTTAGCTTCATGTGAAACTACACTCATGCCTGGCATCACAGTTAAGCTGATACTAACTTAACCAAATGAATTTTTGGTGCCATGTAAGGTCATAGTCACATGAGAAGTGAAAAAAACTGTAATATTTCAGATGAAAATGCATACAGTCTCCTGAAGAGCAGCGAACACTCCACCATTGTTAGATCTCCTGCTTTTCTGACGCCTTTGCTCACATTTGAAACATGAAACATCACAGACCCACAGCATCAGCATGCTATACCAAGCTTCCTGGCTTTGCATTACATGAATTCAGGGTTTTGAGTCTCGGACAGATAACACGTTAACATGGAAAGTCGCCAAGGGAAAAAAAGTTCAAACAATATACAGCGAGTTGGTTCTGTCTGTGTTGGAGCTTTGTCCATATTTGCAGGAGGGATGATCTCAAACAGGCTGGCTCAGTGGAGGATGGATTACTATCATGTGGAATTCATCTGCTTAGCTTCATTTACGGTATTATTCGTCTCTCTGGCTGCTGTTTTGCCTCTCCCATCCACTGTCATACATGCAAACTGAGCGTCTCTCTAATACCATTTCTTACACATGCCCAAACAGACTCTGTTTCCCTCCCACTCCTTTTTTTTTTTTTTTTTTTTTTTTTTTTTTTAAAGAAAGGCAACTGAGATATGCAAAGGTTCAGAATAGAGTCAGTTGAATTAAAAAATAGGATTTAAGAGAACAAGAGGAGGTAAATCTTACTTGGCAAGCAGAGCTCTCATGCCTATAAATAGTGTATCCACCTCCAGCTTCACCACACACACACACACACACACACACACACAACACGCACTCACTCCTTTTATATGGTTTCATCTACCACAGCGAGTCTGTGATCCTGAATAATAAACTCTTCGGAGACAAAGTTCTTTAAACACCATCTTACCTCATTCAGACTGATGGTGATGAATGTATGTGTTTGCATAGAGTGCCCCGCAGATCTTTCGCTCATACATATTCATATAGCATCTAATGAAATATATATGCGGCATGCATACGCAATTGCACCTCTTGGAAGCTGCTTGTCATTATCAATACAAGCCCAAAGGTGATGTTCCTAAAAATACAAACTTAAAGACTTTTGTTGCTTGTTGGATGTCTGAAGAGAGCTTTGAATTATGCATGTGTGTATATACAGGGGTACACATAACTTTATTAGTCAGGCACTCAGGTGTGAACCAGGATGACATTTGGTATTCACAGAGTGGTCTTAATGAACACAGTCTTCCTCACTGTCCTCCTCTGTGTCTCTCTAACTGTCCTCTGCTTCAGCTTCCTGCATGGTAGATGATGAAGATGCACCTCAGTCTCTGGTGAGCCTCCGATCAGCTGTCTCCATCCACAGATCAACAGCTGGATTTGGGTCAAGTGTCTCAGTGGTCGTGTTTCACAGGTGAGTGTGCATCAGGACAGACAGATGAGAATGTGACAGGTGAGTTCTGTACTTAACTTTTATTATGCTGAGATGTGGGAATTCCCTCTTGCATGCGGCTCTGCTCAAATCTGCACAATGGGTCAAAATGTTCTGACAAGTAACGCGTGTAGATGAGAAATGTGTTTTGATGACTAATGACAATGACTGCCTGGCACACAAAGACGCATTGAAACAACGGATGTCGTGCATGACAGATTTTGTTGGGCATGCGTGTCTGCTTACCAGTCATGTGCACCATATATATACCTATGTCGCTGTATGGTTACAATAGTTTGCAAAGATCATAGAAATGAATATTCACTCATTTAAGGTCATGCCATACTCCCAAAAAGCTTAGACAAGCTATCTTTAAATCAACAGTCTGTCAAATAACAGGATGAGAGAATGTCATCTATGGATTTCTTCTCCATTACATAAAAGACCACACTGTTTATTGTATGTATGAGAAGTACAGAGATAATGACACTTGAAGGCTTCCATGCTTTGAGGCAAATACAGAGCCACAGCTGAACGAGGGAGATTGTTGTAATATTGATACTAATTAAATAAAAAATGGTTGATCATTGATGACCATATAGCACATAGGTGCAGTAATCCCTCAACTTTGCTAAAAAAAAAAATCTATCAACATCTGGCTCCTTTCTTTCTTTCTTTCTTTCTTCCTTCGGTTTGCTGTGTTTAAGTGAAAGATACCTGTGCAGGCAGGCAGGCGGCTGGCAGGCGGAAGGCTGCAAGCAGTCTTTTCTTGGATATTTCGAGCAATTTCATCAAGGTCCCCTGGCTGATGGCCAACATTCCTGATGTTACTTTCAACATTTTTTGGCATTGATTAAAGCTCAGGTATACACAATTAAACCACTTCTGTTGGCGCAAGGGAAACTCAATCCCAAAGCCAATGGCCTGTCTACCCTGCGGTAACACCTATTAAAATAGCTCGGGTCTCCAGCACCAAAAGCTGGACTGAAACACACTCTAACCATTCTCAGGCTGGCCCCAAAGACATTGACGGGAACCCTGTATGGCAACCATAAACAAACATAGACATAACATCCACATGAGTTGACCTTGTGACCGTTTAGAAAGAGTAAGCTTTTTGTTAATGAGTGACAATACTGGAGAGCAAGAGAGGGCGAGCTTCTCGAGCAAAAAACTCAAAAGCTCAGCAGAAGTGCTGTGACTATCAGCAGTAACTCAGAAGCTGCTTTTCACAAAACACAGAGCTGCCTTTTAAGGGTAAAATATGGAAATCGAGATATAAGGGTTTTATTTTCTGTAGTGGCGAGGGTGGCTTTTGCCCTGAGAGATACAATATAATTTGATTTGCCATGAAAACAGGCTGCTGGTGTGTGTGTGTGTGTGTGTGTGTGTGTGTGTGTGGGTGTGTGGGTTGGGGGGGGGGGGGGGGGGTGGAGCAGCTATCTATTGCTGTGAAATCAATAAAGATGTTCATAACTATAACTGGAGTATGACTGCAGTATAAAAGTCTCCTGATATCACTACTCCCTTCACACATCTCCAGAAATAGTCACTCAACTCAAAACTCGAACCCAGATTCCCAAAAAGTTGGGACTGTGTAAAACCTAAATAAAACAATGTTATAACTTGCTAATCCTTTTTTTTTTTTTTTGACATTTTCTCAACTGAAAAACAAAGACAATATATTCAGAGTTTTACCTCATCAGCTTCATTGAGTTTTATAAATCTGCTTATTCTGAATTTGATGCAGCAACACCTTTCAAACAAGTTGGGACAGAAGCAACAAAAGAGGAATGCTCCAAAAACACCTGTTTCAAACATTGCACAGGCAAGGGTGGAGCGAGGTTCACCACTTTGCATCTGGACCTGCCTCCACTCATCCTCAGGTACTTTGGATTCTGCCTCATTTGAACTCATTCCTTGCATTGCATTCATTAAATTGTAAGAAAAGTAAGAAGAGCTATGAGTACATGAGCATGAGATTTATCACCCCTCCCCCCTCCCATCTCCTTCATATATTACATATTAGCTTGTAAGTGGCAACAATACACTCACATTATCATAACAGAGAACAGTAAACTTCAGTGAAAATTTTATATCACCATGCACAGTTCTTTAATGATTGTCTATCATTAGACGATTATGGTAGTATAATACTAGTTTTATTTTTGAACCTGAAGGCTCCTACTTGATCATGGGAACCTTAGCATGGTACGATACAATATATTTTTATACTGGTGTACAACCCTATCAACTCTGAGCAGATAGACGCTATTATTGTCACAAATATGGAACCAGAAGCTCTCACAAACTTTTTTAATTCCTCAAATCAAAAGTTTCATTGGTTGGAAAGTTCATGGACGAAGACTTGGCAGCACACTATGTGTTTTTTGAGGTGAAATCTGATGCATCTTGAGATTGATTAATTGTTAAAATGCAACCTTTCTTTGCCAACCAGGGCAGCGTATTCATTATAAATTTAGTTCAAACCACACAGTGTCCCCCTGGAGTCCACAGACTGAGTTCAGCTCAAGTCGCATACAGTAGTGCCCGCTTACTGTCCTCACTATTATTAAAGCTCCACTCTTTGGTTTCATTCCTTCCTTCTGCAGTGTGTGTCCCACACGGGGTCATGACCCCTGAGCTCAACATTGCCCTCCAACACAACATCCTCACCAGGATGAACTCTGAAACTGCTCCTTATTGAAAAAATGCAATGTACACCTACACCTACATCCACACACACACGCACACACACACACACACACACACACACACACACACACACACACACACACACACACACACACACACACACACACACACACAAAACCCACCACTGTGAGTGCCCTTCTTTGCCATTCTCAAATGGCAACCAGCAGTATCTTACCCTTTCTTGTCCATACACACATGAAAAGAATCCACTGAATCGCAGGCGCACACACCTGAACCTTACAAAGAAGAGCGATAATGTAGATCCATAGCATCCAGCACTCGCACTTTATCGAACCATGGGTGGGCAAGGTTTTTTTTGTTACCCATTACCTCCCTCCCCACTGATCTAACTGCACTTCCTCCCTGTTTCCTCTATTATGTCAAACAACTTTGTCTCAGATCGTGTCTTACTGCTCCAAACCCTTACACAAGCACATGGCAGATATCGGATTTTGACTCACGCCCTAGCATCCTGTGGAGTGAGAAGCGAGTTTATCTGACTTGCCTCTGGGGCGAATGAAGCATGATGCCATGTTGAAGTTTGGAGAGGGTCACAGCAGGGTCACGGAGGCGGCTGGTTCTCATTCTATCCTTTCATGGTTAATTACCACTGTTGTTGATGGGATCACTTTACTGCTTATACCCTGAGTTTGGATGTGTGTTTGAATCAAAAAGGTCTTGACACAACATGGTCATAGCATAAGCCATGAAAACAGGCAGCCCGGCACGGCAGTTGTGAAGTTTGCGTTTAGATTTCAAAAAAATACCTTAAAAATGGAAATGAAAACAGATAGGCTTAACATTAGTTCTTATTTTTAATGCAAATTACTGGGAATTTGTGTCAGTGGATTTAAGCTGTAATCCAGTCACTGAGTGTGGTTTCTGCATTTGGGAAGCGTCGTCATTTTGCTTGGCTCTCGTTATGTCAGGTCTATAACAATTCTCACTTTACCTCTCCCTTTTGCTCGCCTTCCCCTCTTATTTTCTCCCTCCCCAGCGGCAGAAGTCAGAAATTCTTCCTTTGCTTGCTCACCCAGGATTTATTGGAGGCTGGTACTTTTCCTCGGATGTGGTTCTCAGCAGGTTTGCATTCAAAACTACTGCTGGCAAGTAATGGCTCCTGTCAGGATCGTGGCAGTATTTCAATCCCTGATCTGCACTTACATCTTAAGCATGCTCGTTGCCGTTGGCCTTTGACCCTGTATGCACACCAGGGTATTGTGGGTAGACATGCTGTTTGCTGTCCATTCAGACCAACTTACAAGAGTTTGTGAAAGGAATTCATGTGCTGATGAAATCCACCCATTTTACGCATCAAAGTCTGTTTACAGGTCTCAGGTAGTACTGCTGTTAATGTGAATAAACTTATATAAAGCCTCTTGTGGCTCCAGAGGGAGCTGTGCACTGTCTGATAAACTGCCTCAAGTTTTGTCACTTGAGGCAACATCGTTTAAGACTAAAGTTTATAACAAAAATTTGTGGGGATGTGGACATGTGTTCGATAGAAGTGAGCGTACTACACCTGGAGGCTACATTGGCAACTACTTCCATAACAGACCTGCACCTGTGACCAAACTGTCTTTGCATTGTGGGAGGTGTAGGCACCAGATTTTGAGAAGGAAGAAGAAATGCATGGAATAACGGTCCATTCTGAGCCAGACAGCAGGAGCGCAGTACTAAATGAAGTTGTTTTTTGTTTTTTTGAGCTGCAGGAAAATTGTTGAAATACCGAATACTTACTGATGAAGCAGCTGCTATGAAATAGTTAAATCATCAGCATATGCACTTGCATATGAACTTGTATTAATAAATATTTGGCAGTAAGCTAGAAAAGAATCTTATTTATTCTAATTGATACATGAAAAAAGTCAATTAATCTGATCCACTGTTATGAACTGTCGTTAGAAGGAGTGTCATTTGCAGCTGTCAAACGTGTGTCATGAGTGCCTTTAATTGAACTGACTAATTAAAGTCAAGTCCTGTGGAATAAGATCTCTGCTGCTAATGAGTAAGCCTCAAATAGCTCAATTAAATCATATCGACAGTGTTCGGCTCTCCTTGGCATTTACCTATGTCCTCTGGATATGGATAAATCTCCCAATCCTTTCATGTTAATGTGTTTATTTATACAATCAAGAAACAGTTTACCATTTGTGCTGAGCATGCAAACCAGGGCAATTTTCAAGTCGGCTTGAAAGCATTTGCACTCAAGATGTTCCTCTCTGACATGTGAATATGTACTTATTGGCCCACATTAGCTCAGCTGACACAGGCCAGCCCATGTGGTAACAGCTAGAGCTAATTTACTTGTGGGTCCCTCACTTCAGAGCACTTGGTAGAACTTGTGAATCCGCCCTCACCATCACTGCCACCATCATCACGCACAAAGCCCTCAGATCAGCACTGCAGACAACCCGCAGGGGCACGCACAAACAGAGAAGTTTCTGCTCTTCTAATTAATAAACAGCAAAACTTCAAAGCCATGAGCTTGTCATGGAGCCGCCCACACTAAAGAGTACTTCACATATGGCAGCATAGCTTGGGAATAAATCATTACAGTACAAGGCAACAAGAAAAAAAGGATTTATTGATATCTATCCAAACACCATTGGAAAATAAGATGAAAAATGCATTCCCATCGCTTTAAGACAGTTGTTACAGATTTTGACTGTTGTTATCTGTCAAAAAAGAACTTTCTGTAATTTAAAAATGATGCTGCTCCATACAGCAACGCTGACGTGTGTTGTGCAAAACAGTTATTTATGTTGCTGCTAGCAAAAATGTGAAATGATTTCTTCAATCATATAAAAATGTGGTTGTTGTTGTTGTTTGCACATGGCGCCATCTCGGCTGCTCTGACAGTTTATGAAAGTTCCTACTTTTGGGCCATTTATCTCCCTTGGGTTAAACTTTATATTAAAGGGGACTTCTCTGCTCCCTCTTTACATTCAGTTGCACTAGTTTATGCTTGCAGACTTTACAGAGAAACCTAGCCTTCTGTGTTTGCTGCTTTAACCTTCCAGCTTCCCGCCTCCACCTGAGCTTACGCTTCAATAACACAATACTGCTTTTCACCAAGTGTTTTAAGTTATACTTACTGCTCACTGCAGACTGGGTTAAATACTGTCCACTCTGTGTGTGGTTTGGGCTCAAACTGTGGGCAGAAAAAGTCTAAACGTTGCCTCAGGCAATTTTTCAAAAGCAGAATGTACCGTGTGCATTCAGAGTCTGTCATCGAAGTCTTGGTTGCTGTGGTGCCGTACTGGAGATGTTTTTCAGCAGTAACCATAACTCAAACCCATGTACAGACAGAATCTTTCCCTCATAATGCGAACATTACTATTTTTGCCCCATAGCTTCTCTTCCTGATATTTATGCTGACTGATCATTTTTGCAGACATTTTCCGTATTCTTTTGACTTTTCAATGACCCAGTTCTGCTCTATTGACACAGATAGAGTGTCTTTTACTTCTTTTGCTCTTTTCCTGCCCATCCACCCTCGAGGTCAATATACCCACAACACTCATGAGAACAGGGAAAATATGTATAGTGCTTCCTGCCAGTGATTTGTAGAAAAGCATTCTGATACACTTTGAAGTTTTGTCTTTGTTTCCCCCCATCTTTCCTGCTTTTTAATAGAGAAGATTCTCCCCACATGTCATTCTTTTTGGTAAACCATCACTGTGTTTGAAACTGAAACACACTGATTAAGATGTGGAAATGTGGCACTGCAGTTAGTTATAGCATGCATGTACTCATGTAAAAAAACAATAGTAAAGAGTAATACCATAATCACTGCTACTGTTGGCATATGCTGTTCTGATTTAATTAATCATGATTGTCATTTGAATGGTTGCAACACATTTCACCCCCCGGAATCATGTATTCACACCGTATCCCACCATATTAAATGTAATGACTTTCACCCTGAGGCAGCAGCCAGCACAGAAACCAAAGAATGCCATGGGAGCTGGCTAATGGCACCAACATTAAAAACAGCCAGCATCTGGCCTCATGTGCATGGACACATATGTCTAAGCTTCTCACCAGTCTAACAAGCAGCATCCCGAGCCCTTGGACTAACAATGAATATGTTAGACCCACTGATAGAGTCAACGTTAAGGATAATTGACCGGGCTTCTCTTCCGTTTTGGCCTATGATGAGTCTGCTTTCACCACACTGGGTCATAAATGACCAATTCATCCAGGGAGCAGCAGAGATAATGAAAGTCTGGATGTGTTTATGTGTAGTTTTCCTCTATTGGGGATTGCAATTTCCATCTGTAAGCATGCGCGTAACAGCTCTAAATGTCTTGGTAGCTTCTCACTAAGAATTGTAAACACAATAATTAAACAGATTAAATTGTGCATGAATTATGACTGGGATGTTAATTTGCATCTATGCAACATAAAGATTAAATGAGTCTTAATTGTGTTTAGGTTCAGGTGAGCATCACATGAAGCCATGTGCCGATCAGCAGCACAGTACAGCATTAGCTCGTTGACGTTGTTTTACTGGGTTGCAGCCTGTTCTTTTTCACAGCTATAACATCAGCACCAACTCATGTCTGCACAGTGTTGGAGGCACTTGTTTACAATTCCCAAGAAAGTCTCTGAAAGTCTGTGAACATGGTTTGCCAAAGTGGGGGTGTTGAGACAAAGAGACATGCTGTAATGGAGGAAAAAAAAATAAGAGAAAAGTAGGGGAAAGGGACAGATGGTGAGAGAATGATGGAGACAGAAACTAGGAAAAAGAAATGACAGAAAAAGAAGAAGAGGAAACGAATCATTGAGACATGGAAAGCTCAAAATGGGGAGAATCGGAATCAGAAATGCAGAGCAAATTAAGTGAAAGGTACCAAAAAAATTCAAAAGTGGCGAAATGAGAACGATAGTCAATAGTCCGAAAAATGAGAAACCAAAATGGAGAAAAACGACTGTGTGACTGACTGCTGGCAGTTCCAAATGTCTCGCCAGATGTTCCCAGATGCAAACTCTCCTCCTCCAAGATGACTCCACATTAACCTGACTTTATTGTTACAGATGTGGTTCTATTGGCTGTGCCCCTGATTTACACCCAGGCAGCACGCAGACTGGCTTTGCCTCCCAGGACCCCTTCAAACCATATGCCCCAGCAGGGAGGAGGCAGCAAAAGTAGAAGTAGTAAGCTGGGCGTAGCAGAGAAAGATTGCAAGGAAGCAGGCATCACACTGCGCCCTATAATGACCCTATTACATTCATCTGGCCTTTGGAGGGAAGTTGCATGTTTCCCTGACTGGCTGGATGGCAGAGTAACCCAAAACTTACTTCCTCCAACCTCTGGATTTAGTCACCTCCTCGTTCTTCTTCACTCTATGTCGCTGTTTCCTCTCAGCTCACAACAAGCTGTGGAAAATGCTGGCAGGAGACAAAAAGACACTGCTTTAATCAATACCAACACAAGGCCTTGGCTGAGGAGCACAGGGAGCGATAGAGAGAGGGAAAAGGACTGAGACAGAACAAGAGGAAGCCACAGTTGAGCTGCTTTTGCCTTGAGCACAAATTGCCTTAGAAACCCAATGACTATGAAGGCGACAGGAAGGCAGAAATACATGTGGCTCAAGGAGAACGAGCAGAGCCAGAATGAAGGATGTCACAAGTGTGTGCAGAGCAGCGGCGCGACTTTGAGGGTGGCAGTGTCTGGAAAATAAAACCATGAAACAATGACTGAAATCATAAGCAGCCATGACCAAGTTTGTGGATAACTCATGTTCATTCCTCATCTGCAGACTTTTATCGTCATCATCTGTGAATCTCGAGTTGAAAAAGTATTTTGTGTGACCAGAAATCAGGCTTTGAAGGTTTGGCTGCTTGTGCATGTGTATGGTTCTGAGTAGCATTGGACTGATACGCTCGCTTGCTGATATTGGAGTTTTATCAATCATTTGATCCCCTCACTAACCTCAGGTGCATGAAAAAATCGGTAAAATCTCCTGGATGGGAATTACCCAGTCAAAACAGTCTTTTGCTGGCCACTTAGCAGCTGCACAGACGCAAATGGGAATAAGTGCCTTGCTTGAGGACATGTCAACAGTAATTGCTGAGGGAGGGAAGAGTGTTCTTCTTTAACATTACCTAACAACTTCCCTTGCTGCTGTGGGGATCTGGGACAGATTTATGGGGCAGCAGAACCCTCCAGGTTTTGGAAGCAAGTTTGTGACCGAAAGAACATGGGATTGAATCCCCAGACTGCAGAAGAAAGCTATGGGTGGAGTGCATGAATGAGTAATGGCATTAAATATATTAGTCAGATAACTGAAGCTAACATGTTTGTAGTGACTAAATGGCACATTTGTGACCACAGTCACATTTGGCAACATGTTTTTCCTGCTCACTTTTAAAGTGAGTGCCAGCTTGTTTGTTGCAATGGCACATAAGCTACAGTAAATGGTTGAGCTTGTGCATCATGGCAAAGTAGAAGTTGGTGAAACTTAAATGTGAAATGAACCCATAACAAATACAAACACTCATCAGTCAGGTAACCTAAATTACAAGCATTACGCCGAGTGGTGTCTTGTACATGAATGGAATTTTGTGTTTGGTGATCAAAGCACTGAAAAATGATGTTTGAAAGACTCAACAACACCGTCCCTGTCCAAAAGCATTACCATGGTTTTCATTTTTGTAGTCGCTACAAGGTGTGTTTAATATTAAAAGTAACTCTGAATAAATGGATGTACTGTACCAACTCATGCTTTATTCAAATGAAACCATTTCGGCAAGAGGAAATTCAGAGTGACTGGAAACGTTAAATTCCAGTAGCCTTTTTGACTTGTGACACTGCTGATCATTTGCAGGTGACGTTGTGTTGGGCGTAGCGAACAAACTGTGCAAAAATGGTCAAGTGCGGCTGGGCAGCCTGCGCGCACAGCAGCAATCGAAGCCAAATGTGGCGCTTTGTTGTGGTCACAAATTCTTCATTCTGCCTGGGAGAGCCTCTCAGTGGGCTGCTGAGGTGCTGGGCAGCTCTAAGGTGTGAGTGTGAATAGGACGTCACTGGAAAAGAACAAATGTGCTCCGTTTACTTTCACTGGATTATTAACAGTAAGGAGAAAATGGTTTTAAATTGTGGTTGGACTTCCCACACCGCCTCGTGATGTGTTTTCCAAATGTTATAATGAAGCCCAAATGTTTTAGTGGAACACGTCTATAAAAATATATCATCTGTTAAATTTTAAATTCGGAATTTATTGTCTTTTTTTTGCTTTTTGCCTGAGACCAAACAAATTTGATGCAATGACCTGGAGCAGGATAATGGCAGTGAGTCGCAGCTTGCTGAATTTATAAGTCTAACATTACAGGATCAGTTACTGAGGAGCAATAAATTCAAGAACACAAATTAACACCAATCATTAGCATGTATCCCCATCATTAACCCATGCGGAGGCAAAGTACTAACACATGTTGTTCCTCTTAGCCTCTCTGTTTGGCCACTTTAACTTGACCATGAACAACTGCTCCATGTAATACTCCCAATCAGCATCATGGCAAAGGACTGTGTATTTATGTGTGTGTTTGGAGGAAGCATCCGCTGGGCCCTCTTCTCTGCTCATCCCCTTCTCATTCATTTTACCCTCCCTTCCTCTGTCTCTTGTTCTCTCTTACCTCCATCTCTCCATCGCAGCCTGGGGCTCCTTCTAATCGTCCTCTGCTGTGCTGATTGGACTTTTCATTAGTCAACTCCCAAAGGCTCAGCGTGACCTCCTCTAGGTCACTGCCTACTGATTATACCCGTTCTCTTTTTTCTTACTTCTTCTTCTTCATCTGCTCCTTGAAGAAGGGATGGCAAGACTCCGACGCGATGTATCTTGTTGGATCTGAAAACCAATCTTGTCTGACAGGTTGAGGGGGTCACCATATTGAAGTGCTTTTAAATATACTTTTGGGTACGCTTTATTTTTATTGTTGATAGAGTGTCAGCAGTTTGGATTGCAGGTTTTCAGGCACACGACACTGTATGTGTAAACTAAAAATGTTTACCTTATGTAGTTGCAGTTGTAAACTATAGTATGGCATGAAATACTGTTAGGAAAAAGTCAAATTGGTCTCTACCATGTTGGCCACTGCTTTGGATGGTTAGAGCTGTCTCTGCATATTTGTTGCTTGACGCAAAAACCTTACTGGATCTTAAGCATTACCTACCGCCCATGACATGTCCTTGGAAGTCAACAAACCACCTATAACTCAGTCGCTGAAGGGATTTTAATGATGCGGCTATGCCACAGGCTGCCAGCACTGCTTACAAATCTGATGGTTGTGTCTAAGATGTGTACTGGAGTAGCAGAAGCATGAGGCATGCGCGCATGTGTGTGTGTGTGTGTGTGTGTGTGTGTGTGTGTGTGTGTGTGTGTGTGTGTGTGTGTGTGTGTGTGTGTGTGTGAGAGATTGTGCATTGAGGGGTAGCCATGTTTTTTGCCATCTGACTAACCATGACCTTGTCCAAATGAAGCCATAAGCCCCCCATCCACACACACACACACACACACGATCTCATCTCTGTTCCCCCAACCCCTGGCACGCTCCAAAAGCTGGAACAGATTACTCCCCTGTGTGCTTGTTCTGACTCTGATTGCTGCTACATCCAGATAGGCTTTCAAGTGGCCTCCTGTGTGCGCAGTGCCCCATGGGATATGGCCCGGCGCACTACACATGGGGACTATTACCCAAGCTGGCGGAGGCCTGCATGCAGCGCATCGCCCCTCCAGATTGGGCCGACACGGCCCTCATCCTCTCCACAACCCTCTAAACACCCATTTCCACCCCCAATCATTGCAGTTAATCACGGTGATAGTTCTGTCCATAGTCTCTCTCTGCAGTGGAGTGGTCACTCTGCTCTATCAGCCCTGTGTGCATGATGTCGGTGTACACTGACAAGCATCAGTGGCTGAGTTCTAGAGTGCAGTCAGTGGGTTCAGCTCTAACTACACACATAAACACAGACACACACAACCATTTGCAAAATTTCCTGTGAATCCAACCACAAGACAAAGCTGGGCAGCTGCCGTGGAGTTTACTTCAACGGCAGCATATGAGGCAGCATCAGCTGCTGTATCTCATGTCAAAGCTGAGGGGAACATGTCTCTGTGCTTTGTAAACTCTGCCGCAGTGCCTTATTGTCAGCACAACCTTTCAACAAAAAGGTGTTCTCCACTGAGAATAAGCCAGATTTCTTAAAGCAGAAACAGCAGGACTGTGCGGCTGAGATAACCCACACTGAAGCAGTCTGCGTCAGTCTTCATTCTTCTTTGTACTGACGTGTGACTGTGGAGTTGTGCATCTGTGAGATTTAGAAAAGTGGAAAAGTCTGTGTAATGTGTGTGTAGAGGCAAGAACAGGGTGGATGTAGTTGTCAGTAGGTGCCTGTTTTGTAAACACAGTCTCAATCAACCACTTGAGAGGGACGAGGGACAAATGCTTTAAGTGTTTAAGTGTGCCCTCCTCAAAAACACTTGTAAGTAACTAAGCTTTTAGAATTCCAACAGAAGACTGCAAAAACAACACAAACAAAATAAAAGAGGGGAAAAAAAGAAATACTTGAACCATTTCAAAGAATCTGACATACTTGCAGCAGGTGATTGATAGAAGACTTTACTGCAGACTGCCTCAGAAATGCAGTGTCTCATGGCAGAAGAAGAAAAAATATCTGAACTTGCATGGTGGTAAACCACAGCAGAAAATTTATGACAAGTAAACATACCATTAATGTTGTTCACAAGGAGCTAAGCTGCAGGGATTTAAAATAGACAGTGACTGAGAGACAGAGAGGGAGACGGAGAGGGAGTAGTTCATTTTTTCCAGTCGCAATTTCGGCATTAGCTGAGAGTCGAGGGACAGGAAGCTGAACAAAGGCTTAACCAGTGAAATGAATTATGAGTCGGAGTCGGAAGGTAATTGCTAAGGATGCAGATTTAGCAATGATCCAGTGCGTCGGTAATCACCATGCGCCTCTGTTTTGGGTTTATCCGCGTGGTAATGCTGAAAATAATGCTGTAGAAAAAGACAAAAAGAAGTGTAAACAGATGCAGAAGCCGTGTCGAGTTTGATAAAGTGACGAAAGCAAATGGAAAAACGAAATTAGCATAATCATAACTCTCCCGATCTCCCCAGATATGCTGTAATTTATATGCACTGTATCACAAGCAATTAACTCTACCGTTATGATAAATATTACTCATTACAATATTGCCCTCCATTTCTCCCTTTCTGCTCTGCTGTTGTTTGCTTTGATTTAGTGGCGTTATGAGTCAGTGTTGGAGTGGTGTCACAGGTTGCCATTTGCAACTGCCAAGTCGTCACCTCTAAGAGTGTTCACTTGGCAGATCTTGCTGGATACAAAGTGGGAGAAGCTGTTATAATCCAGTGGAGGCCAGCAGTGCATTAGCCCGAATGATAAAGGAAAATATCTCGAATGCCAGATTCTTTATTTTATTTTATGCGCTGCTGAATAACCAAATTCCACTTATTTGCACGCTTTAATATAAACAGATAATAAAATTTAAATACTTATATTTAATTTTTTTTTTATTTTATTTATAAGGCATACTCTGAATCAACAAACACAAAGCAGGCACGCTGTGAATAGCAACCAGTACTGGAGCGAGGCAGCCTTGAGAGAAAAAGTGATTGCTTCTGTTAAAGGTAATGCATGAGTACAGAGCAGGTACGTCTAAAGGAATTGTTATTGCTTTTATTTTAGCTGTTCATTTAAAATAATAATAATCATTTGTTTCTGTTCCAGCATGATCATTCTAGGTTTTATATTGCCTCAGGTTGTTGTTACAAACTGCACTCGTGACTCCAGAGAAGAAGCGTTAACCGGTGATCACGGCAAGCATTTTCCTCACATTACTCAGCGACGGAGGCCTGTGAAAGTCAGGCAAAAGTCGGGCCGAAAGCCTTGTAGAACAATTGGCCTGTGTCCTCAGGGGAAGGTTGGCCCATTTAAAATCATCACTTTGTTTTGCTCGGGACTCGGGGTTATAGTGCAGCCTGTGACCTCACCCGTCACCATTTAGCTG
Source organism: Chaetodon trifascialis (assembly GCF_039877785.1). Taxonomy (NCBI): domain Eukaryota; kingdom Metazoa; phylum Chordata; class Actinopteri; order Chaetodontiformes; family Chaetodontidae; genus Chaetodon; species Chaetodon trifascialis. The sequence goes on along the minus strand of NC_092059.1, from coordinate 15,228,098 downwards.
ACAGCCACAGTATGGTAACCTTGTTAGACGCGGGGCCGAAATGGCTCTTCTCTCATAGATAACAATCAGTGTGTCTGTGAACTTCGATATGACACAAATATGAACAAAACTGCAGCTCCACAGCAAAGCCTACACTGGAGAACATCAAGCACGGACAGTTTCATAGGGCAGTTCCCTGTCATAAAACCTTGTTATGTCTGAGGGAATTTCTTTGGCAATGTCTCAAGCCACTTCTAAAAATGCCAGAGTGGAAGAGCTTTTTTTTTCCTCTTTTTCTTTCTCTCAGGACTTCTTTTTTTTTTCTTCCCTTTTTTGTTTCTTACAAAACAACTTTTCCTTGTGTCACTGATATGCGCTGCCAGTTATGTAAACATCGCTCACTTCAGATTTCATGTAGGAATTGGAAACAGCTGCTGTCGCCGTCCAGGGGGCAAAGCCGACTGTTCTTTTTTCACCTTTGTTACAATTTTTAAAGTCACGGTGAAGAGCTGTAGAGGCGGCGTAGCAGCACTCTGCGCTCTGTCACAGTCACGTCGTCCAAACTGTGAGCAATTAAAGAACAAAGGGTCAAGTCCTCCCGCTCTCAGAAGCGGAGGGCCATTTTCAGCACAGTTATGTATCTACTTGGACCAGCATACATCTATGTTCAGCTCTGACTCAACGTATATTTATAACATCACACATTGCACTTTGTTCACGGTGAAGAGTGCTCTATACTGTTTGAACTTGACATGTCCTTTCAGAATTACATCATAAATTATCTTTACGTACATCAAGCATTTTTCCCACCATTTCAGGCAAAAGGGTGCTCTTGGTTTAATGTGCAGCTGTTGATGCAGTGCTCTGGAACACTGGGATGTGCGAAACCACTGAAAATCGGCCTGCAGCGCAGTTGCTCAAGAAGGACTTTATCTTACAGATCGTAGATCAAGCTGACAGGAGGTCTGAAGCAGCCGAGTGTTTTACGGAGTACAAACAAATAATTTCAGCTGGATTTTTCAGCATTGAACCATACCGGATTCATATGAACCCTCTCAAGGTATGACTCAGACCCCACTAACTCCCTCTTAACTATTGCCTTCCAGCCCTGCAGCTCTGCTTATTGTCAATAGGCTTGGTAATGTGATATACAGGACCACAGCAATAGCTGACATGCTATCAGCAATGCCATAAATTTAAAAGCAAATCAACTACTTGGACACAGTTTTGATTTCCAGTGAAACTCCCTACTGCTGATACTGAAAGAAACCTGATTTATTAATGGCTGCTCGTGTGGCATTCATTTCTGCCTGAGAAAAAAAAAAAATCAATAATACCAAAAGTATTAAGTGGGAATAAGAATGTGCATATGCTTGGCTGCTGTACAAGGCGCAAGGCAGCTTTGCATTAGTCAAACAGAAACACACGATAGAGTGCTAGTAAACAGCCAAAAATATGATGGAAAACATCGCTCCAAAATGGCTGATTAAGTAGAAGAAAAAAACATATTACAATAAAATAACTCCCAGATTTTCCCCCAAATCAGCTAATGGGAGGAACGCATAGTTTTGGAAAACAAAAAGGATTTACAAGAGCTGTGGGCTACTTCAATTAATCTCCATATGTACAGTTGATGTATTGCGACAAGATCTCACTGGAAGAAATAAAGGGACATGCCACACAAATTCAGACAATCTGTCCTCATTTCCTGGGCTGGGAAACAGTAGAGAAGAGATCTGGGTGTTCCACGGCGACGTCCTCTTCGATTTGAGAAACACCAGATCAGTACTTTTCTGTGGGCCCGATTTCAATGAACCCTGCAGTATTTTGTACAGCAACAGCTTTCACAGTAATGAGTGATTCGTGCGTGTGAGAAAAGACGCCAGAAGATTGAGGCTGGTCTCCTGAAACTTCCAAGAATGAGAAAAATGCAAAAATGCATGCAAGACATGAGATCCACATAAGAGCAGTTCAGAACATCCACCACATAGGAACTATAGAAAGGAACCAATATTTCACTGAAATAATGCAGCAGAGATGAAGAACAGTGGTTGTGCATGAATACATACAGAAAATATAATCCAAATTTGGTAAAGCAGATTCAATAACTAACTTACATAAAATAAGATAAATTTATGCTTATTTTATGCTTTATCATATATATATGATTATTATTTAGTTTCTTTGTGTGTGTTTGTAATGTACTTGCTTCAGTAATTATTAGATTTTTTTTTCTACTCAGCTGTCCAATTACATAAAAACCGACAAGCCTGTTGGGTTGAATAAATCTATATGAGAATTACTGAGAGAGAAATAACATCTCTAAACCCTTACAAACACTATGCTGCCACGGCTTGCTGAACATCAAGCCAGTGGTCTGAAACACATACTGCAATTCAGAATGGGTTTAATTACTGTGTGCCTCCTGCAGTGTTGACATAAAGCAGCAGAGCTCGCAGTTTTTTTGGTTTCTGCATTGGCACTCCAGAAGTTAAACCCAGTAACAAGCTCTATCTGCTGATGGTGAGGAGATACCAGGAGGAGGATTAACCAGAGTCATGCAGTGCAAAGCTTTTGATGACCTTTCTGCAGGAAGCTCCCCTTTCTGTCAGTCAGACAGACCATGCGATGCTAATGTGCGTCAGTGTTGTAGTGTGGGACACCTGCAGTCTGTCTCAGATCAATTCCTGTGGCCTAACTTGTGCACAGCAACAAATTTCCTGCAAGCCACATGGCCTGACAGTGAAGCACGAGCCAACTAACAGTAACTAGATACTGATATATGCCGACATTATTTGAGGAAAGACTACACCATGGTTGTAATTCACCTCCTGTTGAAACGAATCAGCCACAAAATGCAACTCTTGCAGCACCGTCTCCTCCTACTCAATTTTCTTGTTAATGAGAGGGAAATATTGGATCTATGTTGATTTCTTGTGGGATCGAAAATGACTTCATTTTCTTCCCAAATTGACCTAAAAACAACAGTAACATTTACTGGAGGTATTTTCTCAGTCAGACCACAACTGCAAGACCACAAACAAAACTAAGTGTTGCTGAAAAGCACTGCAGACAAACTGTGCTCTGTCTCTAGTGTCCTTAAAATCACACACCTCACAGTGTGTATGTACATGCACACGTGCGTGTTTGGGCATGGTTGCCTGTGTGTGCATTCGAGAGTTGGGGTGTGTGTCAGCCCACAGTATGTGTGTATGTCGCATACACATACAGTACTGGAAAAATGGAAAAAGCACTTTCTGTCAGCCTGAGAATAATTGGTCCCCAGAGCCATTATGAGTGGCTCACCCATGTGAGGTAAGAGTCAGGACTGACCAACACTAGCAAACACTAAGTGCACTGATGATCTACCTACAAAAAAAAAAAAAAATCAATGGCTTATTTTCAGCCAACTTTTCCAGCAGTTACAAAATGAAACACCCTCTATTATAATTTATGTAATTTCGTAGGTCACTGTAATTTACTTAACTAAAAAATACATACATGTTTGTAATTATGGCTCCCTTCACGTCCCATTTAAAGTGTGAATTTCTGCAATGATGTCTCTCCCCAAATAAACCATTAGTGGTATTTGAACAATTCAAATATTTTGACGTTCCTCAAATTTGTTTGCTTCAATCAGTATATTTATATCATACATTTAAACATATGTATAATACATAGTATATTTTCAATGTCAGCCCATAAAACACACAATATTTGCCTAATGCATGCACCATACTTCAGCATATATCTTGGAAGATTTATAAGAACGTCAATCGTCTCAACTCTTGTTCCATTAATCCTTCACATGAGTTTGGCTGATTACTTTGTCGATGAAGGCCTCGGAAGTAAGATGCAACTTCCCTGGGTGAGCTGCAGCACATGTGATTTACACTATCGATCCAACATCCTGATTAGAATTTTTAATTAATGAAGGAGGCTAATTGCCTAGAGAGAGGAATCCGCCCGACCCTGAACGAGCCTGATGATTTGCGTTGCGGCACTGAGCCTAAGTTAATTGCTAGGCTGATTTGACTCGCCTTGCCAGAGATAATGTGCTGTGCTACGTTTCAAAAATTGACCTCGCTATCTTCCTATTTAAAGATCATATAAGACTGTGGTGAGAGGGGTGTGAAGAAAAGGGCCCCGAACGGTGTGAAGTTACGTACATGTTGGATTAGTGCCACAGACAGAGTATAAAATACACACCAGACTTTACCAAGCATGTGTGCCAAACACAGCCGGTGTTTTTCTTATTTAGGTAATGGAAGTAAGATCTAGAGGGTTGGGAAATGGAAGGGGAGGGCTTGCTTTGCGACAGGCTCTGATACCTTGACAATAATCCCTGCTTTTCCCAGAGCAGGGATAAGGGCCACTAGGGGTATTTCCACAGCCTAAAGGCCTTCCATTAACTATTAATCTTCTCCCGGAGAGCAGTGGGGGAACCGTGGAGTCACAGCTGCCATCACACTGCTGCTTTTTTTTTCTTACCCACTTCTCCCCCTTATTCCGCTGTTTCCATTGGCAAACAATCCACGGCTATGAGTCAGGCTAATTAATTTTAAATAAAATACATTGGTTATGCATAATTTATGCTTAAAGCCCAGAGCTACCGGTGTTATACAAATACACAAACTCCATACTGAATTACCAACCACTTGAGCCAAGAGGAAGAGTGCGGGTCCTTGGAAAACTATCAAAGTCAACCCTTGCATTTTTTTAGGTTATGGTTATCCAAACCAAACAAACACAGTTGAATTTCAGTTGAAGAACAAGCATTAAGTGCCTGATGTGTTTATAATGTGCTGGTTTGGATTGGACAGAAAGGTACATAATTCCTCTGCTGTATATCTGGTCAGTAACAAAGATTATTCATTGGAACCTGTACTGTGAGTAGAGGCGTCCTGAATGAGACCACTTCTACCGACCATCCATCCATCGCTATATCTACTCAGGGGGTTACAAAGGCTGGAGCTGATCCCAGCTGACATTCGGTGAGAGGCGGGGGACAAACTGAGCTGAGTTTCTTGATAACTCTACCCTAACCAGGTACCTATAAAGTCAGTTTCTCAAGCAGGAGCAGTGTAACATGCAGAAAGCTGAATCTGTGCTCATAAAGCTATTGTTAGAGTGTGTAAATGTAGCTCTTTCCTCAAAGCTTTCTCTGACACTAACATGAAAGCCTGCGACCTTGGATCCTACCCAAATATGGGTCACTGCTAGAACCCTTTAGCAAGAGCGGCGGGAAGACGGAAGCCACACAAACCAAGCCTGATTAGTGCCAAACAGGACAGAACCAAAAGCAACGACGTCTGGAAGAAAGGTAACCCACCAGACCTTGAAAGAACAAGAATATTCCAGCAATATCAAGGATTGTGAGCATGCCGTAAACCCAAATCCAACTGATGCTGTAAACTGTATGGCAGACCAGACTTACTTTTGCCCGATGATAAATGTCACCATTGTCCAGCTTCCATCCTCACCGTGTCACTTTGCCATATAGGAACTGTTTGTTTGACATGGTGGTATTCTGCTTTGGGCATGCAGGTGCCTTCACATCCCACAAGGGAATCACTAGTGGAAAACACCACAAAAACAGGAGATCAGCCCGAATGGTGGCCCCTGTGTCAGACCAAGAGGATTGTCCAGTGGTCCAGCTGTTGGCTGACCATTTAAGGGATAGTCAGGTTGCGGTGGAGCACAAGCCCCAGCGCAGCCACTGGCTTAGCAGGCATGTGATCAGTGCTTTCGCTCTTGTCTTCCTTTTTAGCTATACGAGCTAGTCTCCATTATGCAGATAGTAATAAGGCGCTGTGGTATATGAAAAAAAAGGAAATCTAAACCACTTATTTAGTCAAATGAAGTGTTTTTCAGTGCAGCTGAAAAATGTTTACCAGACAATGAGAAAACTGAGAGTAGTTTGGCTTTAAAATATGCTCTGTTTAGGCCACAGACTTATAAAGCTGTCAATGGTCGTTGTCAGTGCTTTTGTTGGTTTAAGGCTCTGCATAGCGGCCAGTGCTTTGCCTCAGTTGTACCTGTTGACCTTCTTGGGAAAAGCAGCTCAGGACTTTGCTGAGGTTTGTGCCCTGGCTTAGTAAAAAATCTCAGAAACATAAGAAACTTCCGCCTCTTTCCCAGCCTTCTTCTCAAGCTATTGGCATTCGAGTTTGAAGCACTCTGTGCAGGGCCGGGATTTATGGCCTACTGGAGCAAGGAGACGGGGGAAGGCACTCATTTCAGCAAGGAATAAGAGCACTTTTCAGATGGTTACTGTATGGTAACCAAGAAAAATACAAGACAACTCTTACAGAGCCACAGACCAGACTGCATAAATAGCTGTGCACATCGCTCAAGTAATATCTACAGTTCTGGCATGTGCTGTTTTGGTTTTACAAATTATTGTTGCAATTTATTTTTCATTTCACTTTGAGGTGTCGGTTCCAGCAGCTGTTTCATCTTGCAGGGAAGACCATAATGATCTGACTGATGTCCTGGTGTGGACAAGCAAGAGAGGATCAGTTTTTTTGAAGTGGCCCACCCAAGGAAGGAAACATACACATGATGAGATTCTGCATTGTTTTGATTTGAGTGACACGTGAAGAATGACCATCTCCCAGTGAACTATGGATCGAGAAGAAGCAAGAGAGACAGAAAAGGAGGAAGGGGCAGAGAGGGAGAAAAATGGAGGAGGATGAAAAAGAAAGAAACATTCCCAAGCTGGCCTGGTTAATTGCACAGGATTGAAAACAGATGCACAGCCGCAGTGACGTTATCTGAGTAGACCTTGAAAGTCCTTCTGGTTTGAGGGGAAGGGGGATCGGAAGACTTGAGGAGGACGGCGATAGATAGGAGAGATGACAAAGAAAGAAAATGGTACTGTGGCGTGAGAGTTAGCAAAGGAGCAAAATAACAGATAATGAGGGGAAGGGCTCGTATTTGAGGCTTTGATGGCGAGGAAGAGACAACTACTAGAAAGCACCGACATCAAGAAAATTGACTCAAAGTGGGCTAGGTTAAGTCTGCGCAGTGCAATGTGCTGATTTATGTGCATTTTCCCCATAGCTGAGGCTGAGCATCCAGATTTTAACACTCCACCTGTCTGTCACACAAAAGGCCTAATTTGATCACTGTTCATCATTAATTAATTGAAATGTCTCCCTATTAATGTCAAGGCAGCAAATGAAGTTATAATTGTATTTCACAATCATTTTCTATGTAGACACGTTCGCTCCCATGTTTGGGTCAATTAACACTGGAGAAAACATGTAGATTTTTTGAGAGTTTATGAGGGGAGATATTACATTATACAATAGAATAATTTTATTCTTTTTCAACTCAAGTCAGCTTTAAAATTCAAGGTACCATTTCAGAAACTTTTCAGAGTGTAATCAGTTTCTTTTGAATCTCACTTTCATGAATGTCCAACTTATTAAAATTCACATGAGCTATATATATATATATATATAAAACAATCAAGAATGAGGCGACAAGAAAACACACATAAAAAAACCTAAAAAATGTGTTACGGAGTACACACACTAGACAGTAAATTGGTCACATTGGTCACAAGACGGATACTCTGCACTCGCACATGCACAGACTCATACACACACAGAGAGACAATCACATCAAACACACAAACTCAACCTGACTCCCAAGTTACTTCTGAGTCTGACCTTTATCCATTAAAAGGTTTTTGGTTCAGTTTCTGAGGGAAGCCACCTCCTGCGCCAGGGTTGTGTGATTTGTGATTAGTGGGTGGATCTCAGAGCGATGGGGCCCCAGGGCCCTCACTCTCATAATTACACTCTATCCCTGGGGAAGGACCCTCGAGTGACAGCAATGTAGCTCCCATTTTTACCAGGTCAGATTCGGCGATTGAGCACATCCTGTACCCTGCCAATGGCCCTTTCCTTTTAAAGAGCAATTCCCTAGGACCTTGGGACACAGGGACTAGCTCCACATTACCAGCAGGCACCTGTTCTCCAACCTACTTAAAGGCTGCAAGGCCGGCTCTAACAGGCTGCTATTCCTGCTTTTAAATAACCATCAAATGTGCGAGAATCTGGAGGCATTTTTGATTTTTTTTTCCAATCCTTTGAGAATAAGACACTACCAATCCTTTCTTCATCATTTAACAATGCAGACAATATGCTTTATGTTTTACAAGCCAAATGTTTGCTGTTCTGGTGATATGCCCAAACCTGAAACATTCTGTGAAAGCAGATTTTTCAAAAAAAAAAAAAAAAAGAGAGCGAGAGAAAACATAAGAAGAAGTAGAAGAAAATGCAGAGCACAATAAATCTTGTAGTTAGGCAGAAATGTTTAACAGATGTGTTAAGATTCCCTTAGCACTTGAGGTTTTGGTAATCCATGGAAAAACAAACTGTTTCATTGTGGAGGATGTGTAAACACTGATTAGAGTAAGAAGTATTATTATTTAGATAATAGTATTATCCTAAAGCAGCAGTAAAATGATCCATCAGAATAGCATTAAGTGTTTCACATTAGTGACTGCAGCAGTGCAAACTGATGGCAAATCCATGCTGAAGATAAGTTTGCATTCCTCTTCTTCAACATTGTCTCCCATTATTTTCAGATTTTTATTCCTTCATGTAAGCATCCACACATAATGTATCGATGCCATTTCATTAAGAGCACTGCTGTTAAAACAGGGGTATATTATAGCTCCAACAGCACATAAAACCCACACATTACCCATGTCTTCCCTGGCTTCTATTTACCTTGGAAGGATCTGCTTTAATTTCAATTTATGTTATATTACACAGCACGTCAGCTGGGCTTTCACTGAAAAATCATTACATTTGGCCCATCTTAGGGGGCGCGCGGTAATTGCTCCAAAACTGCTCTCAAGTGGGGGTCTTTGGGAGAGGGGTTCTCTTTGTAGGCTGTGTGTTTTCCATGTCAGTTTAATTAATCACACACAGTTCGTAATCCCTTTCACGTAACAACACTGGGAAAGATATATACGAATCTGATTGGAAGGATTCTAGCAGTTGTTTAAATGAGGGGGGCTAATCAAGACCAAGTCCAGAGTTTAGAGAATGGATTTTGGAAAATGCACTCACTTCAGATTTAGCTGGTCAAACAAAATTAAATTAGAGAAATTGGCAATATAACTCGAGGAAAATCTAATTTCCTGTTATAGGGTTTCTTTTACTTCTTAACCTTCAGTGCCCCCTTAAGCAGCTTAAAAGTGAAGTAAAACTTTTTTTTTTCTTTTTTCTATCAGACATTGTATGACGTTAGAGACATTCTTTATCTGCTTTTTACATGAAGGAACATCATGCTCATGAGTTAAATATTCAGGCCATTTTCTATGACTGCACTGTTACATCAAATGAAAAATGATAGATGTTTTATGCATAATTTAATTTCCAGTGATTCAGCATGAAATGTTTCTTTCATGACTGAACATTTAATGATGTGAACGAGAAGTTAAAATAAAGTTCGGTGGGTCTGAAGAAAACTTGGCAATACTGCGCAACAAGCCTTTGCAGTAATGACCCAGAACTGTTGTATTAGTACTTCAACAGTGCAATGACAACACACTAAATCTGAATCTGAGTGTGACAAGTATGGCCACCAGGAGATGTATATTTAGGCATCCAATAGCCAAGAGAAATGAAATGAAGTGGAATTTTTATTGATTCCAGATTTTATTGTCATCGCCAAAGTTTTTGTCGTTGGATAATTTGCTAGATGTACTCAAAAATAAAATAATTAATTAATCACATTCTGAGGTATCACATAAATGCTGGTAAAAACCAAGCACCACTTTTAATTAGCTTTTCAAAGGAAATCTACTTTTGCTGGATGTTTGGAACATTAACCAACCAGCTTAATTTTCCACACTTAAAATATAATGTTTTCCTTTTTATTCCTTATCAAGATCAAATGTGCTGTGCTGCCCCTTTAGCTCACCTGATAGGGCGTGTACCATGTTTTAAGGCCGAGTCCTTCTGGGTTTGATTCCAGCCCACCATCTGATACACTCTTTTTCTTTAAACACAAGCTTAAGGCCCTAGACTCTGCTGGTCCCAGATGGGTCTTTACAGAGTTTGACTGTGTCTGCAGGCTGGGAGACAATGTGTGGCTTCTTTGGCATCATTTGTCTGCTGAATGCCCAAGCATGTTGACAACATAGACTTAACCTCAGGAGCTGGTGTCAAGCTGATGCTATTAATTTATGTCCAGGAGGAGGCCTCTTTGTCACTGATAGCAGCAGCCACTGGTCGTCTGTTGATACTCCGGGACAGGAGCTGCGCATTTGGTCAAAGCACTAGCAGTTCTGAATGACGCTGTCCATGTTGTATATTATTTGATGACAGTATTGTGACTAAATTCCCACTTCAGATCATAATTTTAAGAAATCTTTTAAGTTATAGCCACAGTTGAGTACAGACAAGTCCATTTTCATTTTTCGCCCATATTTACATGTGTTTATGCTGCTGCAGACTGCTTTGCCAACTCTTTTCCACATGAAAATGTTTGCTGAGGAGTAAGCAGAACAGAAGGATCCACAGATTCATTTTACGCAGTTAGTATGCTGAGATGTAAGATGCTTTAAATTTTCAAAGGCAGATGCTTGCATTTTAGCCCTTAAGAGCAGACTGACTCACAAATCTCCCTGCCTCTCCCTTGGCAGATGTTTAGAGTGCTTGATGGCTCCACTGTGAAGCAATTGACTGCAGTACATAACTTTATTTTATCCCTGCTATTCACAGGCCATTTGAAAGGTAACAAAGTAAAGCAGAAATTGCGTTGCAGAATAAATCATTGCATGGGCACACACACTTTTTTTAACAGCAGAGAAAACACATTCAATAAAGTCAGAGCATTGATTACCCATGACACCTCACGCACTTATTATTATTATTAGGCTTTAGTATATATGATTATTTTTTTCATTTTTATCATTCTGTGTGTGTGTGTGTGTGTGTGTGTGTGTGTGTGTGTGTGTGTGTGTGTGTGTGTGTGTGTGTGTGTCTATTAGTCTCCAATTGTTTCACTTTCTATTTTTGTCTCATAAGCAACTTACCAATCACCTTTACACCAATTGTACTTTAGGAACGATGAATATGAAGTGATTCGTTGACGGGTTGGTTGACTGGCTGCACTCTGAAATGCTGACGAAAATCATGCTTGATTAAGAGCTAAACATTTAGTGTTTTGCTGACAAACCTCCAGGCTGCTACTGAAAAGCACCTTCACTTGAGCAGCTGGGGTAAATAGCCATGATAGCCTCACAGTGTTTCTCACCCAGATGTTCCCAGTCGACGAGGAACTAGCACCACTAGTCTTTTTGTCACAGGCCTTCTTCACTGACCCTGAGACTAGTGCGCCTGCTGTCTCCTCCAGTGCAGAATTTACCTCCATTCTCTACTTTCCAAACAGCAGACTGTCCCCAAAATAGTCTTTTTCTCACCAGGGGATTCAAACCTCATCATTAAACTCTTACATTTATCCTTCACTAAGCTTCTATATACCTTAGTCTTTCATATGTTCCCATTGGGCACAAGCAACATCTGTTTCCTCTCTTTACCACGGTGTCCCACCAGACACCCACTGAAGTAGAGTATCCACCACCTAGAACACATCTCAAACACCCTTCCTCATACACGCAGTGAGCCGTTAATCTCTATGCCCGTATACTTTCACAAACTTGAGCTCACTTTGTAGCCAAATCAACTGCAATATGAGCGCTTGGAAGAAATCCAGCATCTCTGTCCCATCTGTACTGTCTCTTATAAGCTAAATTGAGGACTCCCACTGCATGTCAACATGCCGTCCTGGCAGAGAATCGGCCTTATTTTTCTACAACTTGGAGAGAAAAAAGAGACCCTGGGAGTGAAGGAGAGCGAAAACACACGGTAGTAGGTCAGAGGTGCGCTAGGAGTGATGAATGAGCAAATAAATACGTGTCCGGGATCTGGGCCTCATAGAGCAGCATTCCATTGCACATTCCTCTACTGGAGATCAAGCTCGCGGCAGGTTTCCTACGAACATCGCACAAGACTTTGGCAACGGTTTACCCCGCACTTGGAGCAGCTCCATAAAATATAGGCAGGGATGATCCATGCCATCCTCTGCTGTAATTCCATGCTATGTGTTTCACACTGGCTAGAAAGTTGCTGCCATGTTTTCCTGCACTGTGAGTGAGTTCACTCCTGTCTTACACAAACCAGAACTAGCTCACCGCCTCTTTATGCTCATCTCATGTGTCTCACAGGATTCAGGCTTGACATCTTGAATGCAGTCTGAGTTTCAGTGTACACTTACAGTGGCTACTGGTTATTTGTGGCCTGTTTCAGCATGGACACAGTTTTACAGCAGCTCATCTGTCATGATATGTTTCTGCTCTGTACAGACTCTCAAATTCCACCTGCTGTCACATCAAACCTGCGGTCAGGAAAACTTTGGGAGATGGCGCCCTCTGTTGAAATCACTGCCACGTTTTTGTTTATTTACTTACATAATGATCGTATTTATGTCTCTCTGACTCGTGCTGTAACTAGTGGTAAAATAAATAATAAACTGAATAAAAATTGTTAAATTTGTTTTTAAAGATGTAACCTGCAATGTATGTCCTGACATTTTTCCAAAAGAAGCATGTTTATTCCATATTCCTGCAACATATTATACAGCATAGGCCAACACTAATGAAACCATGATTCCTTTTAATGAGTAGTAACTTTTTATCATAAGGAAAAAAAACTCTAATGTTCAAGTGTACAATAAGTATGACAAAGAGACGACATAGCCAGTGTGTTGTAAAAGCTGGAACACCTTGCTGTTGACATACAGAGAAAATGTGATGTGTATAATTTACAACAGCTTTAATGTTTGATGAGTTAACAACCTGAACCTGCCAGTCAACCAGGTCTGTGTCACATTTTGCATCGTCAGGCATGAAAACACCGCCTCATTCTCTGGTCAAGTTAGCAATAATAAATATGCAATGTTTGCTTAAACTTTCAAAATAAAGCTTGTGAGAAACAGTTCAGGTGACAGTTGCATCTTGGTCAGGTTAAGGCTATTGGTTTCACACGATGATCTCTTGTGTTAAAGTCTTATGTGTGATCCGTCATTTCACTCCAACCTCCACTCCTAGATGGACTTTGTTGCTATTTATACTACACGCATCCTTTGCTCCCATCATTATCGCCCCCTGCTGGTACTGCACCTTCAGACAGGCATGCACTTTTCACACCAAGGCAAACTGTTACACTGACAACATGCTCATGGATCGGTGGGTCTATTTCACACTTTGGCGTGACACTGGGCTGGAGTCACAGCAGGATTGCATTCCAGGGAGGAGAGCATATTTAAACATAAGGCCCAGGTTAAGGCTGTCATGATGACAAACACCTCCTGAGGGGACCTTCAGCACATTAGTGAATCCCTGTAGCCTAAGCTCTCGAGAGGCTGTTCAATAGTTAGCCTTGACCTCTGACCTCCTGACAGTGGGGATCATGCAGAAAGGTAACTTCTCCACTATAGATCAATATGGTGCTGAAAATAACAGTAAACCACAAGTCTATTTCCATATGGTGTAATGTCACTTATGAAATCGGTTTCAATTGTAGCATCTTTGCCAAGACAGAGAGCTGGCAACTCCTGTCAATTACCAGCATGGAGTCTCCGTACCATTAAACATGCCTGGATGAACTAAGCTCTTACTCATGTGCCAGATACCACATATGGACTTAAGACCTTTCATAGCTTCATCACCATCCAGCATAAAAGATGGGAGGGGGTATAAGAGCAAGTTCTTCAAGTGACCACGGCGAGCTTGTTTGCTAATCTGTTTATGTTAAGTTCCTTCATTTTTCACTTGTCGGGAAAAAAAGCAAAAGGAAGATTTCCTCCTGCCTGGTCAGCGTCCAGTCAGTCCTAACCTGGCGCTTTGTCGTTTAGTACTGCCAGAGTCCCCATGAGTGCTAATGTAGGTGAGGAGGTGCCTAAGGAGGACTGGGCATAAGAACATGCCAAGAGATTATCAGTTCATCTGAAGCATTTTGCAGATTCATAAAGAGGTGAGAAAAGTGGGTGGCAGCAATCCACGTGGAAAGAAATGGAGAATATTCAACCTGTCTATACAGGCTGTTGCAGTGGTGTGGCTACATCTGAGGGAAGACTCTGAAACCAAGAAAATCTTATATAAGAATATATGCTCAGTGGAAAGCATACTGTGTCTCAGATTCTGATAATTTGACAATTTTGCAAGAATTCTGATGGCACAGAAATGCTACAGTCATTTCTTTTGTATTTTTGGCCAGAAAGGAGAATGGATTGGCTACACCACATGTCAAGTAGCCCCTTTCTTGAAGCTGCTAAAAAAGTGATTTCTACACTTGAAAAAATAAAAAACTTAAGTTCAAATAAACTAGTGAAAGCTCTGAGCAGTTAACTTACTGGAAGAGAAAGTGGGAAATTGAGGAGGATATCCATGACATAGCTCTCTTGGTTGAAATAAGTCTTAGAACATATTTTTTAAAGCATATCCAGTCACAGTTACCCCCCTGGAGAAATGTAGATTTAAATGTTTTACTCTCTGAAGGAAGAGTTTATTTATTCCCATAAAACGCCACCTAAGATCTCCATTAAAAAAACAAAAAAAAACAACAACACTGCTTTCATTTATTCAAGTACAGTATTCTCAGCCAAGGGCTTTTGTTACTCCTTTAAAACACAAATTTCTTTTCATCTTGTGCAGCCTTTCATAAGGTTAGCTGTTGGTTGTTGAGTAAATTCTATCATCTCATTTGGAAATAGAATTAAGCTTTTAGTATTTAATCTTTTCTTTTTGATCTCAAAACCAATTAATCTATCATTCAAGGTCAGCATGATGTGATTTGATGACAGCACTCTTTCAAAATGTCTGTTCTGAAATGTTAACGTCTATGGTCCGTGGTACAGTCATGGTGCATTAGCGATTTGTAAGTAAATCTCAACAAATGTTCCAGACAAATTATGCGAGAATCACTTTGATACATGTTTCAGCAATTACTTTGTCAGTGTAGATGTCACATTTTTCACTCACAGCATATTCCATTTGGACTTGGCTCTCCTCAAATGAATTTTACAGCACTTTGCAAACTCCAGCAATGACAAATTCAGCTCAAATTGAACTTTACAGATGAAGATGCCTTCTAAGATTATTGATAGACATCGTTATTTAAACATGGTGCATAAGAAGAGTGCAGAGTCAACGTTTTCACATCAGCAGATTACTGTGATAACGTCTGAGGGGCAAAAAGAAGGTTTTTCTATGTTGAGAGAGCAGAGCATCCTGAACAAGGAGCAAAGCAAACTGGAAGGACATGAAAGAAGTTGCAGATCCTTTGACTTTCAAATAAATGAGATATATCAAATATGTAGTCCTGTTTTATTTAAGACAGTGCCAGTGCTATGCTAAATAGCTCCCTTGCTATCCCTTAAAGCCCTAGCCAGAAATATGATTTGCTCAAAACCCCTTTTTTCGACTCATTCTCCTCAAAAAATATAATCCTGAATACTTAAATATGCTATCAATTTGTTGCGGGTTAGTTCCAGTGTGTGTTTTTGGCAAGACTTTTTGTGGGTGGCAGACAGACAAGTTAGAGAAAAAATGGGGGGAAAAAAACAGAGTATTTTGGTCTTGGACAGCAGAGCAGTAGTTAGGAAGCAGCTACAAGAAGCCGACTCTCCCTGAAGTAATGAACTGGGCCTTTTTTTTTTCTTTTGCTGGGGAGCTCTTGTTGCCAATTTGGTGGTGCCTGTGGGAGGCAGTTTTTTTTCCCTCTTCTATTTTTCTTCTCTCCATCTCAAAGTAAAATCACCTGGGATGTAATTAATTAATTAGAATCAGTGCACCGAGCTGGGGGGTGGGGGGTGCCGGGCACATGTGTTTTTGTGGTGCACTGTGGTTGATGTGTTCTGGGTGATTGGGATTAATAACAGGGGGCCAATTTGAACTGGGAATCAGTGTGCTTAATAGACATTGGGCTTTTTGGGGGGGGGTTCAAGGGTGCACAGACCCCCCAGCTGCTGGAACAAAGGGACCTTTGTAAGGGGGGCATATTACACTATGCACTTTTCCTCAGATCCCAGTCGTGGCTGCAGTAATCATACAACTTTATCTATGGCACCACTTTTTAGCTTGAATGAGTAAATACACTATTGTTAATACTCAGATGATCCACTACATGGGGAGTCCAGTGTTTTCACTGTAAAAATATTGGATGTTTCCATATATTTGACTGTAAAAAGCCACCTGAGACTACTCAATACTTCATGATCCTCCTTGTGCGTTAACTCACCCTGCACAACCAAAGTGAGAAGAGGTGGAGACCGCTCTGGGGTATACAGCACACTATCAAAATGCTAATACACTTTATCACAGCTCTGCTGCAACGTGACCTACAAGTTTGAATCAAATCTTTTCATAAGACGAGGTTCCCTTCAGGAAGTGAGGGGACATACACTAAACATCTGGTTTAAGACCAGAAATCAATTGCTCTGAAAACCTGAAATTACTACTCTTGGCTATGCAATCAGAGATGTGGTCAGTGGGCTGATGGTACAACGATGTAATAAGCTCTAGCTAAGATCAGTCTTTGACGAGGTCGCTGCTGAGGATACCAAGGAAGAGAAACAAAGTGTTTTCACACTTGAGCCAAATAGGGAGTTTTTTTTCTGGATCCAAGGACATTTCTCCTTCGAGTCTGGTAACTTTATGAAAGCTGCTGCTACCAAATTCTGGTGCGGTCCAGAAAAGAGCTCTGTACATACAGTACAAACACTGTATATTTTTAGAATAGGCCTAGCTTTATGAAAACATAGTTTGACAGGAGAGGAGCAGTTCTGGTGTGCTGATGCATACGCTGAAAACACAGTATACATTGTACTGCAGTTTTTTGTTTTTTTTTTAAAGAAATGCATCAAAGACAAAAGAGTGTGTTTCACAGATGTTATGTGCATTTTGAAGAAATGATCAACAGAAAGGATTCTCTTGTGCGGAAACTAACCCATGGTCATATCATTTCTAATGATACAAGAAACGAACCTGTTTCCTCACACGAGTATTTGGGCGTAAGGGAAGACTTCATTTTCCTTTGTAAAACTGAGGTTCATGAAAACACAGCATGCTTCAAGTGCTCTGTCCATTAAAATCACGTATAATAATGTTGAACTTGTGTTACTGGTCCCCTTATCTCTCCTAATACGTGAAAATGGCCGGTTGTGCTGGATTTGCCACAGGTCAAGGGAGGAAATTGCACATTTATTCTATGCTCGAAAAAGAAAACAATCCAAAGGCAGAAAAGAAAAAGAATAATAACGTAGTAACAGGAATGAAAGACTTCACCACTTTATGATGGCATAGCCCAAATCACTCACACAGGCACACTGACAACCTATATATAAACTAAATGGAAACGAAAACACTAAACCAAAGGAAACTTACTTGTAACTTCCTTCCACCTGGCATTTCATAATGAAGGCTGAGCATAACACAGCCGTTGTCCTGACGCAGAGCCTCAAATACTCCATAAAATATACACGCTTTGAGCTTTGCTGTGGTAAAATGAATGACAGGGCACGACAGCGACTCTATCCAATGATGACTGCATATCCTGATTCATGTAAAATGTTAGCATTGCATCGCAATAAATTTAGCAAACACAAGATTCAGGCTGATGAAGTCTTCCAAAGCAAGTTGTTCTATGTTTTTGCTGCAATACAAATTTAGCAGGACTGTACAACACAAATAGCCTCTAAGCAGACTAAAACATGATTACAACATCATCACTTTAGAGATGATTTCACCCTTCAGTGCTGTTCAGAAGTCATGTTCTTTCCAGTTTACTAGAACCAGAGCCAGGAAAGGACCAGCTGTTATCATCCTTTAGAAATGACCAGCAGCTGTGCTAAAATGTGCTACCTGTAATTTTTCTTTTCCTCTTTCTGAGCATGGAATTGTTACCGGTGCCATGTATGTTGGTTAGAAGCCACACGACTTTACAGAGCAGTCACTGTAACACGGATTCAGATAAAACAGAAAAGTGTATTTCTTCCTCACCCGCCTGCTCGCATTCAGCTCCCACACATCAACCTTGCTGCCTTAGTAGGAAAGTGAATTTGAAGGGCTCTTCATCTTTACTCTGTGTTGGTATATGCATATATGAGAGTCCTGCATGATTCACTGTGGATGGCTCAGTGCGGCTGACATTACCAAGATTTTAATGTGGTGTGCGTGAGATTGCTTTAAGGTTGTAAAAGAGATCAAAGCCCAGAAGAGGATATGAACCTGGGCTGCTGTGCATTGTTACCAGTCGAGTATGGGAAGCATAGAGACCAGGATAATAGATCCCCTGCTCACTGCCCTGTGATGGATGCACCATAAAAAGTCCACACAACCTCAAACAGCTTTTCGAAAGTTCAAACTAATAGCAATTTAGAGCAATTTCCTATTTTTGACATAACCATTTCATCAGACTGAACAGAACGGAAAATCCTGTTTACTGTTTACTGTCTTGCTAAGGGCCATTTTTGTTGCACCCCAGCGCAGAAGCAGCAGTTCATGAAATGAGTGCACACTCTGAAACAATGATAACATGTTGGAATAACATGAATAATGATCTGTTCCTTTATTATCAAAGCATTAGGGAACAATGGAAAGGTGACACATAATTTCCACACATCACATCACACATCATTGGTAGGCCTGATAATACTGATAAAGAGTCAAGTACAGCATTTCAATCAACACTTATAGTTGAATATAATATATTCATTACCCCAGCCAAGATAACCATCTTCCACGTGACTATTTCAACATCAAACTCTGACTCGCTTGCATGTGTATTGCATGTAGTCATTTGGGAGGATTGACTATCTCGTCTTCTTTTGGACATTTGGATGTTTAAGACAACTTGGTCTTCATAGAAATTTTATGGTACCAGACTAATACCCAGTAAGGTGTGGTACATGTCATGCAATTAGACACCACTGTAAAATCCACAGCACTAATTACTTGTTTATAACAAAAATATGAATATAACTCTGCTATAAATACTCAAAGTCACATATAGTACTATGATGAAAAGTCATGTCGCTGTGTGGTGGTTTACTTTCTAGGTGCAGTATATTTCCAGGCATGAGAACTGCACTACTGCAGTGGAACTGTTATTGTTTCCTTGCAACAAAATCTCCAAGGAGGTGTTTTATTTGTAGAAGCTGCACCACTGGACAGACACAACTGTGAAGGGAAGCAGATTAACCTTCCCAGACCCTCCACTTCAAAACTGCCTGTCTGTCCCTTCTACTTCCCTTTCCTCTATCCTCCTCCCCTGCTTAGATTTCCACTGTTTTATTTCCTTCTCTCATTTTGTTTTTCATTTCCACTCATGCTCTCATCCCAGCATTCTCACTTTTCTGTCATCTTGTACGTCCTCTCCACGACTTCTCTGGTCTCACGCTGTCATACCTCACCACAAATGAGCAGTCTGGATGTGCACACAGCCAACGAATCAGGAACCCACATGGGAACTCTTTCACACTGTACCACAACACAGTCCTAATTAGCCTAGAAACTACCAGCTTCAGTTGAGAGACTGCACAGCTCTCCTGCCCAATCCCCTGTCCAGCATTGTTTGTCTGGATGAGTATAGGTTAATTACATCCAGCTCACCCATTGCTCTCTTACCTCGCCTTGTTTTTTTTTTTGTTTTTTTTCCAAAAAGTTTTGTTTTTGTCTGCTTTTCTCTTACTTTTGGTGTGCTTCAGCAGCAGTATGTCTCTCTGGTGTATTCACATTGTGATAGACCCAGAGTGGAGTGTGTTGAGGTTGTCGATATCCAAAATGCAACAAGATACAGGAAACAGGAAACAGGAAAATAAATAAGAGACATAAAACAGTGGAGCTGAAAAATTTAAATTTGGGTTGGCATTGATATTTAAAAAGCTTCTTTTTTTTTTTAAAGATAAGTTTAAAGACAATATTTCAAAGATGTTGCTTATTCAGTGAGCTCCGGTTCTTCAAGCAGGGGCTGCAAAAGCCCAGTCCCCTTTAGTCTTGAGCTGGGACGCAGAAACAGCCATAAGGCAATTGTCTGATGATCTGAGGGTGCACTCAGTAATATAAACAGGGGCTTAGCCATGAAGTGCTGTAAAAGCAATCTGTAAAATCTAAAAATCAACAAAAACAGAAATAAATAATCTTGAGTCTTTGTAGTAGCTGAGCAGCTGTGTTTTCTACTAGTTGCAGATTAACACTGAATACAGTGAATTGAGATAATAAAGAGGTGACGATACAAAGCATGTATGACCTTCTCGATATCAGCTCAAGGGAGGACAGACCTAATTTTAAAATGGTCCTCAGTTGGTGGAAGCATGATGACTCTTATGACTTGTTTGTCAAATCAAAGGTCACTATCAAAGACTACACCCAGACAACACTTGATTTTGAAGAGACAAGATATCAGCTGATGCAGGTTGCCTTCTTTGCATTTTTTAACAGAACATAGATGTGTGTCATCTGCATTACACTGATAATGAATGTTGTGTTTGCAAATAACATGATACGGAAGCATGTGGAAAAGAGAACAACAGGGGCTAAGGATAGAGCCTTGGGGAACACCACAGACCAGAAGCCCCACAGAAGAGGCTGCACCTTCTGAAAAAGGTCTGTTTGACCCTGTATCGCTGAACATTCACCTGCAGCTGTTGCAGTAAAATATTCTTGGTTACTTTAGTGAGGGCAGTTTCAGTGCTGTGAAGTAAACTGAAGCCTGATTATAATATTTGAAAAAAAAAAAAAAAAAAAAAAGAATTAAGAAAACCAGTTTTTGTTTGATAAACATGGTCATTTGAAGATGGGTTTAAGATTATTAAAATCGAGCGGCACAATGGCGCAGCAGGTAGTGCGCGTGCCTCACAGCAAGAAGGTCGCTGGTTGGATCCCCGGGTTGGGCCCTTCTGTGCGAAGTTTGCATGTTCTTACCGTACATGCGTGGGTTCTCTCTGGGCACTCTGGCTTCCTCCCACAGACCAAAAACATGCTCATTAGGTTAATTGGTGACTCTAAAATTGTCCTTAGGTGTGAGTGTGAGCGTGAATGGTTGTGTGCCTCTGTATGTTGCCCTGCGATCGACTGGCGACCGGTTCAGGGTGTACCCCGCTTCTCGCCCGTTGACAGCTGGGATAAGCTCCAGCCCCCCCGCAACCCCGAAAGGGATAGTCGGTATTGAAAATGGATGGATGGATTATTAAAATTGAGGGGGTCAACATTGAATTTCTTGAGAAATGGTTAGACTCCTGCATGTGGCAGGAAGAAAAATTGCCTTTAGAAAGAGAGCTATTTATGATATACAAAGTAGTGTGACCAACAATTCAAAACCTCCTGAAGAAATGTTGTTTGCAAAATATCTGAAGAACATGAATAAGACTTGAAACTAGAAATCACGCCCTGAAAGAGCACAGAGAAACAGCCTAGATCTGATTTAAGAGGATCTGTACATGGCTGATTGGGAGTCTTATTTTGTTTATTTTGTTGTTTATGAAAAAGAATGAAAATTGTGCACAAACATGACAGGGAGGCTTCAATTTGCAGACTGGGCCGTGGTAAATCATAGACTTGATGGTTTTCAAAAGGGTTGTGACAGTTTCTGGAAATAATGCCAGAGAAACAGGGCGATCTAGCCTCCATCACAGCTTTATGATAAGTGGACATCAGTTCTTTCAGAGCTTCAAATGATAAATGCAATATGTCCTTTTCCATTTCCTATCTGCTTGTCCACACTTTTCTTTTCTCTGGTGGTTTCATTTAGCCAGGGCATATGCGAGATGGTTGAATTTTTTCAGATTTTAGCAGATTTTGCAAGGTGCTTTGCAAAATTATTTAGTAATTCCTCAGTACAGATACTAAATTCTTGATTATTCTGAATAATAAAGTAGGTGGAAGCAGGATCTTGAAATTAATAGCTTTGAGGTTGGACACAAACAAAACTAGCCTCAAACAACAATAAAACCAGAGGAAAGAACAGTGTCGTGGGTGTGTCCCGCCTGGAACCCACAACTGACTGAACAAGATTAAAAGAGTTTACAACATCCATAAAGTCCTTAGTAAAAGAGGAACTGGAAGGGCAACAAACATGTATGTTAGAATCATCTAAAATAAGCACTCTCTCAAAACAAGGCATAATAAGAACTGAAAGGACTTCTCAATGAAACCAGAATTGGTAACAGCCAGTGTTGAAATAACATAAATGAAAAAATCTAGTGGGAGTCAGTGCTAACATTAGCAAGTTAGGCTAGCTACCTTCTATCTTTTGAATAGAAGATAAACTTAAAGCATCATGGTTGCTTCCAAATGTTGAATATTGTAAAGGGATGGACGTCTTCAGTTACTATCACAAGCCTATATAGCTGTGACCGTGTTGAATGGGTGATGAAACACATCTTGTAACAAAGTTCATAGCTACAGTATACAGAGCTATTACAGTCGCCAGTCAGTAGGGCACCAAGGTAGCTGACAGCCCATTTCCAGCCAACACCAGCTCTCAAATGTCAGTCAACCACTGCCGTGGGAAACCAACCCAGGGGCCTGAAGCTGAGATGCTGTTTCCACAAACAAGTCCAAAAAGGCAAAGGCAAAATCAGTTTACAAAGTTTTTTCCCCTCCCCAAAAAGTGAGCAGAATTCAAATTTCAGCTCTACTTTAAACTCTTCTGTCCCTGTATTGTTAAGCCTGTATACTATTATTTGCAAATATGAGCATCGAGACTGAGAAGCCCACCATACGGGCAATCCTTCCTTCCTTCCTTCCTTCCTTCCTTCCTTCCTTCCTTCCTTCCTTCCTTCCTTCCTTCCAGAAGGTGTCTATTTGTGTATTTCTTTGCCGCACTCTCTTTTCTTATCATATTTGACATGACAGGTGACGGTATCAGAATGTCTGCCATTTCACTGGGAGAAGGGAGAATATGACATTTAAGAGAAATACAGTATCTTCTCTCTCTCAAAAGTGAAGCGTTTTGATGATGCTTTAAACTATTAACTATTCCTCTGGTCTGCACTTGTTTGATTTTGTCACTATCTCACAGAGTCAATATGTAGCCTTATGAAGTATTTATGCATACAAAACAAATTCCAACACTGCGGCGGGTGTGAAACACTCAGAGGCACACAAAGGGAGACGAGAAAAAAAGTATGACTACACTGTGTGACAATGGTTGGCAAACACTGAATAGATGATAAAAATGTTCATTCCCAATTCAAGCTAATATGGCAGAGTGTCTGTTAATTATCTATGTATGCAGTCAGGCCACATGGGAGGGCCGCTATTGAGTTGAAAGCTTTTTAAATGAGGCATTTAGGATGTGCCATAAAGAAGCTATTAACTGATTTGTTCTCTATAATACAGTTTTACATCGTCCCCCACGAAAACTTACGGACTTACATCTTGGAAGGTAGAGCATATTAATAGGCACAAAGGTTGGCCTCTCCCTAGTTTGAATGGAAGTGGCTTTGATGGATAGAATTTCTTGTCAACCTTTTCAAAACTCATTTTAAATGTCATCTGTAATTAAGGTAATCTTTAGTGCACATACTGCAGAGCTATTTGACAAGTGGTTTCGTCAAGGATGTGAAAGATTGTAGCTTACCAGAATGCACAAGCCAGAAGTCTGTGGGCACAAGAACACAGACAGAAACAAAACTCCACCATCTTTTCTATCATGAAATACCAATCCTGCAATTAAATGCCACATTAATGCAAACCTGCAATCTGAGAGCAGAAACACACTTACAGATGTCTCAGCATGTGTGCACAAATGCACATAAAGGCATCTGCACGCAAAACAACATGCAGTCAATACACACACCCACTCTTGTCTACAGCTAACCTTTGTTCCATATTTGCTCCGCTGCAGGGGCTCAACTGAAAATTGTCTTTTAAATCTGGAAGATTTTAAGTGCTTAATGAATAAAGCCCAATGAGAGAGGGGGATGTATAGTGAAAACAAGTGCCTTCATTTCACAGAATTCTCATTTCTAGACCGAGTTTCTGCCTTAACACATTTGGTGAGAATTATGCAAGGTCAGCACATTCAAGGTCACTTCTCATTCACCAGTTTGCGGCTTCCAACGTGTTCAATTCAGCAGGGCCGACGGAATTGTGAAACTCAATATTTCACAATGTTACAAGAGAAGACCTCTTGACATGCTTGAAATTTACCAGAAAATGGTATTAAAATGAAATGTGGAGGGTTATGGGTCCCCCACCAACACGACTCAACAAGGCATCTTTTTATTTTTTGGAAAGCCAGTCCCTCCGCTTAGAAGTTATGAGTGTATGGAATTAAGGAGGGGGGAGGAGTGGGCTAACACTCTGGCAGTGTTGGCTATGAGAAAGGCCAGATCACCTGCCTGCTCATGCATGCATGTTTATGTGTATGCATGTTTTCATGCATGCATGAAAGAAAGAAATGTAACATGTTCATGTGAGCCTGCACATCACCTGCTGTGTGTGCGTATTTTAAAGCATATTAGTTATAGATATCAATAAACTGTGAAAGGCTGGAGGTAGGGTTTTATGGGACAACAGGCCTTCAGCTGTCAACATTGCTGCCTGGCCACCAACACAGCTGCTTAAATGTTGGGAACACCAAACAAACGACACACTGATGCTAGTGTGTAGACAAAATATGTTTGTGTGCATGTG
Source organism: Chaetodon trifascialis (assembly GCF_039877785.1). Lineage (NCBI taxonomy): Eukaryota > Metazoa > Chordata > Actinopteri > Chaetodontiformes > Chaetodontidae > Chaetodon > Chaetodon trifascialis. Next base: position 15,203,392 of record NC_092059.1, on the reverse strand, counting down.
TTTGCTGTGTCTGTGGGTCAGATTGACAGTCTTTGCACTTATGTACATGCATGTGGGTATGGGAGAAGTCCCAATATTTCATTTTGGGTGGTAGCGTTAGCAGCTCTGGTGGTAGGGTTGACGAGGGTTAAACCCAGCTTGTTTGAAACAGGATTAACCCCTCAGCTCTAGTGTTGACTCTGTGTGTGAGGGCGGCTCACATTTTGGCCTACCCCTCACGTTCGCTCCACGCAGCGGCTGAGGGCTGAAACCTGAGAGGGTTTCCTTGCTCCTCCAAATGTGCTTGGCCAGAACTGATATTTGCTTTTATTTGGTGAAACGTCCAGACATGAGCTGATTTGAGTTTCTAATGCGTCAAGCATGAATTTAAACATACGTATGTAAAAGTCTGCAGAAGCTTGTGTTGGAAGCCACTGCTGCTCTCCCGCCAGAACCCGAGGCTTTTGCGGGTCTTCAGACGGTATGAATCTAACCAAGCCTCACCAGGTTTTCAGACTTCTCCATAAGGACGTTTTGCTGCCAAGAAAGCTGATGGATGAGGCTTGTGTCATGTCTGCAAGGTGTGTTAGGGCAACGTTATGGTATACTTTGCAAGTTCTTTTGGGTCACAGTGTGCATGTGGGATATTTCCATTCATTGCTGCAGAGTGTGTCTAGTCTAGCAGGTGTCGTTTGAGACAGCCAGGGAGTAATCCGGGCTATGACAGGCTCTGAATTATAGAGACTGGCAGCAGACTGTGCTGAGAGAAATGGGATACTCTAGAATACAAAGATTGACTGTGGTAGCACTTTGACTTGAGTCCATGCCCTAGTCCATTAGATTTCTAATGGTTCCTAAAAGACCACATTGGCTAAAATGGGTAAAAGTGTATGAGCATTTAAGTTTCGTAATTTATGAGGAAAGTTGGAAATGATGGTAAAATTATTCAAACAGTATTTCATCATCAAGCAGAATTTGTTACCACCAAGAATGGGTAGGATTTAAAATATCGATACATTTTAAATAGCATCAGTTATAAAGTAGCTGAAAAGGACTCTAAGACTTGTTTAATGTTGTCTGATTTTATTGCCATTGCCTTTTGGTCATAATCTTATTATCCGAACAATCTCATATTGCAGCTATAGCATAGTTTAGTGCGCTGACATATACCGTAAGATCAGACTGATTTGCAGTGCTGCAGGTTTGCAGAATAGTGAGCACAAAGCCTGTACAGAAACTTGAAAACTGCAGTTTTTCTTTGCATGACAGATAAACATTCTAATCTCTGTTTGTTCCCTTGTCTTTTCTCATTTCCTCTTGGGTTTGTCTGATACTATAATTTTCCATGTGGTGTTGACACAGAGAAATCCTGCTTTGCCCCCATCCAAACAATAGTATATTATTTTCTAAAAAGGACTGTTAACAACTTTTCATGCCGTTGTTTATGTCATTGTTTTTCCTCCATTCTGATCATAATTGCAGTCCATTTCCTTGGTTTTCCTCTCTCTCTCTCTCTCTCTCTCTCTCCTGCTCTAATTTTGTTCCCTCCCTGTCTCTGTGCTTGATGTGGCTAGAAAAGGGGTGTGTGGAGTATGGGGGTTCAGATGGAGTAGAAAACACATAAATAAATGAGGAAAAAGAGAAATAAATGAGAGCAAAGTGTACCCAAAAGGAAATAGTATATTTACTGTGTTTATGTCTGTGCGCAAGCCCGTGCATGTTTATGTGCCTACCTGTGTTGTGTTTATCTGCCTGGAATGAAATTTCCCCAAAACCCTGCGCATGTTTGACAGTGCTAATGGGA